>NC_143014.1:159267053-159599553 GCF_055824585.1 Amblyomma mixtum | reverse complement strand
AGGGCTGCGCCAAGACTTGCTGTAAGAACTCCATACCTCCGTATTTCTATACGGAGAGACCCGAAGAAGCGCTCCGTTCAATTTTTTAGTTTCACACTTTTCGGCTAGAATGTTTGAGCGACCATTACTGGGTTCCTACAAATATTCTTGTTCGCTCTTTTCGATCAGCGCGTGTAGGACGTGCATGGATAGCAACAGGTCACAAAATATTCGAAAGATCTTTTGAAATACAATGTTTTTTCCGCACCTGAGAGTACTAATTTTTCTAGATTTAAAGGACCACACCTCAGGTAAGTAGCCTCTGTAAATGGCATAACATGTTCCGTCATGTATATAAATGAGGGACGTTCAATAAGTTATGTATCTTAGGATGTAACCGTTTTGTTATGTAGTGAAGTAAATAGCCATATTGCATTGAAAGTTTTGAATGCCCTATCTCCAAGGTGCGCATCATTTTTCGGTGCAGTCTCTTGAAGCGGCGATGTACTTCAGCTGAACGCCCTAAAGCTCGCTGCACTGGTGACCTCTTCGTCGAACGTAAAGCACGTGTCCGTTAGATTATTCCTCATCTCGGGGAACAGCCAGAAGTCCTGTACCCCAATACCCGAGCGCTGAGGTAGATGAGAGAAAACAGCTGCCTCCATTCTTCTACGGCGGCACGCAGGCGCTAAAGTGTATTGGTACCGGGGGTCCATTGCCTCTGGGGTGGGAACCGCATGGAAGAGTTGTGTGCTGCCAGAAGAGAGAACATGTCAGACTGTCACTTAATTGCAACGTCTTTCTATCTCATCGCTCAAAAAGGTGCCGCCGAGGAAATAAAGCTTATTGGACATGCCCATAAAAAAAAAGATGAAAAAAGAAGTTGTTTGGCCTGATAAAAAGGCTGCTAAGATAGACTGCTTTCAAGCTTGCGTCTTATCAAACACAGCACACTTGATTCTTCATTCATTACAGTGATGACATGTCTTATACCTCAAGGGCATCAGTGGCCAAACAGCGCCATGGCACAAGGTGTTTTCGTCTATTCAAAGTGGGGTTAAAGACCCATATCCTAAGCATTTCGCCCTAAAGAAGCTGAGCGCCAGGCCAAGGATTCATCATTGACGATATTTTTGTAATTAGGCAATAAATGACGGTGCATCCTGCTCTTGTATTATCATAACCTGCTGTTGCTGGAAAAGTTTCGCTTGCTTTATTCTGTCCCTATTTGCGACTGCAAGCGGTAATGCCTTCCTTGCAGACTACGTGTGTGAGGGAGGACACGATCGGTTCGTCAGTATTCAAACAATTTTACAGACCATCGCTTCATCCTGAGGCTTTGAAGCGGAAGAAATGAGGCCGCCTGCACCGTTTTCACAGTCCGCCACTTATATACACTTAAAGCTGAAGTATGACTCAAAATTGATAATTTAAGAAGTTGAGAGAGACTAGGTTTTACTGTCAACAGCCTGTTGGGCGAACTTCACACTGAGCGGCCTAGTGGGTCCTCGTCGCCCGTCGAAAAGGCACGGGCCGGCTCTCCGTGACCACAAAACAGTAACAGTACCGCAGCGGTGATCTAGTCGTTTGAGCATCGGCCTCGCATGCGGGGGAAGTGCGGGGTTCGATCCCCAGCGCCCCCAGGTGCCCAGCGGTGATATAATGGGTACAAGCGTTCCCCTGCCTGGTGCTCGGCTTCAGTGTTGTCGGTAACGCGTTACTTTTTTCGGTAACTTAGTAACGTACTCGTTACCATTTCGTAACTGTAACGGGTAACGTAATTACGTTAACATTTTCGGTAACGTGAGGTGTCACGTTACTAGTTACTTCTTATTTCAATTGTCCCCCTCCGCCTCTCTTTAAAAAAAAAAGCACCGAAAATGATGTTGCAAATAAACAAAATCTACCGGTGTTCTCGACGGTTGCGGCTCGCATGCATGCCAAAAAACACCTGCCCTTGACAACGAACTAAACTAAAAAAAAAGCACGAACACGCAGTCACACACTTGTGTTCACCCCCAAACCACTCACACATACAACTCTCTAAAGAGTGGACGCATGCCGAGCCACCAATGAACCATTTGCAGAAATCTTCAGTTTCTTCTGACTTCAGGAAAGTCAGTTTCTGCGTAAGTTTGTTTTCCAACCAAAAGGTCTCGTTCCCAGGCGACACTCTCGCATGCTTGGTGGAAGGAGTTCCCTCTTCTGAGCAAACTCAGGAATGTCGCCAGTTTACTTCAGGATGGCCCCAAGAGAGCCGTCGGAGGAGTACAATGGTACAGCACAGAAAAGGGGATTGCAGTCAACCGGCTGTTTCTATCTGCAACTGTGGGTATGTTTCTGTTTATTGAGTTCCTAAGCAAGCGAAGCTGACCTTGAACACCTTGACGTAAACAGTCGCATTTTTGCGATAATTATGCAGGTTCAAGCAAAAAAAATTGTTTATGTGCGCAAATATATTTTTTCCGGAACTATGACATTTAAGCATTTCATTATTGCTACACAATTTCCGCGTAATTTCGTAAGCAGAAGCACACCAGAATTACTGTAAATTTGTTGAGTTCACCTATGTTTTCTTAGTGAGGTTGGAATTATATGAGGTATCAGCTTTATAAAATAGTTGTCTTGAGTTTTTACAGCAAAGACGCACTGATTAAAATTTATGGCAATAGAGTAACGGCAAAGTAACGTGCGATACTTTTTTTCAGTAACGGTAACGGTAACGCGTTACCTTTTTTTGTTAGTAACGTAGGGCGGTAACGCGTTCTTTTTTTTTAGCGTAACGAGTAACGTATTTAGTTACTTTTTTTCGGTAACGCCTACAACACTGATCGGCTTCTTTAGGGTGAAATACTTAGGAAATGGGTCTTCGACCCCAGCTTGAGTAGAATAAAAAAACCGTATGCCATGGCGCTGTTTGGCCACAGATGCCCTTGCTCCATAAAAATGCATCGTCATGAAAACAGTAACAGCGCGACAAAGCAAGCAAATTCAGTAAAATAAAATCCTCTGCCTGTGTCCAAGCAGAGAGAGAGAGTGAGAACGCACTTTATAACAATAGAAATGAATCGCTATCCCCTTGGCTCGAGGCAACAGGGTCAGCTGGTGCTCAGACAATGGGAGGGCAAGCGAGCGACCCTACTAGGAAAATAACAGAGACATGATATGATGGACGAGGTTTCAGGAATGTCCAGGCACTAGAAAACGATGTGGTAAAATGGAGGAGGAGCGTAGCACAAATGAGAACTGGGAGGAATACCGGCTAGGGAGGGGAAAGTATCGGTCTGTAACTGCCAGACTGAGATGACCTTGTCACTGCTTAGACTGCGATGGGTAGGAGCATAGACGCAATGGAAAAGGTAGGCGAAGATCCTGACCACTCAGCTGTCGCGAAGTCTGGCACTTCCGCCACCCGTAAAAGCGCGCGACTCGAATACACTTGGGCAAGCAGTGAGCGCGCTGGTTTCTAGACCCGTACCGTGCGCGTCATCACACCCGCTGGGTGGACAGTTCGCTGCCTCAAGAAATCTACGTCAAGATAATAGATAGTAGCACAGACGTGACAAGAATACGAAAGACCTAATTTCTCCGCAGAGGAAATAGAACAATGCTCCTTCCTGTAATGCTTCTCACCCAAACACTTTTATTTAGTAAGGGAATCTCTTGCTCCTCGACACAAGGTCTTTATTCGCACTGGGCCGTCGAATAATGTTAAATTTTCATTGCGCTGAGGAAATCTGAGCCTGTATAGCTGTCATTTCAGACAAAAGCCCGGTTCAGACTCCGTGCAGTGCGGAGAGTGAAGCGAAAATAATGTTTGCGAGCCGCCATAATGGATAACATTGTAGAGCGGCGATACGATTCCTAACAGCCCTTGATTTATAAGCGACTCTCGCTCATGCCTATCAACTGAGCATGTACGTTATTTGTCTTTCAAGTAAACTTCGTGTCTGTGGCAATCGCCTGCTGAGCAAAGATAGCGCGACTGTATCTCGGCCTCATGGCCACGTTTCAGTGGACGATAAGTGCAAAAACGCGCTTTTTCTCTGCGATGTCACTGCTCGTTAAAGAAACCCAGTTGGAAGAAATTAATCCCCAGCTCTACGTTACGGCATCTCTCGTAGCCGGCAAGTGCAGCGTCGGGACGTTAAACCTCACACGCCATACATTATTTGTTTTTCATTGTGCTGAGTCGTCGAGGGACAGGTGTAAAAAGAAAACAAAAACGTTAGAGATCACTGCGGCGACCCGCATTGGGAGAATGCGAAAGCACTGACGCCTCCTCGGCACTCGTCGACTCTCCTTGCCTTTCTTTATCATTTTATTTTAGTTTGTTAATTTTGCTACTTAATTAGCGTAATTATCTTGCGTTTTAATAAAAGATAGATTTATTTACTGTCATTGTACATTCTTTTATCTCAATCAACCATTTTGGTTTTTCAAATTTGGCGCTGTGGTTGCTTTTCCGTCCACTTATTATATCCCTATCCAGCCTATTCAACAGTCCAATGGCTTTTGATCATAATTAATTAACTAATTAATATATGTTGATGAAACTTTTAAATACATTTCAATTGATTTCAACTTTTATTTTCACTGTTTTGCCTATTTTTCCAGCATATTGCCATCCATGGCTGTTTTCCCGCCCACTCAATATATCGACGTCCGTGCTATTCCGACGGTTTTCGACATTTTTGGCTCTAATTAATTAACTAATCATCCTATCGACATATTTTTTTTCTGCAGCATCCTCACATCATCCTCTTTCGATTGCGACCACTCGTTTGATGCTCTCTCTTCTGAGAACGTCACAACTGCTGCGGACGCGTTTTGGTGGCACGTTTTGCGGACACGACACCGCCGACGTAGCTTAGCAATGCTTTCGCATTAATAATACTAAAGCAGATCGCAGACGTCATCCCGTCTAACCCCACCGCAAGTCTCACTAGTGAGAAATAAAAAAAAAAGTTTATTGCAATAGCAGCCGTTGATAACAGTGAACAAGCCAAAAAACTCGCCGGATGTTTACGAGTGTGTAGAGTGTTTGTTTTTTAGCGTTAGCTTGCGCTGGGGAAGGGAAGAGTTTTGGGAAGCGTAGCTTAGTTTGGGGGTTTTGTTAGATTGTCCAGGAAGTGCCCGACAAATGCCTCGGTTAATCCTTCACCTTGCCTCTATAGTATGAACTGCAGGTTCCTCGCGTTTGCGATCTGCTTCAGCGGCACGAAATGCGTGGCTCTTTACTTTCGCTCGCATTGCTATGCTGCGGTACTTTTGCGTTCACGTCGCCTCGCGTTTGCCTCCCCAATGCGAACTGCACATGGTCTTGTCTTTGGGCTTACCTTGCTTCTGCCTCTCTAGCACGAACTGCTTTGCGTTTGCGGCGTTGGCACTCTGCTTCCGCCGCACTTAAAGGAGGATTTTGCCCGGACAGTCATTTTCACTAGCAATCTCAGGCTCGTCAAATCGCTTTGGGATCACGATAATCGCCAAAGGGGATGTTTTCACTCAAGCATCCCATAGCTATCTTTACAACAGCGTTGTTGTGTCCATCGTCTCCGTCTTCGTCCGTGTGTAATGTGCTGCTACCAATCATCTTGTTTTCAAAGCTGATTTTATATTGTTCTGGTTTACACTGTTATGATTATAGTGTTCTAGTTCGAGGTAGATGGTGAGAGTGTAGGAAGCGAAGGAGGGAAATGTGAGCGAGGAGATTTTGCGGCAACATGGGCTAGCATAGACATCAGCAGTGGCCCCAGCCTACTGCCTGCCATCTCTGTAGAAGTGCTCAGCAGCTAAGCTAACGTGTGGTTGTAGAGGCTTTAACTGTTCTCTTCATCCATGAATCCACAAATTCATCCATGAATTGTTGGGACAGCTTGCCCAGCGGGTGTTGTTTGCGAGCGGTGCGGACGCCCACGTGAACAACGCAGTAAAACCTAGGTAGGAGCTAGTAAAAGCTAACGCTGCAAAAATCCAGGGGATGTGGTAGCCACGCTGGCCAATACGTTCTCCTCATCCTATGTCTTCTGAAATCTCATTTTGCACCTTCTGAAGCGCCCAGCAGTAGAGGTGCTGTTAAGGTGTCACTGCAAGCTCTGTAAGGCGCAATACAGTTTTATGTGAAGATGACTAAATATTAGTAAAAACACCCGTTCCCCATTTCGTCCTGACAAGCATGGCAATATGCCTCACTAAACTGTTGGCCTTTAAACCTGACCAGAACGTTGGCGACGGAAGCTTGCAGGACTCAATAGCCAACAGTCACCAGCTGAGGTCGATATGCTGACTAAAATCGTAAACAACAGCGTTCTCTTAGTGCTGGACGCCGCGCACGTGGCACGTACCAACCCTTGCGGACAGGGACGACATGCATTTGCTCTGAGGGCTCATCCTGCTGCCGATCATGCTTACGTAGTACCAATATACTACGGCATACAGGTTTCAGTTCTTAGCTACTTCCACGTCAATGGCGCAAACTCGAAAGCGGGAGGATTCCACACCTTCATGCGGGAGAGGCTGCAACTCAATACGATTAGAGGCAGTTGGATAACGGCCACCCGTAACGACATCCTTCTTCATTTGGTACTTTTGCGTGAATAGGAGGGAATAGTCTGCGGTAAACGCGCCGGTTACGCTAGTGTACTTAGGCCGAAGATTTGTGCTGCGGTTCCCTGTGGCTGTGTACATTCAGTGAATTTTGCACAAATTAATTCTTGTGAACTCTGAAGTTTTCATCCTTACCCTCCTAAAAGAATTCTGGCGCAGGAGAGGTTCGGGTCAATAAAGCACTGCTAGCTACACCCCACAGACTTGCTTTGTTTTGAAGGAACACAAAGGGTCATTCATGGCGGACGATCTTACCGCGACTGAGCCAATACATGCTTCGAATAGCCTGGGCCACCATTGAAGGGTTCTATTCTGGAATGCTTTTCTTACCGTCTTTGCCCTGCAGGTGATGCGCAGGAGCGTCGTGCTACACTCGACTCCAGTCTGCTTACCTTTGTGGGTCAAGTCAAAATAGGAATCGCGCACACGGCATGACCGTACCCATTGTTTCTGCTTTGAGAACACAATGCAAATCAAGGTATGAGTCAACAAACAGTTCCTGATGATCATCGTCTGTAAGCCTTTTGTGTCATGTCATGCCTCGCAAATCTTCTTGGGGCTAGCGCATGAGTGCTGCTGAAAACACTCTCACCTTTTTTCTTGTCACTCGCTAAGAAGTCCGTGTTTTGCTGCTTATGCAGTTCACCTGGTCATATCTGTTGGCTGGACGTTAGGACTGCAGTCCTGACCAAGTGCTTTTATCCTGACATATCCTGACTGACGTATCCTGACCAGATGCCTTTAGTTCGCACTTTTGTATTGGTGCGGATATTTACGCAAACCACCAAAGGTTGTCTTGAAGAGCGAATCGAGAAATATAACAGAGAAAAAGAATTTAGAAATATTGACAGCAGCGCCAAAAAAAAGAAACGGGAATTGTTTAGAGTAAAGGTTGTTAGATGTTCAGCGCTTATCCTTGTCTACTCTTCGTCCGTTGCCCCCTTTTTGCTCTGGTGTCATTATTTCTGTGCCACCAGGCCCAATTCGCAACATTAATTAAGACAAAGGATTTGAATTCAGACAGCTAGGCTTAAGTCATTGGTGGATTCTATAATAAGGCAGAGGTAATAAAGCCTGGGGGCGGGTCTTACGTCTGCACTATTGTAATAATTGTAGCCGGAGGAGGGATGCTCCCAGCCTGTCTACCGTGTGCCACGTGAAGCCAGCACTGCCACTGCAAGTGAACCCCATTCAAATGCGTTTTTTTAACGATGCTCGAGTAATTAGCACACGAGATAAGAGAAAAGGTTTATTTAAAGAAAATAAAACTGATCAGACTGATGGTCTTGTAAAGAGTACACAGTAAATGTACAACGGCGGCTGACTGCGGCCACAACCGTGTTGTTTAATAATAAAGCTTTAATGGAGATGCAGATGTTGCGGGAACACAAGATTGAGCGAAAATAAAATAAAAATGAAAAGTAAAGGTTTAAGTTTCCCGCGTTCCCGCTGACGACTAGCGGGGGTCGTAGTGCAATGTCTTGTGATGGCCACGGGACAGCTCTACCAAGAGGCAGCCTACGGCTTTGGCTGCATTGAGTGCGTGTATGCTTTGGTGCTTCTTGTCTGAACCAGGTCGGCTCGTTTCTTTTTCTTTTTGTTCTTATTGTTTTCGGCCAAATTGAAAAAAGAAATTGCACTCGTTTTTTATGGTAAAGAATTTAGCTATTTTCTTCTTTGGTCCTTACTACCCACTCTTGATGCCTTGAACCTGTTGCGCATGAACCAAGAATAAAGGGAAAAAAAGGAACACATTAGAACACACTGAAGCGCCCAGAAAAAAAATTGTTTATAGGCGCAAATATTATCTGTTCTGCTCGAGTTTGGAGTATGAAGGCAAAGACGGGGGAAAAACAATATTTGTGAGGCGACATCATCCGATGCCTTAAATTTCCATCGTTCTCTCCGTTCGCAGCGGCTTCATCACACTGCCTGCGCTTGAACGCCGAGGTCATGGGCGCGGATTTTGTAAGCCATCTGCATGCGCGAACGGTTGACAACTATATCAGGATACAACTCAAGAACGAAGCAGCAGACTCCGATTAAGCCATGGTTTAACCCCTTTCATCTGCCCCCCTCCCCCCTATGTGATGTCATGATAGCGGGTCCAAGGCGATTAACCTCGACGTCAAGGAAAACGGTCGACGCCATTGGCTGGAGTGCCTCCTTTGAGGGGCATCTGCCGCTCTGTTCTTGAGCTGTATCCCACTATAGCAGCCGAGAGACGGGCGCTGGCCCGGTAGAAAGCGAGTGGGCCACTCACCAACACATGCTAAGTGCGAACGTGTTCGCGATTCTAGTCGCTGATCTGTGAGTTTGGGTCACAGAGCTTGCGCAAAAACTTTTTTTTTTTTTTTAAGTGCAAGCACTCCTAACGTCGTGGTGGCATTTTCAATCCAACTGCTAAGGTGCTCGGACAACACAACCTCTTGAATTCAGGGACGGGAAAACGGAATCACTTTGCGCACGTATCGCTTACCTCGAGACGCCACTGAATCAGTGGACGAATTGCCACGGGGCCATCACTGGGCCCGAGAGATAAGGCCTGACAAAGTTGAAGTGCCGTTCGTAATTAGGGAACGCCGCCGAGAGCACAGGGCTGCTGGCGTACGCGTCGAATCCGCCCGCCATGGAAGTCGTCTCCGGCTTGATCATTTCACCCTCGCGGAGGGAGCGAATGACGTACGTCGTGCCACCCTTGCTGCTGCCGGTGGTCGCCACGGGACTGCTGGCGGCGTAGAACTGGTGCTGGGTGCTGGGGCTGGCCGTGTGCTGCGCGGGGCCGCTCAGGTACGCCCGCGGGTAGAAGTAGGCGCCCGGAAATGTGGCCGCCACGGTTGCTCTGCCCGTTGACAGCAGCAACAGCGCAGTGCAGGCCAGGAAGGCCGCCTGTGTTCTTTTCTGCGCAGCCGAGAGACGGCACAGGGGGCATCAAGAAACGGCCGCAGCCGGCGTGGCCGATTCGCGGAAGGCAATGACCGACAACGCGCCCTACTGGTCGAGTTAACCTTTTTTTTTCAACCCCTCCCTCGCGGCGCTTTGTCCGATGCTGAACGGGGCGCGTATTCATTGATTTCAATATTTATAGAGTGCGGCCGTGGGGACCCTAAGAGCGGCTGCCAGCTAAACTGTGATGCATGCTTTGTGGCGCCGTAAATAGCGCAAGTGTACGTATGAGAGGAGTTTAGGTGTTTTAAGTCGACGACGATGTAGATGAGTTTACAACGTTCACATAGCTTTGCGTTAAGTTTCATTACTGGTGAAAAAATTCTGACATATGAAGGTTTTACATTTCTTCATTTTATAATTCACCAGCCTTTTGAAAGCAATATCCTTCATAAATAATACCTGAGACCTTTTAATTTATGTGGCCGGTATCCTTAACAATGCGAAGCTGACGTTGTTACTGCATTCGGTGGTGGAAACGCTAATCGAGCTGTGCGACACACACGCAAGAAAACGTGCATCGCTATATTGACTGTCATCAGCGCGTACTCGAATGTAACGCTTTACGTCAGTGATGACGGCGTCAGGGCAGCTGCTGCCAGAGTAGTCTGTAAGCAACGTTACTGTTGAATTTAGAACTGAAAGTTGGCGGCTTAAGCTAAAAACTCGAGGTTAAATAACATTCAAAGGAATGCATAAGTGCTTTGCCAAGTCGATCAGGCAGCGGTCAGTGTCGCCCTTTTCGACTAAGCTTCGGCACTCTGAAATTTTGCCATTCAAGGCTTACTATCCTCGACCCCGCGAGAAAGTTGTCTTTTAGAAGCCCACAATTGCCGAAAATATACACTCATCTATACTGAACGGCCCAACATTTTTTTCGCATCAAAGAAATACTGACGTGAGTAACAATGATTGGCCAGTTAAATGATGAAAAAAATTATCATGAACTGATGATACTTCTCAAAACAATTTGTAACGGGTGGTTCCGACACGCTCAATTGTAAGCCCTTAACCAGTCATTGGTACTGACTATATATTATGCAACAATTAGGCGCAGCAAACCGCAGAATGGGAAGCTGAGCACAAGATACTTTTTCTTGACGCATTTATGCTGCAGCTCAAGCTTCGCATTGCTTACCATTTCCTTATTTAATATCTAAATTGATGAGCCACATGTGTTCATCCAACTGCTAAGCTCCCTTTCTTCTTTTGTTCAGAGTTTAATCGGATTAAATGAAGCAGTATTTTTTTTGCATTTTGTTGACACCGTACCCATTAGAAAACAGACGCACTGAACAGCAGTAACAAGCGGCAACAATGCATGCGACATCCCGAATGGGCGCTCACCGCTGGCGTCATTTTGTAGGCACGCTAGAGAGGATCGACGTCCGTTCCCAAGGCCACGAACTTCACGAAAGAGACTTCTCCCGCCGGCACCAATCTCGGATTGAAGCCACTCGACGACCGGTCCAGCTTTATATACGGACCACGGACAAGTGGTTCACGAAGAACTCTTCTCTCGCTCCTCAGTCTACTTTTTCACCGGCCAAGCGCCGGCCGAAAAAGAAAAAAGAAACGACAAGGGCTGCGCCGGGACCGTCACGTGCGGCATAAGAAAACGTCCCCCCGTGTTTGCGGCTGGCGACCCTAATGCGCAAGTTGGCCGTCCCCCTGCCATGCGGCTCCGGCTACAGCGCCCCTCGCAAGAAGGCAACAAGCAAAGCTCACGAGAATCAAAACCGACGACCGACTCGCTTCAGCGAACACCGTCTGTCTGTCTGTCGGCCCGTTCGCTCTTGGCCCTGAATTTTCGCAGCATCTGGGTCATCTCGCGGCTTTAGTCGAGCCAGCCGAAAGGAGGAGCCCGGACTCGCCGAGAGCAACCGACGAGAGCGGGCGAGGGTGGCGATCGTGAAACCCCAGTAGACGCGTCCCACAGCTGCCGCCGAAAGAATAACGCGCGGCACACGCGTCCAATTCGCGCACAGCGCCGGACCGTTCCAAAGTGGAACGGAAGCGCTGGACTCATCACTGCCGTCGATCCGGCGACGGCGAGCGGTATACGGCGGTCTCCACGTCCGCTCGTGATACGAAAGCTCTCCTTTGTGCGTCCACTGCACTGCGCCGCCTAACCTCCCCGCTTCTACACCGCTCCTTCTTTTTGCATTTTGAGTCTATAGACGCGCTCACTCCCCTCCTGCCTGAACCGCCTCTGATAGTAGTCATGCTGGCTTCTTTCTTTCGTGCCCTCCTTGCGCGGACGCTGGCAGCCGCGTGCACGACCGGGCAGCTCGGCGCGTTTCTGGGCCGATAGGGAAACGCTTTGAATCGGGCCCTCGGTCAAGTGCGTTCGAATCGGATGAAGGGGCGTGTTCCGAACGCGGAAGTTATTCGCGGCCTGATTGACAGTCTGCCGAAGGGCTGTGTTTTATCCACGCCGGGCTCTTTCTCCCGTGTCCAGCGGAGCCTTCTCCGCTGCCGGAGACGAGGAACTGCGTTTGCGCGGGGACGGCGCACGCTAGCCAATCTGTCAAGGATGAAGAAATGCAAGCACACTGGTGTCATTTGACAAAGCATTGCCCGCGGGTTTATATTTAGGTTCGAGGCTGTTCGAACTGCGCAAACAGCTTTCCAGCGAAATGGGGGGAGATTTCGCTCCCGGCTTTCCCGAAGTATGTCTGGCTGCTGTAGCAAAACAACAAAAAAAAGCCCATAGTACTCCTGTCGCAATCAGAGATGGGAGAATGGAAAAGCAGAGCACTGGAAGTCGCACAGCGAAGCGCTCCGCATGTTCCTGCACTCCTGCGTGAAAGATAATTGTGTTCAGGGCAGAGTTACAGCGTTTTTGTAAGCATCAGATCAATTTGATTTAATGAAATTGGCTTTGTAAGTTTGCACTTGAACATTTTAATGTCCCAACAATTTTCACATTGGCAACTGAAAAACAATGCTATATGATTTTCATTTCTGAAAAGTATAGAAAAGTTTCTGTCCTTCTGAGCGCAACAGTATAAAACTATGAACTTTCCAACTGGAAATTTTTACCCCGGATAGTTGACGCAGTCAAAATATTAACATCTTGATAGTCTTCTTAACAAAGATAGGTGTAACTATGGCAGGTTTGATATTGGGAATAGCATCGCCCACCAAATGCCAAAGACTGAAACTTCAAAACGAGAGCTTCTATCGGGCGCAGAGAGTGAGAGTACTTGCAGCGAATCTCAAGAGCGTTGGTCGACGGTGGCTGAGTCGAAAATTTATGGCCTGCGCTTTGTTAAAGAACGATGAAAGTAACCGCCCGCTACAAGGCAGCGACCAAGAAAGCATATTTTTTTTTGAAGTTCGTTATTCCTTGCACAAGCAGAGACGTTACAGAGGTACATTGCTTGAACGTCGTCTTTCATTGCGGAACATTCCACTAATTTCTAATAAATTCGGCTCTCCCGACTTTTCCTGTGTGCGAAATTGAGGAAAATGTTTAGTTTCAAACGCCGCAGAAAATAAAGGAACACTCAATCTTTTAAAATTGAATTGCTATTCGCAAGCTGTACGATCGTATAAAGGGGTCTGCAAAACGTTTTGAGCATCGTAAGTAGGCTCGTTCAGCCGTTAAATCATGATTTCAGGAACCACGTTTGAATGTTTTTACCCTTCGACTACTCAAACTTTTTTTTTATTTCTTCGGTAGAGGCCAATATTATTTGAAGTGTCCCGTGGTCATTTTTACGCTTCCAGAGTTATCTCGAACCACAGAAATATCGCTCGCGTGAAACGCAACTTGGGGCGTTTCGCGTGGATACCCTGTTTTTAATAATTTTCTTAGCGGCCACATAATCTCTATTCCAAATTCCACGCTACGAGCTTTAGGCCTGATTGTCCTTAACCACGAAAAAAAGCGCTTTCATGTAGCTCGAGCAATCCCCGTTTTTTTTACTGTAATTTTGTAAGGCGGCCCTTGCATTGCTAGGCTGTCCACTTCCCTCTCGTCGAAGCAAGCACATCTGGTATACTGACACGAGAGGAGGGACGAGGTGCGCATGAACAGATTTTTCGTGCCCTCCGGTTCATTGCTTGTCTTGCTTTTTTTTTCGTTTCTTGGTGAAAGGAGGAAATGAATAGTGTTGCTAAGGTGGAGAGTTAAGCCCTTTATTTTACATTTACCGACCTTGTAACTCTTGGCACTTGGCACAGATTCCTTTTTCTTCATTCGCATTTACAGTTAACTAATTCTCACAGATGCATGCATTGTGTGAGCGTTTTCGTACGTTAACAGAACTGTGCACTGGGGAGAGAAGGCAAACCGAATGGCGATCTGGCATGAACTGCGCGGCTTTAAGAGGTGATGCATAACGTCATCGTCGTACAGTCGGTCCAGTCCCTGTTGAAGCTTTCGGCAACGCTCTTACCGTCAGTGACCCAGGCTCTCTGGCCGACAGTACGCACAGTTAGCCGTAGGCAGGTGGTCGGCTGTATGTGCTGGCGACGAGCGGGTGTTTATTCTTGACCTGACGCCTTCCTAGAGCGCCGACTGCGTTTAAGGCGCTGCTCCGTTCGTCCTGGTTAGCCTTATCCAGAGAGCGACATGGCTCTGGTCTAAATCGTCACGTGAAGCGTCCTGCAAAAATAAAAATGAAGAAAAGTTGCAACATGTCCTGATATTTACCTTCATGAACTACTACCGCCACGAATTCCAAATAGATTCTTCTTTTTTTTTTGGGGGGGGGGGGGGGAGGGGAAACTTGTGAAAAAGTAAATGCAGCCTTGCGTTGAGCACCTTTCGTAGATACCGTTAGACTGTTCTAAAAAAAGTTTTTCAGTTTTATTAGCGGTTTAAAATTTGAAGTACTCTAAAACAGTGCATCACGAGAAGTTAGCATATATACTTAACGACCCTATTTTCTTTATAAGAAAAAATTGAAGAATTCTTGAAACGCGCGATAATCTTACTCTCGTGCATCATCTAGAAAGTTCACACTGCTTATTATGGCATTTCCGATGAAACGACTCTACTTAAGGACAATATAAAGGACTGTGTATGACATCCTCCATTCAGCCTCACATCAAGCTACTTTTAGCCCATTACACTGCAGAATATCAGTTGGCCAGGGGAGAGCTTTTAAAAAGAAAAAGGAGATAAGAAAAAAAAATACAAAACTTAGACTTAATCCATGCAGTGCTCGTGCTTTGAGGTAACAATCCCTAAAGTATATATATAAAAAATTGCTTGTTCCTTATTCGAGGTGACGATTTTTGAAACAGCTGATTAAACCTAGCGCACTGAACAGGCGGGATCCGGCTCAATTTTTTCTACATTCTAAACGAAGTGTTAAAGCTTAAGGAATCTCTTTACTTCGAACATGGCTGCCTCGGCGCTATAAGTAATTTATATAGACCATTCCAAATACTTCAAAATATCAACGGGCTTTAACGGATGGCTTGAGGCGATTTTCAGCGCCCTGTCTATGTCTCTTACGAATGCACAACATACTGCTACACGTTTCGCTAATGCTTAGTGGGAAGTTCAGTGGACTCTCATATTTTCATCCCGCTTAACTGTCGACATCAAGTACAAAATTATTGAGAGTCATTTCCAGGAATGAAGAGCGCTAGTTCAGCCTAAATCTCTTCTATGAGATATCCTGACCAGATTTTGTTTCTTGTTAGCTGATGGAAGCTGCTTTAGTAATTGTAGCAAACTGTGTACTGTGAACAATATATTTTTGCACTTTAATGCTTTCGTAGAACGGAAAAGTCGCGCTTGAAAAACATCTTAATAGTTTTCTGGCTACTGCTACCAGCATCCACTGCTGCTGAGCTGTCCTTTGACGATCAGTGTTGTATTTATGTTGTCTTCGTAACCCTAAGTAGGCTAGTCATTTTTTATGAAGTCGTTTTAAGTTGTTCTGCCATATGAATGAGTTTCTACTGCGAAACAGTTAACACTTTATAGTGACGCCTACGTAAGGCCTCTGTAAGAAAGGGAAGTGACATGCGTCTTTTGCATTTCAGAATTTTTTCTCCTCTACGAGCATATCCTATCGGTCTTCGAAAGATCAGTATACTATCCTTGCTGCATATAACTCTTCCTTAGACTCGTTCATGACTTATTTGTTTGCGCTCGACATGAGAAGGTATTTGCTGACTTTTTTGGCTTTCGCTATAGGTTTAACTGCAGGGGAAATAAGGACCTTAATAATACCTGCAGGAGATAAAACACCTTGCCTTGGTTTATGTGAAAGAAGTAGAGATGAGGACGTAGTGACAAATGGTTGCTTTGCGCTGCATGATTACCGGGAATAGCATGGGGAACGAAATGAATCTAAGTGTTCATCTCGCAGAAGCATAACTAATGATCTCGTGCAGTTTCTGTTGTAAATGAATTTCCTAACTTGTGTCCCACTGCTAGGTACTATGCTTTCTTAAATCATGTTTCTGCTACCCTTGATCCGTAGCTCCCTTCGGCAGCCACAGTGGAAGCAGAAACCCTAGAGAAAAAAAGTGGAATCAAAAACAGAGGACACAAATGTTGCGAAGAATCACAATGTATTTGGGCTTCAAAGCATTGGAAAGAGAAGGAGCTCAAATGAATCGATCTACGAACTTGAAATGCATAAGGGAGTCCAGAGCAGGCAATATGGTCACAATTTCTTCGTACGCAAACACACAGGAACGTGTGCCTCGAGAACCAGCTCATATTGCACAGGTCACAAAAGTTCATCCACACGAGGGGGCGGGCCGACCGAGCGTAAAACGCTTGGTCACGGGATCGGGTGGCTCGCGTGCAAACGTCCAGCACTCACATCCACCAGCCGCCGCCTCCTCCTCCGCTGCTGCCGCCGCCGTGGCCGCCACCACCGCTGCCTCCGCCGTGGCCGCTGAAGAGACTAGTTAGGCTGCTGAGGTGGCCGCCCACACCGCCGCCGCCTGATTTTCCACCGCTGCTGCTGCTGCCCTTCTTGATGATAATGTACGTGGTGCCAGCCTTGCCGCCGCCGCCACCTCCTCCCATCTTCCAACCTCCGCTGCCGCCACCACCGCCGCCACCCATCTTCCACCCACCGCCGCCGCCGCCCATCTTCCAGCCTCCTCCGCCGCTGCCGCCACCGCCTCCCATCTTCCATCCACCGCTGCCGCCGCCCATCTTCCATCCTCCACCTCCGCTGCCTCCTCCCATCTTCCATCCGCCACCGCTGCCGCCACCGCCACCGCCATGGTTGAGCACTACTGTCGCCATACGCATCCAGCCAGGAGCGCCACCGCCGCCGCCGCCTCCCATCCACCCGCCACCGCTTCCTCCTCCCATCTTCCAGCCTCCTCCACCAGCCATGGGCTTCCAGCCGCCTCCGCCACCCATCATGGGTTTCCAGCCGCCGCCGCCGCCGCCGCCGCCTCCCATCATCATGAATCCACCCTTGCCTTGGCCGCCGATCGGATGAAGCTCCTTGATGAGGTACACGCTGCCGGTACGAAACTTGTTCTTCATTCCTCCCATGCCGCCCCCGCCTCCCATGCCACCCTTGAAGCCGCCACCGCCGCCGCCTCCCATCATCTTCCAGCCCCCTCCTCCACCGAAGGGAGAGGCCAGAGCAATGGTCACCGCTGTTAACGCGACCGAGGTGGCAACCTGCGGAAGCGACAAAAACACGCAAGAATGAACAGTGACCACACAGATGGCACAGTGACTGTAAGCGAGCCGAATTGTGTTCACGTGATATTAGCCATGCTTACGGCCAGCTCAATGAGTTCAGGCCAAAAATCATCCTTGCTGCTTTCTTTTACCCATACTGCTTGCACTCCAATCCTTTAAGAAAAGAACTGGCCGAAGGTTGTAATGCATTCCACACATAAACTAGAAAGACAAGCTACTAGAGGGCAAATTATATCTCTGTCTCAAGCATCTCTCCGTGAAGGAATGCAGGCATTTCTCCTTTCTTATTCTGTTTCCCGGTTTTATGCTCACTACAATTTCTTTCAGGGCTCCACTAAAATAGTACTATTAATTTACTGGGTATTTTTCTGAAAAATCAGCACATTAGGACCTTACAGGCTACATGTAAAACTCTACCATTCTCTTTCAGCGCACAAAATGGCCCCTTCGGCTACGCAACGCTTCTATGTATAAGAAACAGAATTACACATTTGAACACGCGCAGGATATTTTTCCGCGCTCGCCAAAGGTGCACTCAGTGACTAATTTTGAACAGGCAGTCGAAGCAATTTGCTTACATTCCTTAATTGTACAAACCAATAGCTACTCCTCAAGGTAGATGAGCTAATGATTTTGTAGTGGAGCGCCCTAAATGCCCTTCAGGAGCGCTATCCAAATCCCAACATGGTCAAGTGCTGAGGATTTAGACGGACACTCTGGAAGGCGACACGCAAATGCAAGGACGGAAGGCACAACTTACCCAAAGCCTCATGTTCTCAGTAAACCTTGGCAAGAGGAGCCAAAGCTGGAAAGGTACTCGACTGCGAACGGTTAAGTGCGGTGGCTTTTATACCTCGGCCGTTTTTCAGAAACGCACACAAAACTATCCCTGTTGGCGATCATTCATAAGGCTTCCGCGCTGCTTCCATTGGCTGACGCACTTCCCCCTCTCTTCTCTTGTTCCTCCCCCTTTGTTTCAATTCTTTTACTAGACATGCTGCAATGTTACCTTGAAGCCCAGTGCGTGTTACATCATTAAAGTCTCATACATTCCCTCGTTACAAACGCCCGACCTCCCAGTTGGTTCTTCGTAGCCGTTGCAGGGCCACGCCGAGAATCATTCCAAGTTCTCGCACGTTTTGAGACGTTTTGAGCGCTGGCATCTAGCGCGCTGTTTCATTTTTCGCATTGGCCACGCACTGCTGGCTCACGGCAACCACGAAAAGCTCTTCACGCGTCGCCAACGATGACACGATCTGCAGCCGGTCCCCGCGTGTCGAGCGCATGACCCCGCCAAGTTGTTCTGCCGCTTGTCGGCGAGCTCGGAGCGTGGATGCGCCTGGCTTGTAATTAAGGTCGACAGCGATCACGCCCCCCGCTGTACCGACGACCGCGTGTCTTGCTGCCGCATTGTCTGGACTGGCGATCCGCCGGCACCGGTACGCCGCAGATCCCGACAGAGCTGATCATGCATTGTCATCGTATTTCCAGCCCAAAGGTGCATTTAGCCGACACCACTAAAGCCCTGATTCGTGGAAAGATGAGTGGCAGTTAATCTAAGGCCACAAAAAAAATCTGCAGCACATTTAATCTTTGCGTATTCCAGTTTTCACAAGATACCAGCGTGTCACAGAAATGATATTCACCTCACACTCCTCACAAAGAAAACGGACGTTTCATGTCCTTCAAGTTAAACTTACGTCTGTGATTTTCACGAATGTGTAGTCATGAGTCTAAGATATTTTTTTTAAAGTATATAAATATTCTCGCAACTTTTATTCCAAATGCAATATAGCGCTCTATCAGTACACTGGGAAACCTCTTCTTTTGTCGCGCAGTGATTTCTATTTTTATGAAGGAAGACGAAACCTCAAGCAGCAAATGATAGGCAATTTAAGTAGTTGGAACAACGTTTATTTGATGGAAAGTGAAACTTTCGAAAAAGAACGCCGCGCCCTTAAGACATGAAACCGTCGGCGATGACTCCATCAATGAATGTGATGTCACGAACACCATGGTACCTAACAAAAGCCAAGTCTAAAAGAAAGCAGTAACTAGAACTTCGTAGCCTGAAGTAAAGGTAATTCGAATTAAGTCTTGTTATGGAAGAGACTCTTCCCGCTCAATCCACCTACATCGTTCAGAGCTTAGCTCAGACGCAGATCCAAAGAGATGAAATCAGGTTCACTTCAGAATGCATATTGGGGTGGAAAAAACCATGCCTCGTATTAGTTTCGGTTACTTTGTCACTTGGTTAATACAGTCATTATTCTTAAGCGCGAAGTCATAGTTTAGCGTTGCACTTCTTTTTATTATTCGGAGGCTCCAAGTTCCTAGAAAAAAAACTAACCACATGCACAGGTTTCCCAAAAGTAAAACGGAGCACGCGAACGGACGAAAATTTTCTTCGTAGCGCGCTCTACCAGCTGGTGCGCATGCCTACAGTGCGGGTGTATATGGTACATCTGACTGACCTGTGGCATGCTTTTGATGTTCGCCGTATTAGCAGCCTTGACTGAGCAGCATAATTTTATCACAGATCTGTGCTCCGTTTTACTTTTGAAGCACCTGTAAGGATTGTGTCAAAAGTATGCAGCCCAAGGGATTGGCTTCTTAGCCGTGTAGTGGGGTTCTTGCCCTCGTGCAAGTCCTAAGTTTCTGAGCGGTGTGAACGAGAGTTCCTCCGACCTTCGGGAGATTTGGCACGCTGTTGAGACGTAACGAGCGAATCAGCATAGCCGAAAAGAGAATCCCTTGAGATCTTTAATTTTGACAAAGGCTAAGCATCACGGCAAATGATATTTGTAACGAAAATCTTCTTGGTGTTTATTTTATTCAGATCAATAAGCGCAGCATGCAAGAATATTGCATCGACTCCATATATGTTATCCTATAATTCTGAAAGCTTGAGCATTCGCATAGCAAAATTAAGCTCCGTTGATTTGCGATGTAAAGAAATGTATTCCCGCACATTCAATGTCGGAAATTTGCTCCGGTTTATGCGAGAATAATTTTCTTCCTGAGCCATACGCGATAAGATTTCTATCGAGACGAAATACAGAATGGCGCGTGTATGGTTTTGGTGATTGTTTAAAACACCAGTTCGTCGAAATTATGCCCCAGTCCTTTTGCCGTGTGAATTAGAGCCCGAAGCGGGGTGCTGGCATGTAAAAGTAATAAACCATCTTGTTTGCCCCATACAGCTTGTAGAAACGTAGTAATGCGTAGTTTTGTAGAGCGGTGCTACATAGCAGTGGATGCTTTTATGCGAGGCCCAGTCCTATGGTGGTATTCTCCCGGTGTCGCCTTTTGCGACATGTCGCCTCCGCTCTTCGCTCATTGGCTCGGGCAGCGGTGACGGCGGCGTGACGACACGGATCCGCCTTCCTGCTACATCATCGTGACGTCGCCCCAATTTACTACGCTTAGTCGAACTACGGAAGGCGCTGAAGCGATTCGTGCGGACGACGGTCTAGGAAATTGATACTAGACGCCATGGATCCCACTCTCCTTGCCTGGTTTTTGAGCCGCGAAGGAGAGTGCCGTGTCCGCGGACACCGCGACCCGTTTACTTTGACCGACGAAGCTTTTCGATGTCGCCACGGCTATCGTGCGAGTCGGCACACGACAACACTGGGTCTCCTTTCCTCGCACTCCATCGGAGCGAGCAGCAGTGAAGCAGGGATTCTTGCGGCGCGGCCAAATTACCGTCTGCTGAGCCGGGCTGCCGCTCGCCATGCGAACTTACTTTGCACCGTCGTAAACACACGACGAAGCAGACGTTGCCCGCAGCGACGAGATGGTATTATAAGTACTCAATGCCTGTAGTATGTACATAATGCTGCTTGAAATAAAAAATAATCATCTCTGCTATAATTAACAACTACTAATCAAAGATACGAAACTACTGCTGCTAGTGAATCAGCAGTGGTAAATTGTCGCTTCTCAGAGTGAAAGCATCGCCGACGAAAGTGCCGGCGGCGTTTTCCGTTTCTTCGAGCAACTGTACGCACTTTTTTAGGCCCCACCTTAGTGCGACATGTCGCAAAAGGCGACACTGGGAGAATACCACCCCTAATGTTATCCTCTAGATGCGCATTTCTTGTTACCTAACTACACAGACCTCCTTTAAGGAAAGGCAAGCGCTGCACAAAGTCTCCACAGCTTCCTATCCTTAGCGATATTTTCAATATTTTGCTTCTGAGGAACTACGTTCTTATCCCGGTAATACCTAGGTAATAAAAACGTCAGGTAAAAGTTATGAATTTCTAGTAATCTGTTATTACTAGTCCTACATTGCAGAAATGCAGAGAATACTTTCTACATACATAAAGAAATCTACGATTACTTTATATATAAATTTAGCAATTTATGGTAACTACTAATCGTTTGATAACAATTAAACTGCAATAATAAAATCAATAAATCAATCATTCATTCAATATATTTCATTTTCACTAAGAGCAGCTCCGCTTAGAAAAAAGGAGGGCACGAGAAGTTGCGCAGTAGCAGCTTGACAAGGCTACAACGACACAGGCAACAATGACAACATTTTAATGCTTTAAAGTTGCATTCTAAATACTTGAAACAGTAAGTAAAATGACAGACAAGAAGCGGGATGAAAAAAAAAACAGAAGGTGTCTCTAGTTTCAACTAACGGTCGTAACAGAAATAACCCCATATTCTCACTTCTATTCACTGCCGTTAGCTGTATGTGCTGCTGCGCGAAATCATTAAGTGTGCGGGGGAGACTAATTAACGCGATGGCGGCCATTGCTTGTGTGTGCCAAAGGAATTTTTTATGGTATGCGATGAGGGTAGACGTCCTCTTATTTGTGGAGATTAGCGAGTAAAACGAATGAATCTAGTTTCCCCTGTGCCGCTCCAGTGTAGCATTTTAGTAGTTTGTGCTTGTTTATCTTAGCAGCTTTTATTATTGTGTATTTGCTCAAAAGTGTTTATATGCTTATTTAATAGAAAATTTCCTATTGCTCGAAATACTTTTTCTTGGAGCTAGATTAATTTAAGTTTTGTAAACCAGTGTCTTCCCACACCAGTGCGAAGAAATTGAGCACTGAGTGAAACAAGGAATTATATAAAAACTGTTTAGCTCTCGCGGAAAACAAATGACCATTTTTATTCAGCATACATACTTCCTTCAGCGCTTGTGCGCAAAGATGATCGACATGTTCGTTCCGATGCAAGTGTTCACGAAAAATAAGTGCAAGGGTTTTTCGCTCATCCCTGTCGATTAATTGTATACGGACCAATATTAGTGCTTGCAGGCTTATCCCCAAGTTACGAAGCTTGCGAGTGGTAAAATATTGGTCATATCTTTTCCAGCAATGAATATGCTGTTGCAATCATGGGCATACATAAAAAATTTGGATAGAAATTGATCAGTACAAGATAATTTATATAAAGCAATTACGGACGCGACCTAGAATGCTGCCTCATGGCACACCGCTTTGTATTGATCGTGTATTTGATCGATGTTCATTAGGCTCAACGATTTGCGAGCGTGAGGATAAATGCTAGAGGATTTTTTGCTGAGTGCCTGTACGTACCTTGGAAATGGCACGTACAGCCGTCCAAATGTTTAGCTGGCGTGCTTGACGGCCATGTTTCCATGCTCCTGCTGTTTACGACGGCGCAAACTTGCCAAGATATCAAATCTAAGCACAGGCTCACTAAACCCGTGCTTAATACTGAGCTTTCCCCAAGTTTGCTTCGTCGCAAAGCGCAGGAGCGCAGAAGAAGCGGCCGTCGCGCACGCCAGCGAAAGATTTGGCTGTCTGTACATGTAATCAGTGCATGTAACTTGGAAGAAATTGGCTCTGGCAGGGTATGTAATACGAAGGCATGACAACCGATGGTCCTTAAGGTTAACGGACTGGATTCCAAGAGAAGGAAAGTGTAGCAAGAGGCGGCAGAAATATAGGTGGGCGGATGAGATTAAGAAGCTTGCGGGGATAAGGTTGCCGCAGCTTGCACAAGAGAGAGTGAAGCGGAGAGTATGGGAGAGGCATTCGGCCTGCAGTGGGCGTAGTCTGGCTCGTGTTGATAATTTCGACCTTGGAAACCATATTTTTCTAGTTTCTTTATTAATAGCTCGTGATTAACGCGATCAACTGCTTTACAGAAGTCATTTTGCTTTTATAGAGATCAGTCTCATTTCTAAATATTCTAGGATAACGTGTTTGTTCTGTCGAATAGTTTTTTTCTGAAACGAAACTTAAATTCAGTTATTAGCCCGAGTTTTTGAGAATTATCAGCTTGAATGTAAATGGTTTTTTCTAGCACTTTAGAGGTTATCAGGAAAATAGATGTCAGACTTTAGTTAAATTTATTATTGCGCTCACCAGCTTATGTATTGGTATTGAGATACCTCACGGTAACTGCATTTTCTCTGGGAACACAGTTGCTGGGAGAGCGGAATTAAGTATACGTGCTTCCACGGGTGAATTTAATCACGTATTTATAGGATACATTTAGAAGCAATTACGTCACTGCTACGACTATTGTTAGCACTCATAAAACCAGTACGTACTTCACTAGCACAGGTTGGCTGGAGAAATGTTCTTTTAGGACTGACTGGGATAGGTGCGATGGATATGCTGCAGCCGTTGTTACCGCCTGTTTTAGCGAAAAATATGTTCTTACTTTGACTGTCTGCTTCAAATACGGTGGTAAAGCCCGGATTTCATTTGTTTTTTTCCTATTTAAATTATCACGAAATTCCATGTATTCAAACCGCTTCTCCTAATCGCGTGTTTGTAAAATACCAGAACAAGTTTGTTGTTCTGATTTATTTTCCTTATCAACTCTTATGCGATCAACGGCTTCCGAGCCTTTTTGGACTGGCAGTATGGCTTCATAGGAAGAAATGAGCATATATTAATTGGAACCTCGTTGTAAAATTTTGTTGTGCTGTGTTCCCGTCATAAATATCCGTCATATATATATAATAAGTCTGTCTAATCCTTTCTTAAAGGTTTTCTAATGATTGAGGTGATATAGAAAGACATATGTTCAGTTGTGACTTCCCACGTGAGGTCTTTGCTCTATAAAAAAAGAATATGGCGGGGTGTTCACTAATATCAGAGCTTAGAGCCCTTGCTTGTAGATTTTAATCAGATGAGTTCGTAATGAACAAGTGAATGAACCATGACGATGATGAAGTGACTAGTGTTGGTACGAAAATGCATTATAAAAACTGTTGCACCCAGTATTGATTGCAATTCCAGTTAACTCCAACAGTTAATGTATATTATGAGTCATTTTTGCAAGAAAGGAAACTGCTATGAACTCGTAGAGCGACTATATACTACCATCTGGAAGCTAGTAGAACACGGCCAAAGACTTTTTTCCATCTTTATGCTATGTATATCGTAGTCCTCTTTGATAAGACTGCTCATTTGAAACTCCAAATGCGATTGCAAATTTAGTATTGACATGATAAGACTGCTCATTTATACTCCACAGTGCGATCGCAAATTTAGTTTTGACACACCTCCTCTCTTCTTTGTACGATTTAAAAAATTGTTATATTTCGATAGCACAAAATAGTCATAGTTTATTTGTACCACGTCTCCGTAAAGAAAAGGCGATTTAAACTAAAATTACCAAATTTAGGCGATGCAGATATGTCATCCCTTTTTGAGTCGATTGATCTTGCGTTTAAATGCATCCGTTTTAGAGACTTACCTACGTTGTTTTGTGTGATAAGTTCAGAAATGTCTTGAGGAAAGGTAGTGACTGACCATTATACTAGACATGAGAGGTGATAAGTATTACAGGGCCTTCGCAAGTGAGAACTGTCGCAGCTTGGCCAGAATGTAGATGGCTGAGTACGTGGCACATTTCTGCTGACCTTTCCTAGATTAATTTCTAGTACAACCTGAATGATTGGAGATGACGCAGCGTGCCGTGCGAAGATGAAACCATTTCTTGCCCACAAGAACTTCCAGCCATGCTCGCGTTTGCGAGTAGAAGCCATGCCGAACAGTTTTTTTCATGGCAGAACATACGTGTTCATTTGTGAAGATGGGCTCATCTGGAGTCAATTCCAGGGTGGGATTTGCTAGCTTTTTCTTTTAGGCAAGCTCAAGAACTTTGTCACGTTTTTCCCGACGCTAGAATTGAACGATAATGTTTTCTTGTTTTCATCTTTGGTCGATACCCTGTGGCACACATAAATGTCATTCTGTGTAGTGGATTCGCCGATTACTTCGGTAATTTTTTCAACCACTTGTGCAAGGATTTCATGTGGCTCCTCAGTTATTCGTTTTATTTCTAGGTGTATGTTAAACTAATATTGTTCACATTTAAGAAGCGCTATTTGAATGTCAGCTAGGTCTTCCTCAGTCTTGAAAAATTTTGTTTTTCTTTCCTTACTTCTTTGTTTTCGCTCAAGCTGCTGGTCCGTTTCATCAAGCGACTTGATCGTGTCGTTCATGCTCTGTTTCATTTCTTCGATATTAGTTTTCACATTTCTCACTTCGAATCTAAAACTGCTTTCAAATGCGTCCTTGAAAGAGATTTCAGTTCTGTCTTCGCATCATCGCTGAAATCCTGGAGCAACTTGGCAAAGTCTTTAGCCACTTACAGAAATGCAGTTGACAACAAGCTAGCAAAGAAGCAGTGACAAGATTTGCGCATTAAACCGCAAGAAGTAGACGTGGAGCTAGTTTCTGCTTACAGCGCTGCAACAACTGCTATGCGTACTCAAAACGTATGCAATTAATCACTAACAAAATTCACAGCTATTCTGATGCTTGCCTCTGCCGTTTGTTCTACAGGTAAGGTTACGTTTCACATTAAGCAATCTTTCAGAAGGCCGGCAGTAGCTCTCGAATCTGACACAGTGACTTCGCTTCAATGATTGTGTTATTAAGTGCAGTTTGTGCAATACTGTGAAGAATGGGGGCATTTGTGCAAGCACAAATGAAAGCTGTGGACGTTAGTAGTGCTTGCCATGCATGATTCCCCGCACATTACAGGGTTAAGGAGACTGCAACAGTAATATTCGTTATGTGTTGTTTGGACCATTAATTTAGAAAAAAGTCGACTCGTCAACTACGGTGCGAATACAATAAATTAATATATTGTAGTGATTAAAATAGATGTATATCAAGGATGTGATGAAAAATCATCAATGACAAGCTTCCAGCTATAACTAAAATGCACTTAAGCCACTTAAGCCACTCGCCGACATGGACCAGACGGGGCGCGACACCGCTCAAAGAACAATGTTGAACGCCCTTCTCACGTTTCAGGTTAGTTATTTAAGCCTCTCTAAAGAATATCACAGCAGTAATCGTTGCTTGATTGCGGTGTCGTGCCCCGACAGCTTGATGTGGCGAAGGTTGTTTACTCGTGCTTGTTGCGGCGCAGAAATGCTCGCCGCACTCGAACTGGTGCTGTTGATTTCTGGTGATGTTGAGCTTAATCCGGGCCCTCCCAGATCAGCCGAATTCGAGTCTTTGATGGAAACAATAAAACAATTACAAGAAAATCAGTCAACTATACTGCATGAAATTCAACAGCTTAAAACCACAACGAATTACTAGTGTCCGTAAAAAACCGCGTTGCGGCACTAGAAGCAACACATTCCCCAACACCTACCTCTGAACATAGCGCTACCGCTCAGGTCAAGAAAGATATTGCCGTTCTTAAAGCGGCAAGCACTGATGCAAGTAACAGGCTACGCAGAAATAACCTTATTTTCCTTGGCTTAAATGACACCAAAGACGAGACATGGCAAGATTCAGAACAAGAAATACTAACACTGTGTGCGGACAAACTGAATCTTCATCTTGATTCCAGCACCATTGAACGTGCGCATCGCATAGGTAAATTCTCGGAATCGAAGCATCGCCCAATAATAGTTAAATTCACTCATTTCAAAAATAAGGAAAACATCCTGGCATGTGGCACTAAACTAAAAGGCACCAAAATTGCAATCAGGGAAGACTTTGCGGCTCCCACACGGATGGCACGATCAAAATTATTGCAGTTTATCCGACCACAGAAATGCCCCTTCAAACTTCGATTCGACAAGCTTCACGTTGGCGACAAATGTTACGCTTTCGACTCCATTTCTAACAGCGTGATAGAAATCACCCAGATCACTGCAATCACTCCCGCAAGCAGTTCTACTAGCGATACTGCTTCGCATATCAATAATTGACGATCAGTTCGACTTCCCGTATTACCATCCCGGCACCAACCACCGTCATGCACAAGTCTTAACATCGCATTCACCAACACACGCAGCATCATACCTAAGCGAAATCAGCTGCTCAGCTTCGTTGAAGATATTGACGCTGACATCCTACTTTTAACAGAAACCTGGCTGAACGACAACATAAGTGACAATGAAGTTTTTTCTTATAACACAAATTACACATTATACCGACGAGATAGGAACTATCGGAGGGGAGGGGGAGTTCTCGTGGCAGTGAAAAATTGCTTATCATCTTCACTCATATGTCATGACGCAAACTTAGAACTTACATGGATACGTATCGGCAATGCGCCTCCCAAGGCAATCTTTGGCATATGTTATCGGCCACCTGATTTCATCCCATCCTTCTGTGATCTCTTAGATCAGGCCCTAAGCGATATTGAAAATACATTTCCTGGCATACCTATCTTTTTGTTAGGCGACTTCAATTACCCTAACATCAACTGGTCTCTCATGTCTACCTCAAATGGTTCGTCAGCCGACTCCAGACAATTTATCGACCTAGTGCTAGATCATTACCTCCAGCAAATGGTATCATGGCCTACTAGAGGCGATAACACTCTAGACCTCCTGCTCACGTCATCCCCCGATAGTGTAACATGTATAAAACTCCTGCCCGGTATCAGCGATCACAACCTGCTTCACATTACCATTTCATTAGCTATCAAAAAGCGATCACCCGCAAGAAAACTAATCACGGATTACAAAAGAGCAAACTTTGAAAGCATTAATCACAGACTTGATGAGTTTTTGGAAACTTTCCACAGTTCTTATCTAACTCGCACGGTAAATGCTAATTGGGAGTTGTTTAAGAACACATTAGTCAACTTAAAAAAAAACAATATATTCCTACAATTCTCGTAAAATCTGACAATAACAACCCCTGGTTTAATAACCGCCTCAAATCACTACTAAATCGAAAAAAACGACTTTACAGGACTGCAAAGGAGAGCAACAATCCTGAAAAATGGAACCGGTACCACTTATGCGTAGAACAGTACCTAAAGGAGCTAGCTGAGGCTAAGAAGAAATTCCAAACATCTGACTTGCTTTTAATTCTGAGATCCAACCCGAACAAATTCTGGCGTCTTCTATCGAACAAATCCCGTCCTAGCCAAATCGAACTCGCAGATCCCGGTGGCGACACTATTGACCCTGAGAAATGCGCAACCGCACTAAACGACTACTCCGTTTCTGTTTTCACGCCCGCTAACATCACCCCTGTCAATCACACACCTATCATTCGTTCACACTCCATGACAGATATAGAAATTAATGCACAGGGCATATCAAACCTCATTAGCTCACTTCCGCTGTCAGTATCAGGTGGCTGCGACGAAATCAACAGCAAATTGTTAAAAAACACTGCATCATTGTCGAGCCGCACACTCTGCCTAATCTTTTCTCAATCACTGGACACTGGGAACATACCTGACGACTGGAAAAAAGCCCGAATAATACCGGTTTTTAAATCAGGTGACCGTTCAAGCCCATTTAACTATCGCCCAATATCCCTGACTAGTATTCCTTCAAAACTCTTTGAACATATTATAGCATCTAACCTTATGGCACACCTTGAATCAATTAACTTCTTCTATCCACAACAGCATGGTTTCAGGAAACTATATTCATGTGAAACGCAACTAGCCGAATTTACTCATGATCTATTGCAGTACATGGATGACCATTACCAGATCGATTCCATCTTTTTAGATTTTTCGAAGGCGTTTGATCGTGTCCCTCATAATCACTTGTTGCTAAAATTGTCCGGCCTTGGTTTAACACAAAAACTGTTATCATGGACAGAACACTACTTGAAAGGACGTGTTCAGTGCACATGTGCTAACAATTACACATCTCCTCTCTCGAGCGTAACATCCGGTGTTCCTCAGGGCGCCGTGTTGTCCCCATTACTGTTCCTAATTTACATCAATGACCTGCCCTCCAACATTAAATCTAAACTGAGATTGTTCGCCGATGATTGCATCGTATACCGCGCCATAACTAACCAAGACGACACGTGCACCCTCCAACAAGACCTAAACGCTATCTCACTTTGGTGTGAAACATGGATCATGCCTTTAAACACGACTAAATGTAAAGTCATGACATTTTCCCGCCTTCGCAACCAGATTAAGACTACCTACTACCTCAACTCTACACCCGTTGCCTACACATCATCATACAAATATCTTGGCCTGCACATGACACCATCGCTATCATGGATAACACATATTGAAACCATTTGCTCCGAAGCCTCACGCGTCCTTGGCTACATGCGGCGTAGTCTATCCGACTCATCCTCAGACATTAAAAAGCTAGCATATCTCACATTCGTCAGACCAAAGCTTGAATACGCATCAGCCATCTGGAACCCGTCACAATCATACCTCGCCACTAACCTCGAAGCCATTCAAAACCGTGCAGCACGATTTATCACCTCGAACTACTCAAGAAATTCCAGCGTCACCTCAATGAAAAGAGACCTCGACTTGCCGTCCCTCGCATCACGCCGCATCATATCTCGTTTGTGCTTTCTTCACGCATTCTATTATCACCCACGGTCCAGACATGAGCTACTAACAACACCACTACGAAGATCTTCCCGTTTAAGCCACAGCCAGTCTCTAGCACGAATTTGCACCCGCACCCTTGCAATGAGTAGCTCATTTTTCCCTCATGCAATAGTCTTATGGAATTCCTTACCCGAAAACATAGCCGAATGCACAGACAGAAAACAAATCCGTAATAAGCTAAAACTTCAGCCATCCTGAATAGACTGTCCCCTTTGTACTCTTTTGTTACTTAGTTTAGTTGCATTTCTGCGCCTTAGCGTAATTTTGTTTCTCTTCCGCTTGCTTGGTTGCTGTTATTTGACTTAGATGTATGTCTGCATTTTTTACTGTATTTTTTTCTTGCTTTTGTTTTTGCTTGACTTAATTGTATTTTGTATTTTGCTCTTCACATTTTTCCACGTTCAAGATTTTTTTACATCATGTTAATTCGCCTCCCCCTTATGGAATGCCCTCGGGCCCTTAAGGAGAAAATAAATGAAATAAATGAAATGAAATAGACCACACACTACGCAGATGGTAAGGAGAGGGTAAAGACAGAAGTGCTCTTTGTTAGGAAAGCACTAACGTATCTGAGGCAATATGCGAGCTCTGCTGATGCAATATGGGAATTAATTCTTAGAAATATTTCTGCGGAACAGCGCACATGTTTCGACAAAAGTAACTTTAGGTTATACACGTTTAGTATACAGACTAATTCTGTTCAAATTCCTTTGATTCGTACGTTGCAATCGGACAAAACATGCCAACCGTCCTTTTGAAAAGAATTCCAAATTGTCTCTTGATTGTTTCAACCGTGGCGTACCCCAGAACACATCGGCAGACAAAGTGTGACAAAATAAATTCATTAAGAAACTAGAAGATCAAAATACTACGTTAATTACTTAAACTGCCACGCGAAGAGATGAGATGAATTTTAGATGTGACTGAAAGATTAACCATGGGTTTTCGAAAACAGTGAATTTTAGTTTTTTTTTTCAAGAATCTTCAATAAGCTTTAGAAACCCTTATTTGAAACGCACTCGGCTGTACTTTTTTCGAGGTGAAAGCAAAGATATTTAAGCATGCCGTAAAGATTAAACTAGCGAGCGAGGTTAAATGCCTGCAGTCGGACCACCGAGCACTACGTGTAGAAATGAGTGCCCAATGTTATCGACGTATTTCAACGGCGGCGCTTTTATGTGCATGGCGTGCCTCTGCTGAACTTGCTTTGCCGCTGTGCTTTTTGGTTTTATAACGCACGGTCTTGACCTTTCTCTAAAGCCTGTCTTGCACAAAAGGGTCATTCATGAGAGCACAACTGTTTGGCTTATGACATTGCCTCCTGCAGCGTATATTCATTTCACTTGAAGACAGTTGGTGAACGACCCGGATAGTTAACGGCCATTTTGAGAAGAGTTTTCACTCTGTATTTAGCTTAATGTGACAGATATCCAGAAGCAAAACTTGGCCTCCAAAATTTGTTTAGTTAGCAGACCATGGCCACACATGAGACATAGTTTTCTCCTTTCCATAAATGCGATGTAAAACGCTGTTCTTACCTCAACTAGCCAGTTTTGCACACGGGACAAAGAAAGTATTACTGGTAATACTTTCTAAGAATGTATAAGAAAGAAACCAGCACTTTGTAAGAAAGTACTGGTACATAAATTTTCGATGCAGAAACGATTTTTGGAGTGAAGCGGAAAGCTGTGACGATATCCAGGATCTGTCTACAGCTCAAAGCTCTTGTAGGACTTATAAATGGGCACTGTACCCACACGAGTGAAATAGCTAATGGCTGATGATGCTCATAATGAAAATAGAGAATAGCTACAACACCCACAACTATTCATCTCCGACCAAGAGTCCCGACTTTGATCCAGATTGTTCGGATTCATTTGAAATCAACGGCGAGAAAGAGTGGGGTCAGAAATTCTTAAAAAGCAAGGCTTTACCTTCCTACGTGCATTAGGAAGATGAGAAAGAAGAAACTCAGTGACGCTGCTCACTTAAGGACGATAACAACAACAACAACAACACTTATTTCGTAATGTATGCTCTGAAAGTAGGTATTGGAAATAATTTTTTCTTGACTACGCAATACAGAACGTTTGGGTCAGTAAACGGTTGAACATAAAAGACAATGGGGCTCCCTTAGGCCGACCTGTGGCCCTGTGTACACAGTGCAAGGAAGGGATTTGTATGCTTTGCGTATCTGTCAATCTGTGGATAAATTACTGATATCCGACAAAAATAAGGCACCTGTTCTGTGACACAATGAATTGTCAGAAATAGTCATCGCAAAAATTATGCAAGGTACTGGAAAAGCAGACTGAATAATGATGAACGATTATCTCGGTGTGTTCACGGGGGCTGCGAAATTCTGTTTGGCTTACTTTTTTTTCTAGATGTTGCTGTTGTTTATGTCGCAGGATTATTTTTTGTTTTCTCGGGGGAAAAGTTTTGCGCAAGCAGCGTACACTATGTGCTTCATTTTCTCCCTTGTGACTGTATTCTCGTGAGGTTCGTGTTCTTTCTTTCAGCGAAAGAAAAATGTCGCTGTCGAGGTGTTGAACTAGGTAATGCTGCTATGATGGTGAAGACAATTCTGATTATAAGTGAATGTAAACTAAAGGCAGAGTAGAACAATTAACGTGTTCACTGTCACAAAATACTGGTGAATATATTGATGTAAGTTTTCCCGAAAATTAACTTTTTGGGGTATGAAGCATTACTTATTTGTTACCCCTCCGTTCTCGAAGCAAAACAAAATGTACTTTCCTCCGCGCTTGGTATTTGCCTATTTTTTTCATTCTTGAAACGCCATTGCACAGCGGTTTCACAGGAGGGGTTGGTGGCTTCAGTGGAGGATATGTCTAATGGCACTCCTGAAAAAAACTTGAGGAGACACTTAAGCTCCGTCTTTATGGTATGACGCGATAGTGTTATTGGGTTCCTTCAGTGGTAGGGGGTCCTCTTTGCTTATCACGTCGCAGACAGACACTGTTCTTTCTTTCGCTATCACATAGCGGTTTGCTTACCTTTAACAGTACAATGCGATAGCATTTGAGATTTCTCCCGCGCATGTACTCCTTCTCCGTCGCCTAGGTTCTGCGTACATGCCCATATATGCGCAATGAGTCATTTTCTATTTTACATTCATAGAAACCCTGGGAGTCCTCACACCACTCCTGGCGCAGTGGTGCAACAGTCAAGCGATGCGCTACTCCCCCTCAAGTGGTTGTTTCAAATACAGCCGCCCGTAGGGCTTGTGAGACCCAGGCTGCCCCTCCTGAGCAACCTCTCGCAGTCAATCATTAAATGAACTGTCACCTGCCACGTTGGACTTCGACAACTGCCCTGCACTGCCAGGGTGGGCAGGTTGTGACGACGTCAGAAGGTCATACCTCTTGCTTTCTTTGACAAGCCGACGACGCCGAGGTTGTCGCTGAACTGTACCATTAACGATATCGCGTTAATGCGCGGTGCAGTGTTGGTTATAGCCATGGATCAACGACGGCACTATTATATCAGATGAACTTCGATGTTTCACTCGTGTGGCTCCCTTTAGAAGACACACAGCTTATACTTTGGGAAGGTAAAGCCTCTTGTTTTCTTTTTCTTATGTTATGATCTATTACTTGTTTTTCTTTTTTTTCTGGTGGGACATGAGCGTTTCTTTGTTTTGCAATTAGTCTGAGGTGTCTTTTGTGAAACAGAAATTCCATAAAAAATTGATTGCATTGATACGCATACCGTCCGCCGCTCTCCTGCATTATGTATGTTTATTCCTTTTCCGGCTAGGGCCTTATGGGGGGAAAACGCTTGAATTTAGCCATACGCGTGGCTCGTGAATTCGCCAAGGCTCCGTGGACATATCACAGAGAGAAAAATAATTTGTGGATGGCTGCTACCTCCTTAATCATCGCGGAACAGAGCCTCAAAAAGCATTATCACTACAGGCGAGTCCCTTAAAACTTAGAAATACAAGCATTTCAAGGCTGCACCCGTTAATGTTCATCTGCTTCTGTGTCAACCCAGCTACGCCTTTTTGAACCCTTCTATATCATCTCTTCTTTCCCTCTTCAGGCCGTCTTAGTGACCCAGGGACAGCTAAATAAAATTCATCCTCCCGCGGTATACTCCACCATTTGGTTTCGTCAAGCGCCTGGCAGCAACTTTTTCCAAAAGCGCGAAGGGTCTACCATTTTCAGATTTGCTTGTTGTTGAGAACATTAAAAATGAAACATGGCTCAGGAACAACGGCTCGACATATATACTGTGTTCAGCGATGTTTTAGGAAGTTAGATATTTCATGTCTCGCTGACAGCTCTCAAGACAAATCAGAAAAGCTACTGCCTTCAGTTACAGCCTTCCTGCTATTCTTGCAAGAAATTATTTTCAGCCGTGCTTATCTCCTATGACGATGGTCTTGCGACTTTCGAAGGAGCTATTTTCTTCTTCCTTTTGATACTTCATCACAGCCTCCCGCTACTAATAGATCCTTTTGTGCAACGTTCTCCTGAGGCATGCGAACGAGTGAGAGCTTAACATGATGAGCTTAACTTTCAATTATGCTGAACTTTTTCCTTTATCCTTGTCTATTTCAACGTTGTTTCGAAGCTCTAATTGGTCTTCAGCATATATGTCGCATCGTGAATGCGACAGGATCGTAAGTGGAATATAGAATGCTTCAAATAACACTCGTACACGCTGTCTTGCATACCGCTCTTTGCGCATGCTCGTAGGTGTGAGAGTATCAAAGAAAGAACGCATTTTAAGTACAATAATGATGACAATAAAACATTTGCTGGCAAAGGTTGGTAATTTGGCCTAAGCGGCAAGATATGTAAATTAATGGGGGGCGGGGGTGATGATATGTAGAGTAAAGTGAATACAACCGAATATGCAGCGTAGAACGTGAAGGGCAGAGGCCAGCAGAACATTGAATCACTCGGACACGTGTCGCAAAACTTTTTGTAACGCGTCTTTAGCACGACAATGGGGGGACATATTCTCAAATTAGCACACACGCTGGGTGAGTCTACAGAGGGCTAATGAGTCAGACAGCGAACTTCTGATGCAGATCCGTCGATGCTTTTTCTCTCGTGAGATTAATTTCACTTTTCCGGAGTAGGATATAAATCGCATTTCGCAAGTGGTTGGTCTTTGACACTGGACACGTGAGGTGCGCTGTTGCCGAGTTTGCATAGATTTGCTTTCCTTTTTGTTCTGCACTTATATTGTGCCACCATACTGGTAAGTGTACAGGCGCGGCCATGAGTAAACGGAGCACGCTATTGCGTTCGAAGTGCAATCACGCTTTCTCCATTGGCAATGAAGAAGCGTTGTTTGTCTGCAAGAAAGCCCACCAACCTCCGCTACCAGCATGCGTGCACCACTGCTGGAAATTTCAATTAGGTGACGCGTGAAAAATATTCGAAGACAGCTGCGTGCTCCGTTTACTTTTGTCCGCGCCTGTACATTCCTGCTTCAAAATTGTAAGTCGATTGCTGCTTTGGCACAGTTGTTTTCTTCTTCGGTTTCCCTTTCATTTTTAATTTGTGCTTTAAGCAGAAACAACGAGGCACTGTGTGTTCTGGCGTATACATTCCTTAGCTATGAGCGTATACACTACAATAACGACAGCTGTGACTGGATGCAGGTATTCAGCATAAGCAATTCTTCATAATGGCAGAGCTCGAAGAGATAAAAAATATGGGTGGTTTAGGGCATGGCACTCGTTTTGTCTCAATAAGCAAGCCAACCTTGCGTGAACTGTTTTAAGCAAACCAAGTTCTCATAAATGCCAGCCCGGAGGAGCAGCAATGCTTGAAGGCATGTAGCGTACGAGAAACGCCCCACCTTGTGCAAGGGACTGTTGCTGTTAGACGGCCATATTTAAACAAAATATCCTAACATGTTCGTGAGTTTCTTTAGAAAATGTGTATACATTGATCCAATGGAAGAATGGTGGAGCAGGGACTACTCATTACAATAATGTTGCTTTGGGCATGTGCGCTAAACTGAACGTAATCGCCGAAAACGAAGGTTCACCATGAAAAAAGCCTCCTTTGTGGAGCAGGCTGGTAATTTTCACTTGAGCGGTTGGGAATTTTTGCTGAGAGCTGTAGGATTTCATGCCGCGGCAAAAGCTGTGAATACGTTATCAGTACTTTTGAGTGTTGTGGGCTATTAAAGTGCGTGAGCTCCTATACAGGCTTGCTGCTATCGAGTGCTGTTGGTGATCTGATGTAAAAAAAAAGAATGTTCCCAAATGGAGCAAATCGTTTCCTCTCAAAAACTTTGCCCTGTCACATTGCGCATTTTCTCACCACTGCTCTCGCGTTCCGTTCTTGTGGGAAGGGGAAGAAAGCGTGGCCCGCTCGTCGAGGTGAGGGCAACGGAGCAGCTCGACGACAGAAGCCGTGCAAGCCTGCCGCGTGTCGCAACCACGTGAGCGCGTCACTGCGACCGCGGCGACGAGTTACGCGGTCGGCGGCCATCCGCCGTTGGGCGACTGGCTGCCGAGTTCCGCGGAGGTCTTCACTCGAGCGAAGGCGAAACCGGCACTGCGCCCGCGTGCGTCGTCGGCGCATCCTGTGATGTAAGCTCCGACTTATGCCGCCTGCCACTCTTGCCGAGACCCGCCACCAGTTGTGGGCAATTGCGTAGGAAAGGCGCCGCGCCAGCCTGCTTTGTGGTGAAGGAATGAACCGGAACAAGAGCGTCCCGTTCGTTTCTTCTTCCAATGTTTATCTCGCGTGGTGGGCAAAGTCAGTGGATTGTTTCCGATGCTATTTCTCACTGCAAGGAGCTTCATCGCTTACACAGATACAACAGGTTTCGCAACTGCGAGCGAAGATTTTTGAAACGTGATGGCTGTGTAGCGTCTCGGGCTTCATTCCTGGTCGTACGCGGCGTAGGCAGCGTCGTGAATTAAGCGCGCCGCTTTTAACTGTGAGTTGGGAAACGCAACGTGCCTTCCCTGAAGGACGGGAAGTTTGCCATTATGTTACGCTGAGAGCGAAAGATATAGACACATGAGCTACCTTGTCGCTACTCCTCCGGACTTTGCAACGTGTGCAGTTCATGTGGTCTTTTCCTAGCGCCAACAACAGATCAGTTAGCGTGGGCATCTCTGGCATGTGTAAAGATAAAGTATGTGATGTTTCGAATACATTGCGTTCATGCGAGATTAAAAAATAAGAAAAGAGCGAGCAAAGTGTGCCAATGTCGGACTGCTTATAGTGCATGCTTCTTTTAACCCTAATATCTGACAATTTAAACGCACTTGGTTTGCATGTCGTTTGTGCCTGCGATAACCGATGTTAAAGTAATATTTCTGTTTATTATCTGCGATGTTCAGTTTCGTTTTCTATATTTAATTCAGTCATTTTTTATCGCGTTTTCCTGTTACTGGTTTTACATATGGGGTATTCAGTACTGTTTGGTTCTCAACAGATTATTGTACGAGAAGGCACGCATTACTGGCATTAGGATTTTTTAGATATATTTGTAGGCAAAACGCTTAGGGTCCTAGGAAGGGTTATTTTCACCCTAGTATTGTCCATCACTGAAAGCGCTTTTTGTGGCTCAGCATGCCTTCATTATCATAGCAGCCCAGCGGTAAAACGTCAGCAGCTACTGTTCCTTCCTTTCACCTTGCAATTCAGTGCCGTGAAATTAGAGTTGTATCATATTTTGTGATCACAGAGCCAAGAAATGAGTTTACTTTAGAAGCTGCACAATGGAAAAACCTATTGTCAAAAAAGTTGTAAATAAGTAATCAAAGATCGGTCAACATGCATTCACTGCCACCCGCAAACTTATACAGGATCTGAGTCTGAGGTCGCATGGATCATGATGGTTGCCATAGTTCAGACATGACCATTTTTGTCTAGCTAACCGTAAACACTCTTTGGCGCTTTTATCGACGTAATATTTCTTGAGCCTTGAACGCGTGTTTTGTGCAGCTGTTTAGAAATACTTCTTCGACATTCTTACGTCCAGGCCAAGGTTCCTGAAAATATTGTGCAAAGGGGCGTTATTGTGTTATCATGTAGCCAATTTTTAAAGACTGGTGATCTGTACAAAATGGCCTTTCTGTCAGAGCTCTTAGACTTCAGAATGAAGTAACAAACGACAAAATATTATCCACCATTACTGGCAAACACTACGCACACCATGCATAGCAGCCCCTCCATTCATTTCATCCGCTCAGGACCTGTCGTGTTGGTAACTGGATTCCGAACATTGCTTGTGTTGCTTTAAATGTGGCTTTAAACGGGGATTTTCAACGTTTATAGTTGTTTAATTAAGACAATTTTTTTGTTTCCTGAGAGATTTGTCGCTATAAAAAGCGACAAATATGCTTCCGCTTGTATCTGAATCACATTCTTCATCCTGAAATAAATCAAACGAGTCCGGGAGTTAGGCTCCTTAGGCGCAGCTGCAACGCGCGGTAATCAATAGCTGTGCTCGATACCACTGCCGGCTCAAGAACAAAACGCGGCCTTTAAACATTGAAATTTAAGCGCTAGAGCCGATAGCGTCCAGATCGGTCGGTTCCATTCAGACCATTTTCGTTGCATTCTTTTATTGTGACATTTTTTCGTCGTGCGCTGAAAGGGTGTAATAAGTAAGTAGCTGCGCTTTGTTTCCAAAACTTCGCACACACCACCCGGACAGTACGCGAGGATAGTTGTAATTGTGCTGAGCAAAATAAACCAGTCAACCTCAGTCCAAGAGGGAGCAATCGCTTGCTCCGTTGCTTCATTTCTTTTGCCGTTTTTTCCTGTTATCGATCGCCAAGAACTCCGGCAACGGTGCCTGTTCGCGCGCTCACACGCGAAACAAGAGTCCTTTCCCGGATTCCTCCTTTTTTCCTCGCATTGCCTTTTTGTTCTATCGAGCGCTGGGGCAGCCGTAGGAACTGCTCACTTCTGCGAATAATACGCGTGGCTTCGCGCTTCGAGCAGTGAGCCCTCGGGAGGAGACGGCATAAATCTCATTTTCCTTCCGCGCTTATTGATATGAAATCCACCTCAGGCGACGAGAAGGCGCCAGACTGCTGCCGTTTTAATGTTAATGTTTTTTTCTCAAAGCAGCGAAGCGCGCGCATAGCAGAACGTTCAAGGAACGCAGCGATTCTTCCGAGCTCTGCGTTTCCGCATCCGATAAACAAAAAACCTTTTGCGTGCTTCGTGTGTCGATGAATAAGCAGTGCATTGAGCTGCAATGCCTTCCAGTTGTGAAGATAACGCCATGTTCCGGAAGACAATAACGAGCGCTCCTTTTCCTCCTCCATTTTAAAAATTTGGTGCCGACAATAAATATGCGCTTGCCGCCGTGGAGGCTATGTCTAAAGCGGGCATTATCTTACGGCGTACTTCTGACTGTTCTCTGCCAGGTATTTTCTTAGAATAATTTATAAGCGTACTTCCTTCCTCTCCGCTTTTTCTTGCAGTCGATTCCCAGATTTACGGTGCGGCCTCCTTCTTACGCATGCTATGATGGAGCGTCAGGACTTGGAGCACTTTCGTGTTTGGAAGCTTACAAATCACGGCTTTAAACCGTAACGATCAGGCATACAAGAAGTGTTGGGCTAAGTTGCCTCAGTCGCTTTCAGAACAGAGGGTGGAGTTGAAGCGAAAATTTTAGACGCTCATCGACAATATCAAATGCGGCTCTCTTAGGAAGAGAGGCAAAAATTTTATGGTAATGAAGAAACACACAAAATGCACCGCACCAAGGCTTGCGAATTGCTGTTTCAACAATGTAGGCTGTGTTCCATAATTAAATCTCACGTGCCACCTTCACACTCCACCGTGAGGTACTCGGCAATCTTTCTTGCAGGGCAATAAATGAAACGCCTTGGCCGAGGATGTGCTGCATAGCAACGCAGCGTTACCTTCGGGATTCTTGGGCAGCTTGGTGTCGCTGGCATACTGCTTCTCAGCCCATGGCAACTTCAGAAATGGTTAGCCTCTGAGGACGAGTTACGTCATGCCTGCTTTCTAACCATGTTTTAGATAGCGGCGCGCACCGCGCAAATATTATGTAGTAGGGACAAAAGCATGGAACCGACAGCGACAAAGGGCAGCGCAGATAAGCGGCCGTCAACATCCTACCAGCTGCAGATAAGCCCTCCTAGCGGATTGAGACAAGCTGCTGCGCAAAATATGTAGATGAACGTGTTCCCTCTAGTCGCGGGCACTTCTCTAGTGACTGCCCAGAGAGAGCAATTTTCAGGTTGGAGCTTTTGCTGCGAGGAAAGAAACACTCATGAGCCTCAAGTGCAAAGATTAAAGGAGATGGACGCCAGCATTCCCTTGTCGGCGTACCGCACTCAAATGCGGCAAAGCTGTTCCCTGCTTAGCTTAAAGTAGCTTAAAGCGCTTGGTTGCTACCAATGCCACCAGCCAGGCAACAAGCAGTACAAGCAGCTACCATGGGCTTCATCTCATCTTGGGAACAAGCTGTGCTAAGGGGCAATATTACAGTAAAGAAGGCATTTACTATTAAGACATGCAGCATGCAGGAGAGGAAGAGTACGAGCTGTGTATATAAAAAAGCATCGAAAAGAGACCACAAGGTATGCATAAATGATCCAGACTCTCACTTCAAATCACAAAGTGGCGCATAGCACATCGAAGATCTGCCGAATTTCAAGTTAGAGATTAGATAGGCCACTGCTTTTACGGGCCACTGACGCTATCAACATTGGGTTGTGTTAGTAACCTATAACTAAAGTTACTTCTAGCTGCTGCGCTGAAACTCGGCCATTAAGTACGCCGTAGTAGATGACTGCCAGTGCATTTCGACCGCATGGGGTTTTGAAGCAAAAGCTTTACTACGGGACCTCGGGCTTCAATCTCAGACCGTGCAAATTTCACCTTTACATGACCTTGAGCTTCGAAAGCAAAGGAAAGGCGCTCAATTGACCCCCTAGGACAGTAGACACCTTGGTCGTGCTTTAAGCTACGTGGCGGTAGCGACAGATGTGCGCTGCATGCGTTGGCATTGACAACGTTGTGGTAGAAGTGCGGCACTGAAGCCATAGGCCGACGGCGTTCATTCCGTTCATTGGCGTTGGCGTTGAAAACGTTTAACACTGCGATGATTTTAAGGAAAGGAAGTGCGTATAACTGGCTCCCTGAGTCAGTGGACGCCTGAATCACGCTAATAGGTACGTGAGGTGGTGAGAGAGAGATGTGGGCTGCAAGCGTTAGCGCTGACAACGTTGTGGCAGACACGCGGCACTGCTGCAATAGGCCGCAGCGTTTATTTGGTTGGCAAACTCTCGCGATCAACCATTAACTGCCACCTGCCAGAGTGGCAGGGTGGGTGCGCTGCCTATCGATTGTCCGGAACGCACACGACGTTACAGACGCCAAGCTGCTTATAGTTGCGCGATACGCCATAGCTTTCGCTCTGTAAGCAGATTCAGCAGTAGTTGAACCGCACCATTTTTTTAATGCGTTAGGAGGAGAGCGTGCAACCATGAATAACTCGCCCTCATTACGGATGTTTAGCACTGCTGGCTGCAATGACGGCTGATTTTCCTCCACATTCCTATGTGTCTAGTGCGGAGGAACATTTTGGTGCAGACAATAGTCTTCAGAAGTTTTCAGCACAGCGAACGAATGCGGCATTGAAGAAACGCTACACAAAGAACTGAAACATTAAGTGTCTCCAGGCTGATGACGAAGCTAATCAACAGTAAATTAAAACTGGTGAAAAATAGAAGTGCAGTGTCCAGACATAGATTAAGCGGAAAATCCCAGATGAAACCACTACTGAACATTTGAAGCGAACTCTGTTAGTGCGACAGAACACAAAAGGGCCAACTGAGAATTCCTGAATGAACTAAAGCTGTCTTCAACATAAGGAAATCGAAATTTTATAATGTTTTCAGGCAAGAAACCAAGTGCTCTTGTGACTCTTACCAGCCGTTTTAAACAAGCTGACGTCTGGGGCCCCGGTTTCTGGCGTTAAGTCCGCAAAGCTGGAGATGGTTTCCCCGAATATGAGAAATATTGCTTTACTTAAATTTATTTTGTGGGGGAGGGATAAACATAAAAAATGGAGAGTAAAATTACAGTTGGTTACATGAATGTTAAACAGCAGCTGAATATACAATGCTAGCTAGTGCTACGCGGAACTGCTCACAATTTTCAATGCCAACAGCTTCTGCGGGAAGGTGGTTCCAGTCACGTGAGGCTCGCGGCAGAAATGACTGCGAGCAGCATATCATGTTACATGTCACAATTGACTTTTGTGATGATGATCAACGCGATGGGATACATAAGTTGACTGGAGGATGAGGTGACCACTTAGAGCGGGATGATGATACAACTTGTGGAACAGGGCAATACGGAACACTTTTCTACTCGATGTCAGCGATGGTAAGCAGAGATTGTGCTCCATGGTAGTTATAATCGCTGTATGGTTGTAGTTAGCAAGGATAAAACGTACAGCTATTTTGGACCTTCTTGAGATCACTAATTAAGTTCTTATGAGTACGGTCCCATACCGATGTAGCAAACTCGAGTTTGGATCGTATTAATGTTTTATGTAGCATTAGTTTCAAGTAAGAAGAGACATTAAAAAACTTACGATATAAGCAGCCTAGCATGCGATAACCTTTTTAATTGTGTTCTCGGCATGAAGAAACCAGTTAAAGTAACGAGTAATGTGAACGCCGAGGTATTCAATTGACGATACTGATTCCAACGAAATGTTATCGATGTAGTAGTGAGGTGGGATGAAAGTTTTCTACGAACAGTCATGCTCTGCATGCATTTGTTAATACTTAACTGCATTAACCATTCCTTGCACCAGTTCCCTACAGTGGTAAGGTCTGACTGAAGTAATATAATGTCGTTAGCGATGGTTATTTCTCTAAAAATGACGCAGTCATGAGCGAATAAGGGATTATGAGAGTTCACAAGAGAGGGGGGATCATAATGTAAGTTGTAAATAATAAGGGTCCAAGAACTCAACCCTAGGGAACTCCGGAACACACCTCTGTTAAACTGGAGTTGTAACCATTAGGAAAAACAAATTATGATTTAATGAGTGGGAAAACATTCAATACATTTCAATAACTTACTGTCAGTATTCAGTTGTTTTAGTTTCTGAAGCAATACCTTGTGACATACCTTGTCGAAAGCTTTACAAAAATCTAAGAATATGCAGCCGACTAGGATGATAGGTCTAGAATATGATGCAATGCATGTGTAAGCGATATTAACTGTGTTTCACAAGAGTAAGTTTTCGAAAAGCATCTTGCATTCACGTAAAATGTTTTACGTAAAAATTATGCAAAAAAAGTTTGATGCAAGGAAATTAACATGGTTGGTGCAGCTTTATATCTCTTTCCTTCCTGTCATTCTCACTCAGATATGCGGGTGAGGTTTCTGTGTTTGGCTTGTTGCCGGACTGATTGATACGAGTATAATCTCCTTTAGGAAACTCAAAACAGGACCATCTCTTTTGATCCGGTAAAATCCAATGCTGTGGGCATATAGCATGTGCACACGTAGAAAATTCTAGGTTCGTTGTCTACCCATGTCATGATTTTCTGTGTGATACCGTACGTACATTATTTCCAGCATCAGTAAGAAGAGCTAGGAGAATAATATGCAACCTCATCTAAACATGACGAGCCTTTGTGAGGATAACTTCGCCAACCGGTGTCCTCGTATTTTGCAAAGCTCTGAAGTTTTCTTTTTGTACCGGGTAATTTTTCGCATGAAAAATTTTTTTATGTTTGGCAGGTGAATATGAAACACTGAATGACTATCTAATTTGGTTTCGAAATGACTACCGCATAACAATGAACCTAATTTTTTACTGGACCTGTGCTTTTGCCCGCCGCGCTAGCTCAGTGGTCACGGCGCTCGGCTGCTGACCGAAAGATGTGGGTTCGATCCCGGCCGCGTGTTCGTCTACTGTGGTCATCGCCATCGTGCGCTATTTCGTGCGTGCTGTTTAATGAATATATTTTGCCTCGCTCTGCTATCTTGACATTAGCAGTTAAAACAGCCATAGTAGACGTTTTCCGCTCTTTGCCAGGTTTCTTTTTCTCGTTGCCACCATACCTACATTAAATGAATGATGATTATGTGGATGAAAGATAAAACTGTGGTCTTTTGTATAAAATGATGAGGAAGGCGTTTTTTCACCACGTATATTATATTAGCTTCACACAGCCGGTAATCTAATGTTTCTATCCCAGCGGCGTAAGGTATGAACTATAATGTTTACGTTGGAGCAGTGTTATCTGTGCAGGTCTGTACTTAAGTAGGTCTTGATGCATTCCCACGTACCACCGATGCCATAGTCTTTCCACGTCATCGTTCAGGAATAAAGGCGCCTATTTTTTCCAAGACAACTTACAGCACAGGCCTCACGACATCGCACTTCCGGTGGTGGTGTTCAAATAGCAAGAAACATCAGCAAAGTACGCGCATCTCATCCGACGACGAGACCACCAACGCAGCGCACCGTTGGTGACTCCAAACTCCGCCCTGATAGTTGATGATGAAGAGGAGGTTGAGGAAAAGACTTTATTCGAGGCCAGCACTGAGCTTTAGTTGTTGTTCACCTCTCAAAGAGTCCAACAACGGCAACAAATTAAGCTCAGCGAAGAGGAGGAGGAGGAAAAGACTTTATTCGAGGCCAGCACTGAGCTTTAGTTGTTGTTGTTCACCTCTAAAGAGTCCAACAACAGCAACAAATTAAGCTCAGCAAAAAGCAACGGTTCGTTGGTGGTGGTGTGGACTGTATATAGAGATGGTGTGCTCAGTGGTGTAGTAGTCATTTCAAACTTTCATAGGAATGGAGGAATGAAACACCTTTCAGAGGAATTTCTTAATGAAAGAAGTTAGAGCCCACGAAGCAAAACTTATTCACCCCCTCTCGTAAAATCAGCTATCGTGAATATTAGTCAGCGTGTTGCTTTCCATTCACTGGGTGCTTTGAAATTTTCCGCATCTGTCGCAGAAATGTGGGAAAGGTTGAATCAGGCCAATGGCCCCGAATTGTTTCACACTACCCATGTCCGCGGCGAGTGTCTCAGACTGGGACGCCAATGACCTTTCAAGGAGCTGCGACAGACATGGAGTTGCGGGGCATCTGCCGACCGCCGTTTTCCTCCTTGAGACCACACGCACGTTCCCCGACGCGGCATGCGAGGAAACTCAGCGTGAAAAAAAAAGAACTGCGAAAAAAGAAACTTGAATACCTGTCGCTTCTAAAACTGCCAGCAGCTTTTGAGCCATAGTGAGTAGGAGCGCTCCTGCCCATATTAGTTGCTTCTTGCGGCTCATCCAGAGCAGCAAGTAACCATATGAACCTTTTTAGTCATTCAAATGGTTGTTTCATCTGCGCAGCGCTCTTCGATGTCAGCTGTTATCTGGCATTATTTTTATTTTGTTTAACACATGTACTAGTAATAGTGGTAAAAATAAAAGGAGCATGATAACAGTGGCGCTAGCTCCAGAGCTCTGGCTCAGCAATAGAAACCGAGCGCAATGAAACCGTTGCCTACAACTAGTCTTTCTGTCCTAAATTTGATCTGATTAAGAACATTGTTTCCGTATCTGTCTTGCACAGTCAATTATAGTAGCTACGTCGTTATTAAAAAAAGGGCGAGTGTACTGTTTTCATAGCGTAAATAATAACAGTAGTCTCAGTATCTCCAAGAACTATAGAAATCATTTGAAGTTGATATTACTAGTTCCTGCACTGCTCTTGGACACTTGTAATAGTAATAATGAAGTAGGCATGTAAGGGGAACCGAGTAAAGTAGGGTGGTTTGGGAGCTAATATTTTCATATCATCGAATGGTTAAGAGAAAAGGACAGAATGAAAGAAAAAAGAAACCATGGAAGTGAACCACAAAGATTGCTGGTTTTACCTACCGTCCGTTTGTGGAGATTAGAGAAAAATAAAAGTGACGTTGATGAAAGATGAAAGACGTTAGTCAAGCCTTGTGGGCTGTAAAGATACCATCTATCACGAACAAAATTGTCCAGTGAAAGTGCCACTATAAGGAAAGGCGCCAAAAGAGAGTTGCACTATACTCTTCACGTGCATGAAACTCTAGCTATAAAGTATTCGTTCAGCATACCTGTTTTTTACCTTTCAGTGCACGAGAGAACTGCAATAGCCTAAAGTTAGTCTTATGTGCAGTGTAAAGAGATAAGCAGTTATAAAGATTCTTTTGCCAAAGAAAGCTTAGTTTTCGAAAAGCCGAGTTTGCATCTGTAATCCCCAGGACGTCGAAGCACAGTTTGACGTAAATTGTTTTCTATTTTACTATCGCTCGGAACCGTGTCTGGAAAACTGCCTTTTTTTGTTTTACCTGAAAGCGTCTACATCGCAGAATGTTTTAGCGGTACGAAATGCATATTCTTAGCTCCTATCTTTTTGTGACTTCGTGCAACGCCGGATATAGATATGTATATAACATCTCGCAGGGACTGCACATTACAAGGTTACCTATTTTGTCTTCGTACACTTTATTGACTTCGAGTGACTAATGCGTTCTAAATCGGCTTTAGCGATGTCCCGCTGAGAATTCGGACAGTCTGCTAATGCACCACAGCAACACAGGACTCCTCCGCACTCTTTCCAGTTGCTTGAGCACAGCACGTTTTCGGGCCGTTGTCGAGAACGCCATCTCCCGCACTGCGGATCGCGCGCTTATTTCCGGCCAGCAACGACGTGGTTCTTGCCGAGCGCTCAGAGCCCATAATGTCTTCTTCGCCGCTTCCATCTTCCCAAGCAGGAAGGCTTCTCGCCGAGCTCGGATTCGAAGATGCACCGAGAGAAAGAAGGGGTCATACACGCTCAATTTACATTCACACGTATGTCACTGAACAAGAGAGGTGCCTTGCACGCAGGAAGAGCAAAAAAGAAAAAAAAAGTGGTACTGTGTAGCACCCGCGTGACAATGTGAGAGAGCAAAGGGATAGTCTGTACATAGAATATGGAGTAGTCCTTTGGATCCTGTCAGCGATTCCACCAGGGACCTCCGTCGCCAATGTCGTAGTCGACACCACCGCCGCCGCCACCGCCTCCGCCGCCGTAGCCGCTGTGAACCATGACGTCGCCGCCGCCTCCGCCGCCACCTCCGCCCCCTTCGTCGACAACGATGCTGCCACCTCCTCCTCCACCTCCATCAGATACAACCGTGATGCCGGTGTCGGGAGCCGCGTCGCCGCCACTTTGGATGACGATGAGGTCGTCGCCGCCGCCGCCGCCGCCGCCGCCACCGCCACCGCCGCCTGCTGCGCAGAAAACAAGCATCAATGAGAGGGGGTTCCAGCGCGCCTGAAATATCCTGCCCCGGCCTTGTCATTATGCTTAAGAAAAAGGCTTCCTAGCGGATATGAGGATATGGGAGAGGATGGAAATCTACTAGGCCAGACAGTACCCTCGTGAAAACAGAGGCTTTAAGTTTGCCGCACCTTGCCTGGAATGTTTCCTGCACTCATGGTTTCCTGTCCTCCCTCTTTTTTTCTACTCATTCTACTCGTGAACTACGATGCATGATGTAGGCGTAAAAGAACGGAAGGTTTACTAAACGGTGCTGCGAACACATTGTGCCGTCCTCGTACGATCGACATCGCTTGCGCGCTTTCTTGCAAAAAGTAAAGCTTAAAATGAAGTATATTCAAGCCGGTAGTGTTGCGGTGTAATATTCTGGTAGATTAGGCGTAAGCCAGAGTTAGAGTCGGATTGGTAAAAATTTAAACAAAAGTACTGCAAAACCCAAAACAAAGTAGCCTCGATCGAGGCAATAGTTATCCATTAAAGGTGTCAAATATTCAAATTTAAGTAAAGGCCTTGCCTAATTGAGAAACAACATAGCTCAGGCGTTGAGGTAACTGGCCCCTGTGTACCCTCTTTGCTCTTTTCAGCACTGGCCTTGATGAAAAGCTCCGATTCGACAAATGTGTTGGACGTGCCTCAAGTTGTTTTGAAAAATAACGGCCTCACGATGCGACAAAACGATGTAGTATGTGGCGTAGGGTGGTTTCTTTAGAGTGGCGTAGGAATAAAGCAGTTCAAAGCCTGACAAGCTTCAAAGCGTTGAAATAAAAGGCCGCGGTAGTGCCAGTACACGTACACGGCCCAATCATCGCGTGAGCTCGTGAAGTCACGCTTGACTTCATTGGATTGACGCTATGCTTCTAAATGAAAATTTGTTCGTTCACTTCTGAGCTTCTGGGCTCAGAAAAGAGATTACTGTGCCAAACAAATGCGGGATCATTGCAAAGGGTGATATTATTCCACTGCACTAGAGTTGGGCTACGCGGAGGGGTCGAGTTAAAGATATGCGGCTGTTCATATATATATACATATATACACACTTTCGGTCCTTGTTCTCTTCATAGGAAAAGGACATTTATAAATCACATTTAAAGAACCACTAATCAGAAAGTGCGAAAATGGATTTTCAGTTGTTTTGTGACCTATATATTCGAATGTTTAAGCCATAAAGTAGCACTAATACAGTAGCGTACTCTATTTTGTTTTTACACAAACCAAAGTTCAAAGTGTAGATCGTTCTTTCGTTTTATTCTAGTTTAGAAGACCGAATAAAATATATTTCAGCGCAGAACAGGCTCAGGCTCACAAGTAAAGCATGCTCATTACAGGTTGTTGCGTATCCCGGGTTGTAACGCAGCCTATGACGGCATTCAGAACGTGTTTTTACGAACATTAGCAGCTCAGCTCACATTGGTTACTTTTGAACCAGAAGCATTTTGAACGGCTCGTCTTGATCATGTTGTTGTAGCCAATCGAACGGGCCACCGTTCGAGCCTGCATAGCAGCATAGCCAACATAAGAAAATTTCATTCAAGACGCATCACTCACAGTAGTTCACGGAGATCTGATGGAATCGCAAGGAGTTTTGTTCATATTAGCAGTTTACAGTGGAATGAACGCTACATATCATAGCTGAGCAGGAGCACACTTTGCTATACACATTGCTCCAGAAATCGTTGACGTACTAGCGAATCACTTTAAAGCAGCTTATGCTTTAATAGGAGCACGCACGCTGAATCGAAAAATTGTGCGTCGGGATATGCAGATGAAATCAACGACGTATATTCTTAGCGAAACTTCTCCAATGGCCCTTCCTCATTTCACTGCCTGCCTTACGAGCTGTTAGAGTAAATCATAATGTGCGCTACAAAGTGTTTAGTTTGAGAGGTTGTCAGAGCAGTTTCTGATAAAGCTAAAAACCTAATACAAGCTGCTGGTATGCTCCTATCCTTCAGTACTTTTTCGCACGCGAGCAGTCAAATCATTACGCGGCCTCGCTTTGCCTCGCCGCAATAGTCATTCCGCTTGCGTGCAATGGCGCACGAACTTCCAAGGCGATTACCGCATTATCATCCAGTCCCTTAGTGGAGAGCGTCACCCCAACTTCAACGTGCTCTTGATTTCTGCAGGCGCGTCTGCCACTAAGGAGAGCAGCACACTGCCGAGCTGTCGTACCACACCATGAATATTAACGCTATGAGATGGCCTTGGCGACCCTCAGCAGGCGACACTTTCAAATGGTTGTCTACTATTGTTCATTCCAAGACTGTGTGCACTGAAATTATAGGACCCATCGGCCGGCACTTAGGGCAGTATTTAGTAACATTTTTTCTCAGGTTCTTAATTCTAGCTTTTAGGATTTGGTCTACACCGATATTCATGCCGGAGCCGATGATTAGAACTCATTGCTTGTTGTCTGCGGTGGAGTCACAGGCCGTAATTACCTATAGCAGAACAGTAAGAAACTGAATCGAGACTGAATGAAAGCAAAATTCGCTTTCAGTACTTCTTGCTTAGATGAATTACAAACGAAACTTGGGAAACTGTGGGCATGCGTCGTAATATTTCATTGCGTCTCTGTCAAGAAAACTGCTTATCAATTTTTCATGAACAGCCATTGTCATCCTTCGTACGTACAACAACCTGCATTATACTGGAGCTCTAGTTAACGGAAAAGGCAAGACAGAGCTCGCAGGACCCCAGAACGCATCGGAAGTTAATTTTTGAAGTTCCTTCAGTTCCATTTTATAGCTTGATTGGGCAGCTTGGCTTGGCTAGCAGTGCGCGGAAATTGACGTGTATGTTTTAGGAACTTGAGAAACTGAGCATTAAACATTTTTTATTGCTCTCCTTAATTTCATTTAGCTCAAGTGACCTGCTCAGTCATCGGGAGTGCAGGCGCGGGCACTGCTTGCAGGTTTCTTTTTGCTTTTTGGGGAGATTTGTGCTAGACTTCCGCACTTGGTAAACGATAGTTGTGTCAACGTGCATATAACGGCTCCACCGCAAATACTGAGCACATATTTTAGGTCTATTAAAACGCACTCTAAATAAGTGAACATCGCCTTTCCAGCATTCTTTCTTTATTTATGACGACTAAAATAGTCATCCTATACTCTGTTCGGGATTGCACCTCTTACTTCACAGCACTGAAACTACAGTTAAAGTGTACGAATACTAATTAAGCTGTTCTTAAAGTATTCCTTATACTAGTTTAAGCGATCGCGAGATAGTCCTTCAGAAGCCTGGTATAGCAACTGAATAATGTCTTCAACTGACAACTTTGGCGTCTTTCTGCGCTACCACTTCAAAGAACATTAATTTCATGGTCTTTGGGCAAAAGGGGCTATTCTTTCAATGATAATTTGTTCTCTGATAAAATCGTTTCTTCCTATGGAAGTTATTTTCCTTCCGAAAAAAAGATTGTGCTCCTTAGTCGAAACGAAAATTTCGGGAATGTGGCTCAGAAGTGTCACGGCCTTGGATACCCAAGAAGCACTTTTAAAACTTGCAGCACTAGGTTTATTATAAATTTCGACATCAAGATGGTATATTTATTGCCCTAGCGAGGTAGTCTTGGCCCACGGCATTTTAGAAAAACGGCACTGGCTTAAGAGTCAGGCAACACTATATTAACAGCGTTATGAAGCAATGGCGCACGCTATAAGATATGTTCCCCATTGCCTACCTATTCCAGACCAGCTTATAACCAATCATAAAACGTATAGAAAAATGCGTCTAATATTAAAGTTCCCACTCATAGGTTCCTTGATAGCGGCATAATCCGGATAACTATCGCTGAAATGACGTCGCGATTTTGGATCAAGTTGGCTTTCGAGACCACCATCAACCCATTCCTGTTTTTAATAAATTATTTCCGGAAGCCCTGGAGTACTGGAAGTTTTTTATAACATCTTGATTTTTGAAAGGCAAAAGAAAAAGGGTTTGGCCTACTCCGGGACGGAACGTTCCGGAACACAGTGGGAATTGCTACTCACCTCCACCGCCGCCACCTCCTCCGTAGCCGCCACCGCCTCCTCCCGCTTTCCAGCCTCCTTTGCCGCCTCCTCCGTAGCCACCCATGTTCCAACCACCCCCACCACCACCCATCTTCCACCAGCCACCACCTCCCCCCATGTCCCAGCCACCACCACCGCCCGCCTTCCACCCTCCACCTCCTTTCCAGCTGCCGCCGCCGGTACGGCGCTTTTTAGGCGGACTGGGCACGGCGTGCAAGCTTTTGATCAGATACACAGATCCCGTCTTGAAGCGTCGCGTCATGAGCATTCGTCCACCATGGCCGCCATGACCACCGTGACCACCGTGGCCACCGTGGCCGCCGTGTCCACCGCCAAACGATGCCGTTGAGCAGAACCCCAGGATGACACTGGTCAGCGTGAGCAGCTTCTGCGCATAGTGAAAGAAAAAATGTCTTGTCTTTAGCACTTACCTGGCTGTTCCCGTGAAACAAGTGAAGGCGGGCTAGTTGGTGGTTGACAATGGAGTGCATATTGCAACCGCGCAAAACGAGGAGGGACGAAGAGAGGAAAGCCCTAGCGAGGTAGTCGCGTCTTGTCCTGTGCTTTCCTCTCTTCGTCCCTCATCCTTTTGCGCGCTTGCAATATGCACTCCATTGTCCCCGTGAAAAAGCTGTTAAGCATTCTTCTGTTTCGCACAACTAATTCAAATATGGGTCGAAAGTAGTGCCCTAATGAGGTATCTGTTACAAACATAGTTAATGTACAGTCTTTGTCAGAAATATACAGCCCAAGGTGTTTGCTTGCAAGCCGTGTAGCAGGGCTTTTAAGCAAAGTTGACAGTCCTAAACTTTAAAGGGTTGAGGACTTAAGGTACCTCTGCTTTCGTAATAATAAGGTCCCTGAGTCTGCAAGAGAAGCCGCACTGCAGGGCTCAGAAGCAGGCCCCTTGGGTTGTATACTTTTGACAAAGACTGTACGTGCAGCTCTTAAACTGCCAGCATTATAACTGCACTTTAAGGTAATGCAGCCATCATAATGAGTTAATGAATTTCCGTAATATGCCAAGAAGTGAAAGAGCTACTGAACAGTTAATAAAGAACGGAAGCTTTATCGACAGCTTCAAAAGATCTCTTTGAGCGCCATTGGTGCTCTGCAGAACGACTGCTTCGAAAGAAGGTTAAAGGGAAGTACGTGCGCAGAATCTGTCCACCGAAGTTTTCATTAGATCACCTTTCTTTCTACGCAAGACCAGCGGAATTAGCCGAGGTCCAGGCTACTTCCGCTGATATAGCAATGCTTCAGATCTTCCTTGTTATTAAGTGTGGCAACATTAAAAAAACCAATCATGCGGCCAGGTTAAGGCAATTAACATTTCAGTGCAGTAATGCACAAACAAGTGATGCGCGGGTGAATCTGCCGCTAATGCGTTATACGGCATTGAAGGCTCAAACAGTTGCCGCTGTTCGAAGTGAAGTCGAAGGCCTGTAGCAGCCACTGAATACTAGTAGTCAACATTCGCCTAACTGCGAACGCCTTATTCCTCGAAGCTGCTGGGCGCACTCCACTCACCAGAGGTTGCATGCTGAATTGTGAGCTGCTGGCGATTTCGAAACTGTTCTGGGGCTCACTGTGGTTGCGGGGCAGCTTTTATAGGGAAGGCCAAAGCAGCAGCTGATTCGCTGAAGTTTTCTTTGTTGGAGAAACAAAACGGCCTCGTCACGACATGCGGCACGCTCCGATCGGCATATTAGAAGCGCGCCGGGATACTATTGTTGAAGGCAGAGGCGAGAACTGGCGCTTGCTTTTGCTTTTCTCGCATCATGCGAATTAAAGGGAAACACAGTGGACGCAGGGCAGCCGCGAAAGCGAAAACCAAGGTTAGAAGAAAAGATGCGGCGGGGTTAAGAATCTTGCGAAGAATAGCCGAGATGTGCCAGGAATAAAGACGAACCCCCTCTGAGAAAAAAAAAAGAAGAGAGAGGGAAACACAAGGAAATGCGAGCACTTTTCTTGAAAAGCAATTGAGGTCGACGATGTGCTCTGGCTGGTTAACGCCGCCGTACTTGGGGCTCCACTTTCTCGGCACAGAAGGCACCATAGAAAGAGCCGACGCGGAAGGAGCACAACTTTCGAGGGCGTCAAGTGTGATAATCGTCACGCGGAACTTTGTGCGGAACCCCGGCTGCCCAAGGCCGCTATGGGTTCAGTGCGTCTGCTGCCGCAGCGACATCGATTTTTTGTCCTCTGTAATGTCGCGTAACTATAAGCTCGATGTGATCGCAACTGCTTCGCTTTGATGACGCTGTACACGTAACTACAAGAACCGGTCTTTCAGCGTGCGAAATTTCTTTCATTGTAAACGCGCAGAGGGACGCGAATCAGGAAAGACACACTTTGTTTTCGTTATTAAATGCCTGTGGCCTTTTGTTTCCGCGTGACCACCCTCGACGCTCTGACCAGCGCATCTTTGCTGAAATGCGTGACTTCATATTCTGAGTGTCTTGAAGAACATTTTTTTTTTCACTTTTCTTCGATGAAGACGCCACCTCATTGAAAACAAATTTTTCTTTTTTTGATTAAGCGCATTAAAAAATAGCGCGCGTCTAGAAATTATATGCTCACTGCGAAAACTGAAATATAAAAATTCTTTATCATTGGTCCGATTTTAATTTCGCTGCTAAGTTGTCACAAAGCATTTAGTTCAATAGGGCTGTGAGAAAAAAGATGTCTTGTGTGCAGCTTATATTCGCATAACAAATATTATTTAAAAGTACTTAGGACGGCTCAGCACGCACAGCGCTGTTTACGTTGAGGGCTTCAACAGAAAGGTGTTGCTTGGTTTTACCTCAAGCGGACTTTGCGCTATGAACTGTTTTCGTCTATTGTTTTGAAATACTGGCGTTCTCGTCTTCGTTTGTTCTAATCATGCAGCTTCTTTGTTTGACTTATTTTTATAATGTCCACTTCTGTGTACCTCAGTGGTTACGTCACTCATCTGTTGGTTTCAAAGTAACTGGTTCGATCCCGGGGAGACGCCGACATCTTTCGATGGAGACAAAATTTAATGGATGTCATAAAGTTGGAAGTGAGTGGAAAAAAGCGTATCCCTGTATTACGGCTTAGGCGAGGGCTATCCGAGCGTTGACTACTCGAAATCAGTTGTTTGTTTTGACCTCATGTGCACCTAATATAGAGTATAACTCAAGGACCTTGTTTCCCGCAAGAACAATGTCATGAGATTCATTGCTTCATACATTAAGTTATCATATCACGGTGACATTCCCGACGTAAGACAGAAAGCCTTTCGAGTTCGTATTAAGTGTCGGAACACCTGTTATCATGCCATACGTTCTGATATGCAGTTTTTCCATTGCACATTCATATTTCGTTAGTTTGCGTCTTATACAATCTGAAATAACCATCGCACAACTTCTCAGAGGGCTGGGGCTGTGTTTACAGGCTGAAGATTATGTCCTGCACTAACCAGTTCTGACATCATTAGAGGAAGAAAAATGGTTTGGCAAAAAAGGAATCGTTTTAGGGCGATGAAGCCATTTTTACTGCGGCTAACTGCGGAAAGTTACAAGCTCCGCGGCTGCCAGATCCCAACGCTAACCTTTCGTACCGTTAGCACGTCGGCGACCCAAATAATTCCACTACTCGGCTAATTATTAGTCTTTATTTTTTTGTGATGCTTCTGCACGCCGTAAAGGCTGCTTGGTTTTAAGATGTGGTTTTAAATGCAAGTATTCTTAACATTTCTTACTTAAAACTGTTTGGAGCTGACATGAGTTGAACAAGGTACCAATATGAAAAGCCGTTGCATGGTATGGAAAGACGGTTTTTATTGTTTGGTGCCCTAAATTTTTTGTTGCCTTGAGAATGGTGCACTGGCATCGGCCAGCCACGGATGGCTGCTTCGATTTTTTTCTGCAGGTGCTTAATAAGAGGAGCACAAAGTAAATTAGTACATTTCATGTAAAACCACGAACGCACAGCGGCCGGAACAAAGATCTATTTGCTTTAGCAATGAATAAAGCTAATATGTGGGCTTCCCAAAGTTGGATCTCTAGAAAGATGTAGTTACTGGAATCATATACTTCCGTGCTACACTAACCATTTCTTAATAATTATAACCCAAGTCGGAGTGTCCTTGCGAAGCCACATAGTCGTGGCAGTGGTGGCGGCAGGGTTTAAATGAACATTAACGTTACTTCACAACGAGCAATGAGTGTCCCTTAGACATTGAATCTCCGTGCTTACGGGGGCGTTTTTAGTCCGCCAGTTTACACGACTCATTAAATCCTTCGAAAGCTTTGGTTACAAGAAATATCCTTACTTCCGAATTCCGGCATCTTTTTCGTCTTTGAGTGGACTTCCTCAGTAGTATTGGAATTATATTCCAGCACTCATAATATTTAAATTGCGTTCTCTCTTCGTCTTTAATTAAAGGGCCACCACGCAGCTGCTGTCACATTGATTGGCCAGTCGGCGGGACAGGCGATAAGAAATTTTCATTATCAAAGAAATGGTTATACTTTGCAAGGAAAGGTTTCGTTTGGGTGCAACTCAGGAGCCAATCTACAATATGCGTGTGCGTCTTCAGTAAGCGCGCGCAATGTGAAATCTTCACGCCGCAGATACATGCTACTCGTAGCCGCCTTGACTTAAGCCCAAAGCCAAGACTTCACTGACTACCCCAAAGCCACAGCATGTTATGGCGTTGCTTACGAGCGCATTAAGCTGCCCGATTTTCATTTTGTGAAAATCGCGTGACTTATCATCGCGCCACGCCTCAAGCGATGCCAAGTGTGGCTGCAAGCGGCATTTTATTTTCCTAAAACTGTGTCCGTATTTGGCCAGATGAGAAAAGTAATATGTACCACAGTCGCCAGAGTGGTGCACACTACGCTCCTAAGCACGATAAAAGTCATAAAGAAGGGCTAGGCGGAAAGATCGCCTTAATCATTTTGCGTCATCACATGTCGAGTTTCTCCGTGGCTGCGAGGGCTCGCGTACCCTCTCGTGGGCCATCAAGATTATGCTAACTATAAGCCGATCGTAGGCCTAACAACCGCGGAACGCTCTCACGCAAGAGACGCTTTACCGGTCGGTACGAACCTTGTACGCGTATTCATAACTCTCACGAACAGATGGAAATGTCCGTAAAGTACCCTAGCAAAGGTCTATTAGAAACGAAGGGGGCAGTTCGAAAAAGACGTTTAGAAAGGCAAAGGGCCATATACAAAAGTTCGTGAGAAACCTTTACAATGGCAGTTCTCCTGTGAGTGGGAATGCAGGGCCCTTAAACGAAACGGCACCACTCTGAGATCATGGTAATCAGAGGCAATGGGCTCGTCATCTGAGGCGGCGAGAAGGGCAGTGACCAATTACGAAGTGCAATTTCGTAAGAAGGGTTTGTGAATCTCACCCGCGGCCGATGACCGCTGGTTGCTGCAAATTTGCATGTGGTCTTCCCAATTTCACTGCCAACATCCCAGTGTATTGCGGCTGATCTCAAGCAAATCGCGCCGTTTAACAGTCGGTTTGTTTCGAACGCATTTAAGATTACTCGGAGAGCAATTCCTACGCTGTAAATCTTTCTTCTAATATAAGGGACGACCTTAAATCGACCGGGAGATGACCCCTCCACGATTGCTTTCTTTTTCTAAGGGGGCTCTTTATAGCTGTGTCTAAGCAGCCTATTTTTATTTTATTTAATGCACAGTACGTACAATGCAGTGCGTGGCCGAATTTCGTTTCGCAAAGATACCTCCCTCCTTAATTCCTTTTCTTTTGTAGGCAGTGTCGAGCTGAACATTACACAGCTCGCATAACAACTGCACAAGGTACATTGGAGGAAATTTACGTTAGAGTCAATTTAGCACCAGTTTCTTCAGTATAAGCTGCAGGGCTCTCTTCGCACCGTTTGCCTTGGTGTAATATAATGGGAAGCAATCCAAGGGACACGAGGCTGCGATGCACTAATGCTGGCGTACCGTAAGCTGAACCCTGTTTTCTTTTCTGCAGGCTTGTTTATATATTTCTTGGCAGTACGTTCGGTATTACATAAGATGTTCTAAATAGCTATTTCAAAGGGCAATGTATACTGGTGAGAAATGATTTTGTGTTATCCTGAAATAGCTGGTATCTTCACTTCGAAGTTTTTTATGAACACGCTTCGCCAAACTCGTGCATTACTAAAGTACAGGTTCTTGTAGTCTCATAAATGGTTCCGGCTGTTATTCACACTTATTAAACTTTTTATTGCAAAGAAAACATGAAATGCAGTGCGCTCTCTTTAATAAAATGGATCTACGCTGTTTATTGACAAACGGGACTAAGTTATATATGTACTTCATTGGAAGGGAAAAAAATAAAAATGCCAGCTTTGTGGGTAGTCTGAGATGCATAAAGGTTAATTTCTTTCAGTGTTAAATAAACATTCATTAATTCATTCAACAGCGGCCGCCGCGGTGGCTCAGTGGTTATGGTGCTTGGCTGCTGACCCGAAAGACGCGGGTTTGTTCGCTGCCGCGGCGGTCGAATTTCGATGCAGTCGAAATTCTAGAGGCCCGTGTACTATGCGATGTCAGTGCACGGTAAAGAACCCCAGGTGGCCTATACGAGGTCTGTTAGAAAAGTATCCGACTTTATTTTTTTTTGCGAACACCTGATGGATATGAAACAAGCGCGCTTACAGCAGCCGACCTTGAACCCTCGTGCGCATGCACGAATTTTTTCCCGCCTGCCGATAGCGTCAGTCGCTGGGAAGCAGCGTTTGAGTGAGGCAGTGCGCAGTGCTCTCGTCGGTTTTTTGTTGCAAGGAAAATGGCGGCGCGAGAGGAGCAGCGCTACTACCTCAAATTTGGCCAGAAACTTGGCGATAGCCAAGTGGAAACCATTCGAAATGTTCAGGCGGCTTTCGGTGATGATCCTATGAGCAGCACACAGATTAAGCAGTGGTGCAACTGGTTTAAAGACGGCCGCACATCCGTGGAGAGAGAGCCACGCTCCGGTCGGCCATCAACATGCCGAAATGACCAGGTAATTGCCGAAGTGAACGCTGTGGTGATGCGACCTGTTGTGTGACTATCCGAGAAATTGCGGAAGAGGTGGACATCAGCAATTTTTCTGCACATTCCATTATCACCGAAGATTTGGCCTTGGAGAAAGTTGCGGCGAAGTTCGTGCCGAAGCTGCTGACGGTGGAGAAAAAGCAGCTTCGTGTTGAAGTCTCACAGGAGATGCTGGATTCCACAAACAGTTACCTTGACTTTACCGACGCCGTAATCACTAGTGACGAGTCTTGGGTGTACGGGTACGACCCGGAAACCAAATCCCAGTCGTCACAGAGGACGCATTCCAGGTCACCAAGACCAAAGAAGGCCCGCCAAGTGCGCAGCAATGTCAAAGTGATGCTGACTGCTTTTTTGACTCCCTCTGTGTGGCACACCACGAGTACGCACCCCACAGGGTCAAAGAATGACTAAAGAGTACTACAGGAATGTCCTCCATCGCCTACGTGGTGCTGTGCGGCGCAAGAGACCGGAATTGAGGTCAACAAAAAATTGGCTCATCCCTCGCGGCATTGCTCCTGCACATTCCTCGCATTTGATTCAGACTTTTGTGACAAAAAACCTGACTCCTGTAGTTCAACAGGCTCCTTACTCTCCTGATATGTCCTCCTACGACTTCTGGCTGTTTCCTAAAATCAATATGCCATTGAAAGGAGCGCGATTTCAGAAAAGAATGGACATTATGGCTGCAACGACAGCAGAGCTAAATTCCATTCCGAAAAGGGCCTTTTCGGAATACTTCCAACAATGGCAGCACCGCTGGGAGATGTATATGGAGCCCCAAGGAGACTACTTTGAAGGTTATTAGGTTTTTAACGCTCCAGTTATGCCAGTTTTTTTTCTTCGGGCAAAGGTCGGATACTTTTCTAACAGACCTCGTATTTCCGGAGCCCTTCACTACAGCGTCCCTTATAGTCTTCGTCGCTTTGGCACGTTAATCTCCCCTAAATAAAATCAAACCGATATGATTACTGTGTCATGTCTAAATGCGGCATATTACACAGCACATAGTCTCAAGATTCTTCACTGTAATATACAAAGCTTCACTAAAAATATATACTTTCTCTCAGCTTTATTAGGTGCGCATTCTTTTTCGTATGAAGTGATTGCGTTATCTGAAACTTAGTTGAAGCCTGATGAGTTCATTAATAATCCTAACTATAACTCCATGTATCCCTCGCGACCAAGACTGGCACTCATTGAATATTATATTATATGTAACTTCGATACCTCACTGGCCACCACAGGTGCTATTGATGTTGATGTCACTGATCATTTCCAGATTTTTTTCTTATTCCATCCGTACCAATTAACAAAAGAAAACACGTAATCCCAACTGTAGATCACAACCTTTTAAGATCGTCCATACTGAGTCGATATAATTAAATATTCAGACTAGTAAAAATACCATCGCAGAGTTTAAACACTTAATAAGTCTTTTAAATCGCGTATTGCAGAAACAACCATTGATTCCAAGACTTATCAGTCCCATCCATCATGTTCTGGGGTCACGCCTGATTTTTTGGCCGCTATAGAAATAAAAAACGAATGGTACATAAAATTCAAAGATAATGCCTACTATCGAGACCAATACAAAGTGTACAGAAATAAAACCCCAGCCTTCGAACTAGCAAAACACGTTATCATAGGTGTCATTGAAGGGAATCAACGCACTCAAAAAAAATGTGGGAAATAATTAATTCAGCAAATAAAAATCGCAACAATAATTACATCAGAAGTACTTGTATTTGGGCGTGTTGGTTCATAACTTTTCAGGAGGACACAGGGGCGCAATAAAAGACACGGACATAGAAGTAGACAGGGACGAGCGCTTTTTTCGCTCGTAGAACCCAAGTAGCCTGGCTCGGCAGGTAGTGGTCACAATGCTTGCGATGAGCAGGGGAACATGGGTAGGTGAAGGTTGAACACAAAGCAATGAGCCCGATGTAGAAGAAATATAACTCAGAAGTACTTGTATTTGGGCGTGTTGGTTCATAACTTTTCAGGAGGACACAGGGGCGCGGTAAAAGACACGGACATAGAAGTAGACAGGGACGAGCGCTTTTTTCGCTGGTAGAACCCAAGTAGCCTGGCTCGGCAGGTCGTGGTCACAATGCTTGCGATGAGCAGGGGAACATGGGTAGGTGAAGGTTGAACACAAAGCAATGAGCCCGATGTAGAATAAATATAACTCAGAAGTACTTGTATTTGGCCCTGTTGGTTCATAACTTTTCAGGAGGACACAGGGGCGCAATAAAAGACACGGACATAGAAGTAGACAGGGACGAGCGCTCGTCCCTGTCTACTGTCTAAAGCTGTCTAAAGCGCTCGTCCCTGTCTGCTTCTACGCCCGTGTCTTTTATTGCGCCCCTGTGTCCTCAATAATTACATATTGCCAGAAAGCTTGATGGACGAATTCGGTGAATATTTCTGCAACATAGGTACAACTGTTTCTAAACAGCTATGTACGTCCGAACCACCTGAGTTGACAGCTTCTATTCCTCACACATTCGCCTATGATGACATCAGCAGTGATGCAATTATTTCTACTGTAAAACTGCACCCGGAGGAAGCACACAGGGTAAAGGTAAAATTTCCATTTTTACCATGAGACAAAATATAGAGGAGGTCAGTAGACATTTAGTAAAATTATTTAATCCTTCCTTTTTGTGGCTACATATCCGGAGATATTCAAAATATCAAAGCGGTCCGATTTTTAAGGTAGGGAATAAAAATGGCTTTCAGAATTACCGTCCAATATCAATACTTTCTGCTCTAAACACGGTATTCCAGAAACTGTTGGTCAAGCGTTTCACTCGCCTTCTAGAGAAATACAACGTACTAGCAAATAATCAACAAGAGTTTCGAAAAAAAAATGGATCGACTTCCACAGCTGCGCAGTGGTTAGATGAATTTATTAACAGCTGTGCAGTGGTTAGATGAATTTATTAACAGCTGTGCAGTGGTTAAGTGAATTGAGTAATAAGTTTTAAATAATAAAGAATATACAATCGGCATTTTTATTGACATTAGGAAAGCCGCCGCGGTGGCTCAGTGGCTATGGTGCTCGGCTGCTGACCCAAAAGACGCGGGTTCGATCCCAGCCGCGGCGGCTAGAATTTCTTTGGAGGAGAAATTCTAGAGGCCCGTGTACTGTGCGATGTCAGTGCACGTTAAAGAACCCCAGGTGGTCGAAATTTCCGGAGCCCTTCACTACGGCGTCTCTCATAAGCTTAGTCGCTTTGGGACGTTGAACCCCAGAAAACCAAAACCAAACATTAGGAAAGCATTCGATAATGTAAAACATCATGTGCTGCTATGTATGGATTAGACGACTATCTCAGCAGTTTCTGCGTAACTATTTTTCTGGCCGCAATGTGTAAAAACAGGCAAAATTTTATCCAATATCAAATCCGTTCTGTGTGGTTTACCCCAAGGCTTTAGTAGTTGAACCTTTACTTTTTTTATTTATATTTAAATGATCGTCCGCATGCTGTGAATAACGGCCTGACTGTTACTTATGCTCATGATACCGACCTTCTCTAGCCACGACTTGAATTTAATAGAACGCGAAGTGAATAGGGACCTTTATAAGACATCTGAATGGTTTTTGAGGAACAAATTAAAGATGAACTCCTCGAAAATAGGTGCCTGATATTTTCTAGTCCTTATAAAATTCCTTATAAATTGTAATAATTTGCTTGAAAAAGCCGATCAATAAATATATCTCGGCATAACTTTCACTACACAGCATTAGTTTTATTCTGCACGGAACTAAAATAGCCACTAAGCTAAGATGTGCCTGCTTCGTCCTATTACAAACAAGAAAGTTATTTTCACCTCCCTCACTAAAACTGTACTATTGCCTTTTCCACGTCCATATGACTTACTGTCTTTAAGCTTGGGCAACCGCCTAAACCGCCTCACGTTTCAGAAAGGGCCATTCGTATTTTAACACATATCAAACCCTTTGACAAGTCCACTCCAATGTTCCGTGATTTAAATATTAGATTATTAACATTAGTTCAGAGGTAGGGGTCCCGCCGTCTTGTTAAATTGAAAGTGCTTAGTTAATGTAGCTTTTCGCATGGTTCCAGCACATAAGCCTGCCGTTATCCTGTTCAGTGGGCGTCGTTTCTTGGACATATGTATTTAACAGCTAAAGAACTCTCGAAAACGTGCAGCTGAAGAACTTGTCACAGCCATTATTTACCCGCATAGCAGTATTCAAAAGTATAAAACACAAGGGGTTTCCCCCTGAGCCCTGCTGTACAGCTTGTTAGGCATTGTCAGCGTCCCAAATTTATTCAAAGTGAGAAGAACTATCCTGCGCACCACTCCTAAACTTAGGAATTTATAGATAGTGCAAAAGCCACATTGCACGGTTTAGAAGTAACTGCTTTGTGCTCGTTACTTTTGACAAAGCATGTACGGATGCCCCAAAAACAAAACGGACCACGCGGGTGGACAAAAAAATGCATCGCGATTCTCTCAAGCAGCGCATGCGTAGGAATAGGACGCTGACGCCCGTGGTATATCCAGCTTACCAGTTCGGCACTTTTTATGTTCGCCTTATCATACCCAGCAACTGTGGGCGAAAACATGTTTGAGCGGGAAACCGCTAATAAACACAATTTTTTCGCATAATCTAAGATTTCACTACAATAATCAATATATCCGCCGATCACCCGACAGCAGTCTTGCATTTTTTTGTTTTCTGTTAACGTTTTTGCTACCGCCAAAAGCGTTCCCAATTGGTTTTCTATATGCAATTTTAACTGTCGATCGCGATTGATGGAAACACTTTAAACGAAAGGTTTTGCTACATATCACAAGAATGGACTTTCAATATTTTCTGAAGAATTACAATTTTTCAATTTTCAAAATTTTTTCCCGAGAATATTGGGCATGAGCGGCCCGGGTGGAACACAGCAACTTTACCAAAGACTAATGCTCCGTTTCACTTTTGGTGCACCTGTACACGCAGTTTCCAGACAGCGCTGTTCGTCCTTTGGTGACGACGCCCAGACCAAAAGAAGTGTGGTCGTTAAAAATAATTTGATGAGAGACTGAATTGGTAATACAGATTTTTATTTTTATCTGTGACTGGGTCTTTTTATTTTTATCTGTTATTTGATTGTTTTATTTGTTATGTTAATAACTGCGAAGACAACATCGTGTTGCAGTGAAAAACCGCTTGGGAAAAAAAAATGAGAGAGTGCTTTCTGCGGGCGCCCTGCGCTAAATCAAGGCACTTAAAGTTGTATCGCTTTATTAGATGCGCGCTATCCTGCATCCGCTGTAAATGGCCGCTGGCAACTCAGGCTTTTGCTTTGTAGACGTCCGGATTCCAACGCTGGATTTTCCTCACTGCAAATTTATTGAAAAGAGAAAGCAACACAGGGCATGCAAAGGTTACAGGTTTGCCATCCAGCAACCAGAGTCAGTGTACACATCTGAGAAAAGTGTATGTGTGAATAAAATAAACACTTAACGATCGTGTAGAAGGAACGTTTACCACGCAACAGAAAAAAAAAGTAAATAAAGGGTAGACTATCATAACTGTGATATCTGACTTACTCAAGCCGATATTTCGGTAAGTACACCCGCTACGCACAAGACGCTTAAATGATTTACTTCGAATCAGCTGTTCTAAGTTTCGCTCGACGTAGTTAAGAAACGCAAGGGAGAAGATGTTGTAAAATGCCATGATGCGGGATAAAGCGGCTGCTTTCGATCAGGGCAACCCCCAAGCACAACAGAGCCAGAAATTCTGGACAGCGCACTTTTTGAACGGGAAGCCTTTATGAACGCACATTTTTCCCATATCGTAAGATTGCGTCATAACAAGCAATATATCCGCAATCGCTCCTCGGAGCGCTCTTAGTTTTCTGCGATTTATTGTCGAAAACGCACCGCATCTGTTTTCTAAGACAGACAACTATTCGGTGCGAGCGCAGGGAAAACATTAAAAGCAAGATTTAACTACACATCCTAAGATGAGGCCACTCCCTTCAGTAGGTTCATAACAGTATCTTATAATATTCCAGATTTTCCTCGCAATTAAAAGTGATGTCTTAGAAAGTTGGACATGGCGCCACGAGCATGCCTTATGAACCACGCACTCTCGGAGCTGACAAAATATGGCCTGCTACTCCTCTAATGTTGCGGCGCTAATAGCGAAGAGACGGTGATAAGCTCACTGCTACCATGAAAAGGCAAACGCACTTTTAGTGGTTTACTGAAACTGCAGGATTTCGGGCGAGGTCGGAGACGAACTGCGGCTCATGGAAAGTAATGATGCTGCGGTATAAAGTAACAAATCTTCGGTTACTTTTTTGCTGAGTTTTTTTTTTGTATGAAACGTACAATAGATTGGATTCTTGTGTTTGACTTCATTCTAGATTTCGGTGAACTTTCACTGTATAAAGCCGTTATTAAAAAAGCGAAGAATTAAGAGAAATAAATTTTATCAAGCCCTTATCGACAGCTCAAGAAGCCGCTGAGAGTAAGAACGATGCCTTCCTTTCCTCAGACCAAAGAAAGAAAAAAATTCTTTCTCATCCCCTCTCATGCCTCGAAGTGAAATTTTCTGCAGCCTTCACATAAACAGACATTTTGTCTGCTCATATGTGTATGTCCATACTTTGTAAATATAAGAAACTCTATGACTGCCACTTTTTTTTTTAACATCGTATTCTAGACAATCAGGGTCTTAAATACGAGACCAATGTAAACTCTTCGCCATACCCTAGAACCACAATGAGACAAATGCACCGATTCCGATGCGCCAGACAGTGGCTGGCAATTACTGAGACACAGATATGAGTGGCGTGGAAGCCTGGTGGTGACTGTGTACCACATTGGACTGCCACAAAGCCGCGGCATTTCTATAGCGACGAAATGCGAAGATGGATGGGTACTGATATTTCGCTGATAGAACATAAAATACAGGTGGTAAAAATTAACCTGGAGCATTTCAACTACATCCTTCCCCACAGCCTACACAGTGGTTCCTTTGCTACATAAAAACAAAATTTTGTGGGGTGTCCCCCAGTCGTGCAGCCGGATTTCTCAGCCTTCTCTCGAGCTTTACAACATTTCTATTTGCGGCTATATGCCTCGCTATGTGCCGGGTGACGTGCAGCGCAGTAGGTGCTAAAGTGATCGATGTCTTATTTAAACAGCACCAGGGGAGTGGGAGAAATCCCTGCGCCCTTTAAGTATCGGTGCACTCATTCTAAATAAAGACTCAGCAGTGAGAGAGCGTCACTTTTAGCCCTTTGTATCTGCGTGTATAATCTTCTCTTTTTATGCACCCAAGAAAGAGCGTGGGCTGTGAGGGCCCGTGTTAAGTCATTCCTTAAGTGCACATGTAGAATGCATGAGGCAGACGGCGAAATGCATGCAGACCGGTATGTTGTGGCATTTCACTTTTAACGGCATGTGCCTTCCGCAGCGAATGATCGAACGCCCTACTTTAGGCGGGAGAGCAGCGCCTGCATAGTATAAATATCCCACTCCATTTACCTTCTTTTCTGCATTGTATTTATTTATTTGGATTGATTTCAATGCCAAATGCATTATAAAGGTAGGTGGTAGGAAGAACATTTGAATTACAGCTACGAAAACTTGCTCGTCGTAGAATGTTAGCTGAAACCATTTACAAGATTTGTTGCACTTCTAGGTACACAATATTACCTAAGACACTGCGCAAACGTTAAGACAAAAACGCTTGTTGTGTTCCCTTCATGTCCTTGCTTGTATGTGCGCAGCTAGCTATGTGGTAATTGCAGAAGTTCCCATTACGTTGAATTTTTATTGGCAATTTGGGCGCTTACTCTCTTATTGTGAGTATTTATTTACATGTATGATCTCCGGGTAGATTGGGCCCTTTTTTCGTTCCCTAATGGTATCCATTCCAGCCTGCTCTTCAGAGTTCCTTATTACTACTTATGCTTTGCGTCGTAAGCGGATTGTATCTTGAGTGTAGAAGCTGTGTCGTGTTGTAGAGTGAGATGTTAGTCATTATGCGTTTTTAAGGCGAAAGCCTTTAATGCCTCATACTATCGTGACCAAGACTTGTTAGCAAATGTGTCCGCGCTTCGGATGCATGCCTTATATAGGCATATGCCAATCAATAGCCAATCGATACTTAATCGGGTGCAATCGAAAGACATCGGAAGATGATATAAATGAATTTCATGATTATATCATTGTACTTAATGACTAAATGACTAATTGGCAATTAGTAGTAGTTAAGAAGTGGTACTGTGCACTGCACCTATACCTTAACTAACACTAATTAACCAGTGTACTAGTTAAGGTCACGTTAACTATCACTAACCATACACTAACTAGTGTCACGAAATATGCAAGTCATGCTTAACTATCATTAACCATCATTATTAGTTAGACGTTTCTAGACGTTTCATAGACATTGTGCCGAACATTTTGCCCCGCCGCGGTGGCTCAGTGGCTACGGCGCTCGGCTGCTGGACCGAAAGACGCGGGTTCGATCCCGGCCGCGCGGCTGAATTTCGATGGAGGCAAAATTCTAGAGGCCCGTGTGCTGTGCGATATTAGTGAACGTGAAGGAACCCCAGGTGGTCGAAATTTCCGGAGCCCTTCACTGCGGCGTCCCTCATTGCCTGAGTCGCTTTGGGACGTTAAACCCCAATAACCAAACCAAAACCAAACCGAACACTTTAGAGAGTTCCGTCACTTGGCAGGTAAGTGACAGGACATGTTGCATAATATTAGAACATTGGTAAAGAACATTTAGCCTAATTAACCTTTCTAGTCAGACCACATAAATAAATAAAACCGAGTAGGAAATTGGTCGAGTTGGGGAGTCGAACCAGGGTCTCCAGAGTGCGAGAGGAGCACGCTTTCCACTCTGTCATGCCAGCTCGATGCTTTGGAATGAACAAAGGTGCGTCTAGCTAATACGGCGTCTTCGTTCACTCCCATCTTCCTCCCTTCCCTTACGGCGAGGTTCAGGTGCCCACCGAGATATGCGAGAGAGGTACATTTCCTTTCTTCAAAAAACAATTTACCGTCGAGCAAGGCGTAGAGCTGAATGGGCGATGGCGTTCTGTGGAGACCCTGGCAGCGTTGCAAGACGCTGTCGCATTCCACTCTTAGAGGCGAAGCCTAACATCTTAACCACACATCAGTGACATAAGCAGCAACACAGTGCTTAAGGCTTTCGCCTCACCGCACTTTAGGCCAACAAAGTGCCCCCCTGAATTTTTTGTTTACTGCTGTGGGAAAAAAGTGCAACCAGAGCAACTGATATTCACTAGCATGTCTTAATATTTGTAAATAAAAAAATACGCGTGGTTTAGGAAATTGAATCACCCGAAAAAGACGACAGTGATAGACTTCCCATTTATACCACAGTATGAGAAAAAAAACACGAAGAGAAATTTGGCCAATGAATGATAATTCCAGCTAACGTTGACAAAAAAAATTGCACCAGACACTGGCCAAAAGCTATTCTGGCTCAAGTGCACATCATTTAATACTCCGCTTTATGAACTCAGCGTTAATTACAAAACACGATGCCACAGAGAAGTGCATTGCACTGCTCCAGCCATCTCTTTGCAACTGCTGATTGCCTTTGATTATGCCACGGCACAAGGTAGAACGGATCGACAATGTGGCTACGTAGTTTTCGCCTCCGGTGCGGAAACTATTTCCTCGGCCATTACTCACCTCTCGCTGCCTCCGTCATTAATTTGAAAAGAGGACCTCGCGTGTCTAAGTACTCGCGTCTTGTCAATGTTCCTCAACTATTCTACACAACAGAGAGGCTAATATATATAGTAATGGGCAGTTCTTTTACATTCGTCGAAAAATGAAACCATAATAAACGGACAGGTTATCCAACTGTCAAGAGTGATGCTCCAGTCATTACCGCTTGTACAGCCTAATGGGAAGCAGCATTATTAGCAGTTTTGCTTTCAGGCAGTTATAAAAACGCATTATATCTCTGATGCTGCTGGTACTCAGTCTGTCAGCAATTTTGCGATTAATTTTTTTTAGTTTTCTTGTCATATCTCGCCAGTCTTGCGCAAAGTTCTGGAAAAAATTGTCAATATACTGCGTTATTGGATTTTTATCGAAGACAGTTCAAAACGCTTGTCTACAACTCATTCTGGCGGTGCTTCGGGCTGAACACGCGTCATCTAGGGATAACATTTGGTTAAAAATGGTCTCGATGTAAGCATGTGTAGCTAAACTCATAGGATTTCATCATTTTTTGCTTTCCTGGTCGCAGCGGGTTTAGAAGCTGTGGAACACACAGTTCAGTCGTTCAAGGTATGCGTTTTGCCCTCTGTAAGACTTAAACGCTACTGCACGCATGTACAATTGTTTCGCCGCTAATTAAACACACGCGAGCAAATTCCTCTTTTCAGCGCGTGCAGTGGTGTGCGTTTCTCGTGTTTCCTAGCTACTTTGCTTTGGTAAACAGTACGCTGCTTAATTTCTACGTGGACAATGCAACCCGCACAATGAAAGGGTGATGCACACAGACAAATAGCGCTTCCCTAAGTCAGGGTCATGATCTACTTGGCCACGTAGAACATTTCCTGCCCGTGCACTGAACCTTGGGGCGCCTTGTTCAAAAGCCTCGTACAGCAGTTGTCTTCAGCGGAAACTCCGCAACTCTCTGACAAAAGGCACATTCTACATGCCATAACAGGTAATAATGCGCAGGAAGCATGAGCGCGAGAGACTCGCGCCTCTAGCATTAGCGCTGCGACGACCATGCGGGCGGTTATGGTGCGTTCCCTCGATCATTCTAGGAGCAGTCCCAGGCACTGCTCGTGCGACCAAGTTCTGCGAGATGCCGATATGCTGCGTTTTGGGCTCATTTTGCGCTGCACCGCTGCCAGCAAGCACGCCAAGGGCTGCGCGCGTATTCTGCTGGAAGGATTTCGTGAGGGCAAGCCTTCCCTATTTACCTCTACGTGTGTAGCGACAGTACGAAGATGGCGCAACTGCTTTATTATATGGATATGTCTTTGATATTTCTGACTTAGACTATGCTTTGTCCTGTAACTGGCTGGAGTATGTTTCTCTCTGTTTAATATAGGTGACTAAAGACACGTTCATAGCTGTGTGCTCGACCATTGGGGGTTAGTACAACCACGAAGTTCATATTTAATACTTGTCTGATTGCCAGTACTAATCATTTGTCTGCAGTAGGCCTGAGATTTCGCATGTACAAAGTAGAGGTGTCGCAATATACTTTGGTCTTTTAAAACTGCACATCTAATGAAAATAACTGCTCAGAAGACCACAGGTTCATTTTCTTTCATGGAATTTCGACACTAGCTATGCGAAAGCATGACGCCATTGCAGCCACTGATTTCTACTGCAAACTGCAAAGCAGAAGAAGTACATCATTTGTTAACAACTCAACACTGGGAATCCAGCTTGGTGAAACACTCACACCCCTTCCCATTGAAACAGTAAAGCACAGCAAAAAACTGTGGAGGACGTCTGAGCAGGAAGGTCCTGATTCTAAAAAAGTGGTCGCACCTAAAAATAGCTAGCGATTGGTCGAAACCCGTGCATTGGCTGAACAAGATAGCCAACGAGCTTTAAAATCAAAACATAAAGCCACACTGGTGTCCAGAACGTTCTTTTCCTGCGGGTATCTTTGTTAATCCCACCCCCTATGCCTGACATCATTTGTGCCTTTTGCAACGGCTGAATGCTTTTGTGAGATAAACGAAACGCATAAATGAAAAGAACAGTGTTCTAAGCTAGGCCCTCTGCTTCTTTATTTGAGAATGTTTTTCCTACCTGCCAGCGCACGTGCTTCGCAAAATGCTGAAGATTATGGGCGCTCTCTGCCCATTTTTAATTTATAACGGTAATAAAACAGGGATCTTTTGGTGTAGCAGTTATTTCTCACAATCATCCTTTTGCATCTCTGTGCCGTTGATTAGCCCCACCCTTAAAATCCGAAATGGTGAAGCATTCAGCATGCCTACATCTCAATCACGCTGTCATAGGAGGTGGCTGCCAATGCTAAAATCTTTGCAAAATACTGCCCCAAGATCTTAGCGAACATGGCTAGAGCCTAACACACATATGATTGAGCTGTGATAACCTTATCATTGTCTCTATGTCAACAGAGCAAACGGCCCACCAAAGTATTTCTAGGTATTAACTTGAACATGTTTTTTTTTTCGCGCTCTGTATTCTGCGTGTCAGCACAGATGTTAAGTGGTCAAATCTTCACGAGACATAGGCACATAATGGCGCTGAATTGCAACATTTCTGCCCCTATTAACAGTTCCTTACTGAAAACCCTGATATAGCATTCTCGACGTTCTCCTATGTCAACTGGTGGCTGGCGAACCAGTTCCCAGTGCAAAGTCATTAATTCGTAATAGAGTTATTCTTTCGCTCACAGGGGTCCCAAGCGTCCATATTATCTTACTGAACTGACTGATTTGCATAAAGATTTTATTTTCAGCTGACGCTGGATTACGGGAGGCACGTGTCAGCTTTTGCACATTTTTCAGGTGCAGCAGCTAAACAACAGCTACAAAAATTAAGTGCAAACAATAGCTAAATTTCCAGAAATTACCCTAGCAATTACCACAGCTGCTTGCTTTCATTGTTTTCTAGGCGGCATCAAGCGCCACTTGATCTCTGCGCACTTGCAGCTACCCTCTGGTTCAGGTTGCACACGACCTGATAGAAAACTATTTCTAAATGAGGCGCTGTCAAGTAAGTATTGCACATTGATTAGCTTTTTTATTATCAATGTTATTTCAGCTCCGTGACAGCTGGATGATATCAAATAACATCGTGCAATGTATGCCTGGCCGACATCTTTCACTTATCAAATATTTTAATATACAATTACCTGATGACTGGAAACGAGGCATCTGCGCGCCTTGTTTAACTCGAATGAACGGTTTTTACTTTCTTGCGTCTTGTCGGCGAAGCAGGCTGGATGAGGTGATGGTACACCATCCTTTTGGATGATCTTACTTGCGACATGGCACATGAGACCATAAGACATGTGATGCCTGTTCACCTCTTTTCAGGGGTGCACCAATCAGTATCGGAGCTTTTAAATAACGAAACAGTGTAACTCCTTGAAACTTCCGCCGTGTTACAACTCTAGAGTAGGAGAAACAACAATGGCGTATAACTTTTCTTTGAGCTGTCTTCATGAATGTGAACTTGCCGTAAGGTTTCCTTTCCTTCAGTAGAACCGAAAACTGGGCGAGTTGGTGAACGTTGAACAGCGCGAAGAAACGAGGACGGAGCAACCAACACGCAAGAAACAGCATTTCGGGTGTGTGCGTTTTTCTCGCTTAGTCCTCGTTTCTTCGCGCTGTTCAAAATGCTAAACGTTACCTTTACTGGTGTGCTGGCTATACTACCGAAGGAACAATACTTCATCGCAGTGCGGCAGGCAAAACTTCTTGAGGCTGCGTCACTGGCGCCCCATGCAGAAAGGAGAGTACGCTAACCGGAGCTCTTGGCAAAAAAGCAGTTGCTGATATTCCCGTTTGGCGACTGTACAATGCTGTGCTTTACTGCGTATCCTAGCTACACAGCGGTTTTGTTTTCGTCGTTGTGTGACGCTACGACATCCACATATTATTGTCACTGCACTCATGAAACGCAATTAGCGCTGGCAAGACGTAAAGCTGAGGGAGGTACAAACGTCTTTCAGAGAACAAAACATTTCGCGCCTCAATGTTACAGAAACCTAAAAACCCCGTCAATCTTTCCTGCAAGGTGCCTGTGCTTCTTTTCAAAACAAGGGAAAGCAGGTATCTTCTACCCATAGCTGTTTAGTTATACGAACTATGCTAGTAAGCAAGGGGAGCCAGATAGACCTACAATCCCCAGAGACGGATGCATCGCACTTTGACCCCATAGCTCCTCTCAGATTTCATCTCTATTTCGCACTCAACAGCGCATCGTTATTACCTTTAAGCAAACGGGATTGGAACTGTTTGCTTCCAATCAAAAGCTTAAAATAAAGTTTACGTGCAACTTTCTTTTCAAACAATGATGCATTTAGTGTGAATTCGAAGCGAAATTCAAGAAAAGCGCAGCTTCATTTGGCATTGGCAAGCTCTCCATGAGGCCAGCCATCCGCTGCCAACCGGAAGTGAAAGCGATCTGGAGTGGCACACTTCACACATCACTGGCCATTTCTAGACAATATTTGTCTGTCCTTCGGCAATGCGCTAATCGGGTACTCTGCGCCATAAATTTCGATCATAATCCCTCCTTATAAGTGCTCAGACGGAAATATGGATAGAAAATGTGGTGTCATGGACGGCGGTGGTTCGATCGTTGGCTAGAGCCACAAGTGTGTCTATTTAGTCGTCCTTACGCCTTCCCTGGTAGGCGTCCACTAGTGTGGGTCCATCGATGGGGACGGCGCTGCGGTCGACGAAGACCACGTACTGTACGTTGCTGCCCTCGGCCATGGAGAGGGCCTTGGGCGCTGCCCGGTACACCACTGGTGGACTGTGCCAGGGGAATGGGTCGAGTGGCGCCTCTAGCGGCCCGGGACCAGGTTCCGGGTTCAGCGTGCGGATGATGTAGATGGGTCCTGGCCTCACGCGCGCCGCCCTTCCAGCCACGGGTCCGCGGCCACTCCAGCCACGCTCGGACGAGTAGCGCGGCGGGAGCCGCTGATGCCGCGAGTCGCGCTCGTAGTGGTAGGTCGACTCGCGCTCCATTCCTGCCCCTTCACTCCTCTCGTATGGCTTCTCGTCGTCCAGGTATGCGGCCAGCGCTGCGCCGGCGGCTAGAAGAGTGAGCACTGTGCGCAACTGTAGGAATGAGAAAAGTTAATGCGAAAGATCGAATTATTAAAATACATTTGTGGTCCCCTCGTAAATCAGCTCTGTCGTGAAAGAAAACACAGTCTCTGAGTTGATGACGTGGATTTAGAATATTCTAAGTCAGTTTTAACTCTTTTTTTTAATACGTGCCTCTGTAAGTCATCTCGATTGTGGGGAGCATGCAGGACATGCGCATCTTTTTATGAGGAGAAAGTCAATAGAAATTATAAATTCTCTTGAAGCAAGATTGCACGATGCAGTCATGAAAATCGCTCACTTATTGTGTGCGGCAATATCGAGACAATACAAGGTCTGTGTGACTGGAAATAAAAAACGTATGTGAGTACTCAATCAGGAATCAGCGGAAATGAGGTACTGTTTCCACACAGATAGTCTATCCTATAAAGCTAGTAGTTGTAGTAGCGGTAATAATAAACTTTACTGATCGTTTTGGGTTACTTGGACGATCGTCCTAGGTCCGGGATCCCGCTGACGAAGGCCGCTTGCCAGGCGTGGTGAATAAGCTGGTTCTGTAACGATAGCTCTGTGCGAGCCAAGTTCGTCTCCCACTGCTCGTAGCTAATTTCTATGTTGTTAAAAAGTTGAGCTGGGCAGTTCCAGACCATGTGCATCAGAGTAGATGTCTCTCCACATGCCCGGCACTCGTCTGTAGTATATTTTTCTGCCAAATGTTAGCGTATCGCGCGAGGAGACAGCGACAGCCTCTCAACAATTATGTTCGTATATGCTGCAACAAAACCATACATTATGAGTTACTGGATAGGCGGATAGATGAAGTGATAGCGAAAGTTTGGCTGAGGCTTCAGTAGTTAGCGAAACCAGGATTCAACTGGCTTCCTTAGTGTTATTTTCTCATAATTTTCATCAGCTTAAATCTTCTATTAATTTCAATATATTTCTTTTCAAATCTACAAAGTTTTTAATTACTTTACCTGGGGCCACGAAATTTCGATGTTTAGTTACCGTATGCAATTTTCTTTTATGCTTTCGATGCTAAACAAATATCTTATCAGCTAAGTCACTAACCACTGGGTACATGAGAAGCAAGATAAACTGACATGGAAGTGAGATGGAACCCCCAGCAATCTATGAATCTAAAGTAAAAAACCACTAATTCCGCATATATGAACATTAAGCAATTAACGCTCTTGCGTCATACTCTCCAGAAAGAGCTTGAGTGTCCTCTCCAACTAAGGCGCCCACTCACCATTGTCGCCGATCTTTGTCTGACGCCTGCTTGCCCTTGAAAACCGAGCCTCGAACCGAAGCCGAAACCGCAGCGAAAACAGAAGTGCTAGCGCACTTTTATTCGCATTTGGCCTAAGGACTCTAAATCATCCGCCATTCTTTTTTTGTAGTAGCATGCGGCCCGTCGAAGCTGCTCAGTTTGGCACGTTCCACACGAACGCTTCATTTGTTGAAAATAGGGTTTAGAGCGCTACAATACGCTATAGCTCAAGAGCTCAGTCACGTATACCTGTTTTTTTTTCATATTTAGCACGCTTTCTTTAAAGAATGAGAACCATGCAGTAAGTACGCTGATACAACAGAGAAAAACTGAATCAGCTGTTTCTGAACCCGTTCTACAAATTAATGAAACACTCTTGTATGTACCTAAAGTGGCTATGCCAGTTTTTTTCATAATTAACCTAATAATTAACTAACTATACGGAATTAAAAATACTCCTAGTCAAGCCACATGTCTTCGATTTCACTCAAGTGAAGTATTCCGCACTTTTTTAAAGTCTTGACTCAATTGACGTGGAACGCCTCGCATAGCTGCTCTAAAAAGGGGCAAAGCTACTTTGAGTTTTACGACGTAGCGCGCAAGAAACAGGCAGTCGCAGTGTAAGTCCTGGAAACTCTTGCTCCGGAACACATTAGCCATCGAGTCGTTCCAAGCTCGAAGCATACTCTTGCTCTTGAACACATAGCCATTGAGCCGTTCTAAGCCCGAAGCATCTATCAGCTGTGCCTCGTAAATAATACTGTCTGCGCGGCCCGAAACACACAAGGACAAGATGCGAAGAATGAAATCGTTTGGTTTGGTTTGATTTATGGGGTTTAACGTCCCAAAGCGACTCACGCTATGAGAGACGCCGTAGTGAAGGGCTCCGGAAATTTCGACCACCTGGGGTTCTTTAACGTGCACTGACATCGCACAGTACATGGGCCTCTAGAATTTCGCCTCCGTCGAAATTCAACCGCCGCGGCCGGGATCAAACCCGCGTCTTTCGGGTCAGCAGCCGAGCAGCATAACCACTGAGCCATCGCGGCGGCTTAAAGAATGAAATGGAATGGCGATAGTTCATGCCGCGCTTTGTATATTGTCCTTGTGCGTTTCTCGCCGCGCAGCCAATATTGCAAAGAATAGAATGGGCTAATAAAAGACACTAAAAGTAACTATGTGCGGCCTGCACTGCCACAGGCGCAGCGAGCCAATATGTCAGTGGACCAACGAGCCTGAACCAGACTTGTGATTTGTAAATAAAACACGTCAGGAAACATAGTTACCTGAAACGTCATGTCATGTCATGACGTCATTCCGTCATTTCATGACGGAATAATTTTGGTTTGATTGATCTGAAGTTTCGACAACAGACTGTTGGATCACCAGACAATAGCATCCACAGCCTAATTTCAAATACCTAGCTACGCAGAGTTCTAAAGGACTGCGTCTCTTACATAACGGCGCGAGTGACAGCAATTTCGAGCTACCACCGAAGGGACCATAACACCCCAATATGAAGCGAGTGGACATCGGATATATTAGCATTAAGGGTGTCAAATATGCAGTCCTCATCATAAAAAAGGTACTTGTTAAAAAAACATTGATCCCCGTCAGTGATACGTGGAATACTCTATAGAGATAGCTGTCAGAATTCCTTGGATCCCAGCCGCTTTGGTGACTAGCGACCTTTCTTTACAGAGCAGGAGAGCTCCCCTTCCCCCCAGCAGCCACTCCTCTCCACCCTGCGGTAAAAAGTTGGCATCGCGACTCTATTTCATGTGCAGCCAGCTCGCCGTCCTAGAGAAAGGGGGAATGTTTTTGTTTGCTTTTTCAGAATATCACGTTCATCCTTTAGACATTGCCGGATTTTCAAGGTATACGGCTGTCGCCAGTTAATGTTTTGCACCGCAAGGAGCACCTTCGCAGTGTTCCGCAGTGCTCTGCGCCATCATTAGCGTGTCAAACTCGCAGCATCGCGTAATTGGTAAAGTAATTTCCAGGTATTTTGTACCTTGCCAGCAAGAAGGAGACGAGAACACTGCTTTCGCACCTAAGTAAGCCTAAACTTGTGCATTAATGTGCACCATTCTGCACCAGCCTTAGAAGGTTCCGCAACTGGCAAGAAGGGGATATACTCGTATAAGGCAGTGCGAATCGCCCGTTCGCAAAATTGGAATTAGCGCAGCATGAGGCTACAGTGGTATCGTCACACATGGCCAGCCCATTCTAGCCGCACGGTTGCGTGGCATGTGCCGTCACACATTCGACCAGTTTGAAAAGATAATATCGATATCTTTTGCTGGCCTGAACAAGATGGGCTTATACAGTGAATGAAGGGACACGTAATTTAGCAAAAGCCATAACAGTCTAGCAAGAGAACAGCAGTTCGCAATTGGTGGCGCGGTGCTGGAAGTAGTAAGAGAATATGTCTATTCAGGGCAGGTAGTGACAGCTGATCCGGATAATGAGAGGGAAATAACTAGGAGAATAAGAATGGGGTGGAGCGTACATGGCAGGTTCTCTCAGATCATGAATGGCACTTTACCAATATCCCTCAAGAGAAAAGTATACAACAGCTGTATCTTACTGGCACTCACCTTTGGGGCAGAAACGTGGAGGCTAACAAAGAGGGTTCAGCGTAAGTTAAGGACAACGCAGCAAGCTACGGAAAGAAAAATGATAGGTGTAACGTTAAGAGATCAGAAGAGGGCGGAGCGGAGGAGGAAACAAACGCGAGTTAATGACATCCTAGTTGAAATCAAGAGGAAGAAGAAGGCTTGGGCAGGGCATATAATGCGAAAGTTAGATAACCGCTGGTCCTTAAGGGTAACGGAGTGGATTCCAAGGGAAGGCAAGCGTAGCAGAGGGCGGCAAAAAGTTAGGTAGGCGGATGAGATTAAGAAATTTTCGGGAATACGGTGGCCGCAACTGGCGAAGGACAGGGTTAATTGGAGAGACACCGGAGAGGCCTTTCCCTGCAGTGGGCGTAGTCAGGGTGATGATGATGATGATGATGCTGAAGTGTGCACGACTGTGGCACAAGTAGAGAGATTCAGTTGGCCGAGCAGCGGTCTTCAGCGAACCAAGAAGTGTTGTCATTGAACCCTGAATAAGTTCCGGAAGCTGCGGCAGATACTAACAGGAGTGACCGGATGCCGAATTTCTGATCAGAAAAAGCTGTGCAGGGGGTGGCCGACACCAAAAGGAATAAAGACGGCGTGCTATGCTGTACGGTTCTACATGGTACTTTAAGAGCAACGTTCTTCATAAGGCGTGTGAAATTACCGTTGGTAAATTTATTCCTAGATTACGTGATTTCGTTAAAAAATCTAGGAAGTTTGTCGTCAAGACGGTTTAAATCATAGGCTCAATGGTTGGTGCATTATAGGGCTTAGCCAAGTTGTTACGTACTATGATAGTAAAATTTGTTTGACTGAATTCGACCGTCTAATATTCACGATATCAGGATCGCATTACACGAAACTACCAAGTACGAGCGCTTCCTCAACCGTTGAAAAAACCACCCTTAATTGAAAGGAGTAAAAAGGGAGTAAGCTCTCCTCTAGTGCACTCCCTTTTATAAAAGGGAGTGAGCTGGGAGACAGCCTGCTACCCATTTAATCCTGTACACGCGCATTAGTGTTTAGGGTGGGAGCACTCGCCACACATGATAATCAACGAGACCACTGCGTCATCATGCCATGCGAGCAGGCCGAGGTGCCGCAGAGACCAGACCCACTTATGCATACTGAGTAACTCATGCGTACCTTGCGCCTGAAAGCACTGATAGACAGGGAATGCGTTTTCGCTTTATGTATAACAGTGGTTTACTACTACCCCACTGCTTGGATTAGCGTTCTTGGCTGTTCCTGGGTGCCATAGTCTCCTGAAAGAGCTGGCTTTATTACTTTACATGGCAGGCCTTCCTGGAGTTGTGCGTTTTCAGCAAGAGAAAGTCGTCTCGTGTAATTGGATGTACTACTATGCTCGAAAATATTATTCTTCGTATGTTAATACCCGCCGTAAATCTGCACACAACACTTCCATCTAGTACACACCACTTTTTCGGAAGCTGAAAATTTCCTGAAAAAAAAAAGAGCGCACTGCAAACATAAAAACGAAGGAATAGAATTTCATCCTGCGCCGCAAAATCTTACTATTCGATAGTTTTTTTCTTTGTTTCCGCGAAGAACGACTGAAGTCTGCAACCGCATGTACAAAGTGAACGCGCTGCTTTGTCTCCGAGAAGAGTTTCAGGGAAACAAAGCGAGCGATTGACGAAAGATTTTCTTACCGTATCCGACCGACGCGGGAAAGTAAAATGGGAGTAACTTTCCAATTAAGTTCCAACGCGTTCACACGGCGGAAGCGGGGCCCCGAGTTTCTCACTCGAAAACGGCCACGCTGACCGTAATGGCGCTTGTTTTGACTGGCCCTGAAGGAGACGGATCTGACCCGCGGGCCGTCATTTACGTTTCCATCCGTCTTCCGAGCGATCTATATTTTCTTCATCACGCACCGAGGCGCGAGTCTGTACTGCCCCAGCTGCTGCTGTTTATGGCACGGGCATTTCATTTCGCTTTTACATCTCCTTTCCTTTTTTCCTCTACACATCGCTTCGCCGATCTAAACGTGACATGCTGCCTCCATCCCGCGAGCCTACCGCTTTCTCTGTCTCAGTTTTGTTTTCATCTAGGCTCCCTTGTTGCCTGGACTTGCGAAAGGAAAACTCAGCCCCCTGCACGACGCCCGTAGTGCGACGCTTCTCTCGGTGACATGTACGCCAAGTGCGCTGTCCCGCAACTTTACCGGCCCAGTTAAGTCACTTTGACGAACGCGCCCCCTGAAGTGGCCCTCGGGGTGCCAGGAAACCAAAAGCTGCTTGCAGCGGGGAATAAAAGTGTAAAGTCCCTGCCTTTCAGCGATAGGCCTTAGCTGTAGCGCGTCCACGAGCGCCCTTCTTTTCATATTGTGGGCCCCGGCGAGCAAAACGCCAAAGCCCCTGTTCTAAGCTGACTACACGAATTCTTGACGTTTGTTTATTGAAGCGTGACGTGAAAGCGTACGCCCGTAGGCTTTTACGTTGCCACTCTCACCTTCATGGTTCACAGGCGTAAAATCTACAAGCTTTACCTCGGGAGTGAGCGTTTTTTTTTTTGGTACGGTTCTCGTTTAAAATGCACCAACTTTTTATGAGTCGACAATATTCTCGTTCCCAAATTCCCAAAGCTTGCTTACAAAATTGCGGACCAACGTGGGTCTGTGCATCTGCTTCCATGTTACGTCCCTTCAAGTGTTGACTGACTGCAATACTTGTTACGCATGAAAAACGTTTTCGCTCCGTGACATTCGGGCAAGAATTTGTACTGGAACATAAAGAAGCACCACAGAAAATTAATTTCTTATGGTACTAATGCTATGAAATAAAGGGCTAACAATAATAGACGATCTCCTCTGACAACTGGAAAGCAACAAAGATTCTATCGGCCTTCATCATTTGGTTTTTATAGGAAGCAACATAACTATCCATAGTATTTTCCAAGAACATGCAAAAGTGGCAATGACTAGCCAGTAGAAAAACCGTGTCATACAAGTTGAAAATATGTTTTATAGGTTATTTTTCTGTTTGCGTGCCACAGATACATAGGCGCGGGTTTCAAATTAGTTTAACCACGTCGGTTTGTTTACCCTAGGTTAGGCTCTCGGCACATATGCATTTTTGCATTTCGCATCCACTGAAATATGTCTGTCTGCAACGGCTCGTATCTACTGGCGAACTCATGTTCATCAGCAGAACGCTATAGCAACTGAGGCACCTCCACCGGCGCGACAAAGATCTTGGACTCAAGATCGTGCATGCATACGGAACCAGCACACAGACACACGACTCCTCAAAAATAGGTGGGCAGACGCTGGGTAGAGAGTACGTGTGAATGCGGCAGCACTTTTATAAACTGTTGCTAAATTATCTGGGTTATATCTCCAAGCAATTCATTCTTTCTGCGTGCGGGGAAGGCTCATTTCAATAAGGATTTCTCCTCATACTTCAGCACTGTCAATACGCAAGAGATTCTATACAAACCCACATATTGCACACAGGGGTCGCCAACTCTCTTTTCGCTAATTTTAAGCCCACTCATTCCCATTAAAATGCACGCTGTTTGCGGAACCAGAATTCCAACAATTCCTTGGTATGGCATAGTTAGTATTCACCACTTTTGTTTTTTTTTTCTTCACAGAAAAAAACATTTGGAACATGCTGCGCCAATATACAGGAAGCCCGTAGCCCGCACTTTCTTTACACAAGTATATATACGAGGTCTGTTAGAAAACTATCCCACTTTATTTTTTTTTTTGCGAACACGTGATGGATTTGAAACAAGCACGCTTGCACCAGCCTACCTTGAACCTTCATGCGCATGCACAAATTTTTTCCCGCCTGCCGATAGCGTCAGTCACTGGCACGCAGCATTTAAGTGAGGCAGTCCACAGTGCTCTCGTCGGTTTTTTATTGCAAGGAAAATGGCGGAGCAACATCCGCAGCACTACTGCATCACATTTTGCCAGAAATTAGGCGACAGCCAAGTGGAAATCATTCGAAATATTCAGACGGCTTTCGGTGACAATGCTATGAGCAGCACACAGATTAAGCAGTGGTACAATCGGTTTAAAGACGGCCGCACATCGGTGCAGAGAGAGCCACGCTCCGGTCGGCCATCAACATGCCGAAAGGACCAGGTCATTGCCGAAGTGAGCGCTGTGGTGATGCGGGACCGTCGTGTGACTATCAGAGAAATTGCGGAAGAGGTAGACATCACCAATTTTTCTGCACATTCCATTATCACCGAAGATTTCGCGATAGAGAGAGATGCGGCGAAATTCGTGCCGAAGCTGCTCACGGTGGAGCAAAATCAGCTTCGTGTTGAAGTCTCACAGGACATGCTGGATTCTACAAACAGTGACCCCGACTTTATCAACACCATAATCGCTGGTGACGAGTCTTATGTGTACAGGTACGACCCGGAAACCAAATCTCAGTCGTCACAATGGAAGCATTCCACGTCACGAAGACCAAAGAAGGCCCTCCAAGTGCGCAGCAATGTGAAAGTGATGCTGGCTGCTTTCTTTGACTCCCTCTGTGTGGTACACCACGCGTACGCACCCCACAGGGTCAAACAATGACCAAAGAGTACTACAGGGATGTCATTCGTCGCCTGCGTGGTGCTTTGCAGCGCTAGAGAGCGGAGTTGAGGTCAACAGGAAAGTGGCGCATCAATCACGACAATGCTCCTGCACATTCCTCGCACTAAATTCACACTTTTTTCGAGAAAAACCAGACTGCTGTAGTTCAGGAGACTCCTTACTCTCCTGATATGGCCTCCTGTGACTTCTGGATGTTTCCCAAAATCAAGAGGCCATTGAAAGGAGCGCGATTTCAGACAAGAGAGGACATTATGGCTGCAGCGACAGCTGAGCTAAACTCCATTTCGAAAGGGGCCTTTTCAGAATACTTCCAACAATGGCAGCACCGCTGGGAGAAGTGTGTGGAGTCCCAAGAAGACTACTTTGAAGGTGATTAGGTTTCCAACGCTCCAGTTATGCCAGTTTTTTTTCTTCGTCAAAAGGTCGGATACTTTTCTAACAGACCTCGTATATATATATCTTTGCTCAGAGCACGTATGCAAGCGTTCAAACCAGCTGAAGTGGTGTTATGCGTTGCTGCTTTTAGAAGCTCCTCAAGGCCATGCTGAATCGACTACGCATGGTAAGGCAAGTTAGAAAGCGACGAAAACAATTTCACAAATAAACATGCGAAACAGATGATCTGTACCTACATATTACGGTGCCTAGTTTTCGGTGCTGTCCCGCAGCATGGCTATATTTGAATTGCGTGAGCATTCCTGGTCACGACACTTATCGCAGGCGGAACGTAACATTGCCAATAAGAATTTCAGGCCACATGGATTAGGTGGTTTGGCCATATTTTTAAGTAGAGAAACGGAACTACCGCGACAAATTCGAAGAACCGCAGGTGCCACAGAACACTGTAAGCATTCTCCACTCACCATCGCTAGGGTTCAGTGTGCTCGTGGGTACGCGTGTGGCTGCCTTCTCCGGCCTGAGCGCCGTCGTCCATACAACTGAGGCTCTCGCCAGAGGCAGATCGCTCAGCCAGAGTGCCCTGATTCCTCGCCGCCACCGCGCCCGTCTGGCAGCCCGAGAGATGAGAGGCCGTCCAACACGGCACACACACGCGCGCGCAGGTGTCAAGAAAGACGCCGCTCGCGGTCACACCTCTGAACGTGTACTTTGATCGAACAATTGTCGCTCAAGCGTGCCATGTCTTTTGTAGCCGCTACGAGGACCCAAATGTTCACGCAACCGTGTCAAGAGCAGCAGTGGGACGAGCGATGCGACGCGCTCGTTCCTAACAATGGCCACGCTGCGCGTAAACGCGATTCTCACGACAGCTGAGAGTCAACACGAGCGAAACGAAGCTTGGGGTGTTTCCAACCCAAACCGCCGCGCCTAACTGCGGCCTTTCTCGCTCGAACTTCGCCCATTTTTTTCTTCTTCTCTCTTTTTTTTACATTGGCTTGTTTGACGGCACAGAGCTCACACAGTTGCCGCCTGTGCAACCGAAAGTCGCCGGCCTTCGCTCCTTGGCGCTCTCTTTCTTCGCGCCACGAATGCGTTGCGGCCTGCTCGCCGGCGCCACACTGATGCTTCGCCGGCGCCGCTTCAATTCCATTCTTTTTCAATTGTTGTCCAGCGCACAGGCATTGCTTTCGCGGCTGATCTTCCCAGGCGGCACGAGAGCATTCGTGCAGAAAGAGTGGCCCTCGAAACATGTGCTTTCCCTGCCTCGTTCTGACACCAGCTTCGCCAGCGGCTCGTGCCGAGAATTTCGCCCTGCTGATGCGGCGCTTCGTCTTTGCGCGGAGCACAAATGCGCCGCAGGGTTCGCGCGCACTTTCGCTGATGTGCCAAATATGGCGCATTTTCTTCCGCGAATGCAAACGACTACAAAACGAAGCGCGAGGTCGAGAGCTTAAACTCAAATTTTATCGACAATCGACCGAAGTTTGACACGTGGTGCATTGCTGTCTCTTGCCCTGCACTCGCACAGCGTGACTGAAGCTTGAGCTGGTGGCAGGTAATCAGCGCCCAGATACGGTTGTTTGATTGGCTGGCGAGAGTGCTGGGGTAAATCCTCTATGTTTGTTCTAAGCACGACGTCCTGCGGCCAGAAGTTTTATGCATGGCGCAGGGCTGCAGGGCTCATGGCTCCCGCCCTTGTTTTTCTTTTTTTAGTTCTTCATTTTTACCCTACGCGTGGGTACTCACCTGCTGCGCGTACATGCATATTAGCTTTGAAACTCAGCAGAACGTCCATCATGTCGGCTGAATTTGGGACAGCGACTCGAGAGTTTCAATATGAAATGGTCGTTTTATGTCCAGCGGAACAAACACTATCGCTTCCGTCAACAGTATCACTGGCTTGGTATGGGTCACCGTAGATATAAAGCTCTCTGAACCTTTTGCTGCCCCGACTTATTGATTTCTTTAAGAGAAGATAGGACGCAAAACGTGCGTTGTTCGGTGAGTTGGTGACTGAACATTACGATAAGAGACAGCGCAATACGAACGGGACGTGTGTGCCTGTTCTCTTCTTTCCCGTTCTTTTTACGCTGTGTTTCTTCTTATAAGGACACAAAACTTCCGGTGATAAGGCAGGGCCACAACGCTCAACACGGGTCCATGGTCGATTAAAAGTGGCTCAATGCTGCCATACATCAGCCGAGCTGGCACGGTACGCCAGGTTTGCAGGGAACTTAGGGGTGGCTGCGAGCGCCCCAGTTAGCATATTCAGACATTCTGCTCTGCTTGGAATGACAGTTCGATTTGTTAAAATCTATGGCGGCAGTGATTTCTGAGACACCGGCTAGTCATTATGAGCTCACGCGGAGTTCTGTGCTCATGCACGTTCTAGACTGTGCAAGCTAGGCGCTATAGACTACTGTTGAGAGTGAGCGCAGGGAAGCAGACTCTACAGCTGCGTGCGTCACCCCAAGGAAGAGTTTCGCCCCTTTGTCGCCGCTGTCCTTCGCGTATTTAGTATACAATTTGAAAAAAGATGTACCGGAACACAGTCGTGCCATGAAAATTCTACAAAATGAAATTCAGAAATTCGACCACCTTTCCGAAGCTTTTTTTATAAAATGTACGCTTACTTCAATGACAGAAATGTTTATTAGTTGGAGCTCTAACTGTCGGTAATTAACTGTGAAGATAGTCACAGTTTCGCGGCGAATGCGATGCCGCATGCAAGAAGAGCACGGCTTCATTGCGGATTGGAAACCTTCGCCAAGAGGAGGTGAAAGCGATTTGGATTTGCCCGCTTTGCCCATCATTGGCCACTTTCATAAGCTTGTTCACTGTACTTTGTCAATACCCTAAATGGTTACTCTGTGCCTTAAATTTCGATCATGATACCTCCTTTTTGGGGTTCTGACGTAAATAAGGATAGAGAGGATGGGAGCGTGGACGGAGGTGGTTCGATCTTTGGGTAGAGCCCCTGCCGGGAAGTCGTCCAGTGTACTTCACCTTCCATGCATGACATGCGCTACAAATTGGCCTTTTTAACGTCATCTTGGCATTGAGGTCCAAACAAATGAATGAGCTGTCTGCATCCGCAACCCCCGCCTCCGCAGTGGCTGGTTAAAAAAAAAAAGCTCTTACAACAATCTTACCCAATTCGCCCCATCCGGAAGCATTTCTGCCATTATTGCTTTTTCAGTTTTTAAATGTTTTCTTTCTTCGTGGCAGAAGCATGTCTATTTAGTCGTCCATACGCCTTCCCTGGTAGGCGTCCACTAGTGTCGGCCCATCGATGGGGACGGCGCTGCGGTCGACAAAGACTACGTACTGCACGTTGCTGCCCTCGGCCATGGAGAGGGCCTTGGGCGCTGCCCTGTACACCACTGGCGGAGTCTGCCAGGGGAATGGGTGGGGTGGCGCCTCTAGCGACCCGGGACCAGGTTCCGGGTTCAGCGTGCGGATGATGTAGATGGGTCCTGGCCTCACGCGCGCCGCCCTTCCAGCCACGGGTCCGCGGCCACCCCAGCCACGCTCGGACGAGTAGCACGGCGGGAAGCGCTGATGCCGCGAGTCGCGCTCCATTCCTACCCCTTCACTCCTTTCGTACGGCTTCTCGTCGTCCAGGTATGCGGCCAGGGCTGTACCGGCGGCGGTGAGAAGTCTGTTGCGAAAGAATTATTAAAATACATATTTGCTGTCTCCTTGTGTAGCACCCCTGTCGTAAGAGAGACCACAATCTCTAAGGTGATGAGGCGGAAAACTGCATTAGCTTTATTCAATTTGTCGGGCTGTGAGTATTCAATGAAATGAAATTTAGAAGTTCGAGTCGCTCCTATACGAAGTTTCTTATATAAATATGCACGCTTACGTAATCAAGATAATATTTATTAATTCATGTTAGTTACCAGATTGACGCCGACAGTTAGCATCTCACTATACGGTCGCATTGCCTTAATTCAAGAGGCAGTACACCAAAACGGGACATAAATTTCCAAATTAAGCCTTATTTTTATTGTTTGCAGGTATCAAGACATAAATGTTACCGAACTGTTCGCTACCATCCAGCCATCACGATCATTAAACATGAGAAGGCAAGCTCAAAGGTAACAAACTGAAATGTAATGAAATAAAAAATTTGAAAATGTCACACTCCCCTCCCCGCACTATACTATAAAATCAATATGATTACTTTAGGCCCTGCCGAACACCATAAAGTCGTGTTTCACCCCACATATAGCTTGCTGCGAAAATAACTGCCTCGCAAGAGCGTCGGGCGCAGATGTTCTGAAACAATACATGAGTAGAACCGATAACGAATTATAGTAAATAAACGATAACGTTAATACGAGACGGTTGGTCTGTTCCCATAGCACAGTCTTGAAAACAGTGGCGTAAAGAATTTTAGATGTTTTCGACTACTTTTTCATTCACCAAGGTTCAGTTCATTTTTTTTTTCTGGGCTTCAGACGAACCAGCCTCGTCAGCCTTAACTGTAGTCGCAATGTAAATGTATTGGGTCATTCCGGCTTAATCATCATCATCATCATCATCAGCCTGACTACACCCACTGCAGGGCAAAGGCCTCTCCCATGTCTCTCCAATTAACCCTGTCCTTTGTCAGTTGCCGCCACTGTATCCCCGCAAACTTCTTAATCTCATCCGCCCACCTAACTTTCTGCCGTCCCCTGCTACGTTTGCTTTCTCTTGGAATCCACTCCGTTACCCTTAAGGACCAGCGGTTATCTTGCCTTCGCATTACATGCCCTGCCCAAGCCCATTTCTTCTTCTTGATTTCAACTAAGATGTCATTAACCCGCGTTTGTTCCCTCACCCACTCCGCCCTCTTCCGATCTCTTAACGTTACACCTATCATTTTCTTTTCCATAGCTCGCTGCGTTGTTCTTAACTTAAGCTGAACCCTCTTTGTTAGCCTCCACGTTTCTGCCCCATAGGTGAGTACCGGTAGGATACAGCTGTTGTATACTTTTCTCTTCAGGGATATTGTAAGCTACCATTCATGATCTGAGAGAACCTGCCATATGCGCTCCACCCCATTCCTATTCTTCTAGTTATTTCCCTCTCATGATCCGGATCTGCGGTCACTACCTGCCCTAAGTAGACATATTCTCTTACTACTTCCAGCACATCGCTACCAATTGCGAACTGCTGTTCCCTTGCTAGGCTGTTGAACATTACTTTGGTTTTCTGCATATTAATTCTTAGCCCCACCGTTCTGCTCTGCCTGTCTAACTGGCTGATCATGCTTTGCAGTTCTTGTCCTGAGTGGCTTAGCAAGGCAATGTCATCAGCGAATCGCAAATTACTCAGGTATTCTCCATTAACTCTTATCCCCAACTCTTCCCATTCCAGTCCCCGGAATACCTCCTGTAAGCAGGCAGTGAAGAGCATTGGCGAGATCGTGTCTCCCTGCCTGACACCTTTCCGTATTGGAATTTTATTGCTGACTTTATGGAGAACTATAGTAGCTGTGCAATCGTTATAAATATCTTCCAATATTTTCACATAACACTCTTCCACACCCTGATTCCGCAATGCCTGCATGACAGCTGAGGTTTCCACTGAGTCAAATGCTTTCTCGTAATCAATGAAGGCTATATATAGGGGTTGGTTATATTCTGCGCATTTCTCTATCACCTGATTGATAGTGTGAATGTGGTCTATTGTCGAGTATCCTTTACGAAAGCCTGCCTGATCATTTGGTTGACTAAAGTCCAAGGTTGTCCTGACTCTATTAGCGATTACCTTAGTAAATACCTTGTAGGCAACGGACAATAAGCTGACTGGTCTGTAATTCTTCAAGTCCTTGACGTCTCCTTTCTTATGAATTAAGATAATGTTAGCGTTCTTCCAAGCTTCTGGTACTCTCGAGGTCACAAGGCATTGCGTATACAGGGTGGCTAGTTTTTGTAGCACAATCTCTCCTCCGTCCTTCAACAAATCTGCTGTTACCTGATCCTCACCAGCTGCTTTCCCTCTTTGCATTGCTCCTAAGGCTTTCTTTACTTCCTCCTTCGTTACTGGCAGGATGTCCCATTGCTGTGCTCGACTGCCTCTCTCAGTAACTTGATGATTACATTCGCTCCTGTATAGATTTGTGTAAAATTCTTCGGCTAATTCAACTATCTTATCCATATTGCTGATGACATTGCCCTGTTTGTCTTTTAGCGCATACATCTGGTTTTTACCTATTCCCAGTTTTCTCCTCACTGATTTTAGGCTACCTCCGTTCCTTAGAGCATGCTCGATTTTCTCCATGTTAAACTTTCTTATGTCGGCTACCTTGCGCTTATTTATTAACTTCGATAGCTCTGCTAGTTCTATCCTGTCTGTGGAGTTAGAAGCCCTCATGCTTTGGCGTTTCTTAATCAGATCTTTAGTCTCCTGAGATAGCTTGCTGGTATCCTGCCGAACCATCCTACCACCTACTTCTGCGGCGCACTCTGTAACGATAGCTGTAAGAATATCATTCATTGTTTCAACATTACGGTCGTCTTCTTCAGTTAAAGCGGAAAATCTGTTTTGCAGCGACATTCTGAATTCGTCCACCTTCCCTCTTAATGCTAACTCGTTAATAGCCTTTCGCTTCACCAGTTTTCTCCGTTCCCTCTTCAAATCTAAGCTAACACGAGACCTTACCATTCTGTGGTCGCTGCAACGGACCTTACCGAGGACCTCCACATCCTCTATGATGCCAGATTGTGCACACAGTATGAAGTCTATTTCATTTTTAGTCTCACCATTGGGGCTCTTCCACGTCCACTTCCTGTTTGCTCGTTTGCGGAAGAAGGTATTCATAACCCGTAAATTATTTCTATCTGCGAACTCTACTAATAACTCTCCCCTACTGTTCCTAGAACCTATGCCATAGTCACCTACCGCCTTGTCTCCAGGCTGTTTTTTACCTACCTTTGCATTAAAGTCGCCCATCAGTACAGTGTACTGTGATTTTACTTTGGTCATTGCCGATTCCACATCCTCATAGAAGCTTTCAACTATTTGGTCATCATGGCTTGATGTAGGCGCGTAGGCCTGCACCACCTTCAGCCTGTACCTCTTATTAAGCCTAATTACGATAGCTGCCACTCTCTCGTTAATACTGTAAAACTCCTCGATGTTACCAGCAATATCCTGATTAATGAGGAATCCCACACCTAGTTCTCGCCTATCTGCTAATCCACGATAGCACAGTACATGCCCACCCTTTAGTACTGTATACGCCTCATCTGTCCTCCTAACCTCACTAAGCCCTATGACATCCCATTTAATACCGGCTAATTCCTCCAATAGCACTGCTAAGCTAGCCTCACTTGATAAGGTTCTTGCGTTAAACGTTGCCAGGTTCAGTTTCCAATGGCGGCCTGTCTGGAGCCAGAGATTCTTAGCACCCTCCGCTGCGTCACAGATCCGACCGCCGCCTTGGTCAGTTGCTCCGCAGCCGCTGGGGACTGAGGGCCGAGGGTTAATTGGTTTGTTCATAGAAGGTTGTGGCCAAGTACTACACCAGGGTGGCCAAATCCTGTTCTGGTGAGGAAGTGCGTTGTCGGTTCTGGTCACCGAAATCAGGCCGCACTCCAAGCCTGGTTATGCAATTCCATCACACGCGGAGTTTTTTTTTTTTTTAATCCGGTGGAGAATTGCGCGGCACCGGGATTCGAACCCCGGTCCTCTTGCACGCGAGGCGGATGCTCTACCTCTACGCCATCGCTGCATGGCTCCGGCTTAATATACGAATAATATTTTGTTCACGTTTTGAAGTTAGAGGGGCGAAGTAATGAAATGTTGCATTTTACCCCACTCTCCCCTGCATGCGAAAACTGCTTCCGTGTACTAATTAATATCCATGTACTTAAAAAAAGAAAAAAATTATGCCTAACATTGGACACGAGGCACTGTGCCAAAATCAAACGCTGCATACAACTTAGTGACAGCGGCGGGCAAACACAAAAGTAAATTACCTGATTTGATAGGACGCTATCGAAAGCTGGCTTGGTTTATGTACTGCCTACCTTTATATTGACACTTATAAAGTAAGCCGCAACAGTCTCTCGATGCCGTGACAATATAGTTACAATAATTATTTCCCGAAGTTCGGCATTTCAACGACAACATCACAGAGGCCTGCTCTTCAGATTCCCCCGATGGCGATTATTTATTTATTTATTTATTTATTTATTTATTTATTTATTTATTTATTCAGAAATACCGCCAATTCCAATCAGGTTGATTGCAGAACGAGCAGAATGATTTAAAAGTGAAACAAAAAGCACATAATGAATAACAGTGCAACAGCATGTGAGAAGAGGTTGTTCAGTTAATAGCATTAAGAATAGCCTAGGTCAGGTACAACATAAGAGTGAGAATAAAACACGTCTAAGAACACAACATGATGCAGCATGTGTAATTGCACGCCAAATGTCCCAGACCACAAAAGCGACCATTTCCTATCGGTTTTAAAAAACTTTGGCGAGTTGGCGGTTGTTGCAGTATAGTTTGAGTCACGTATTTTTCTTGAAACAAAAGTTTTGCCCATGTGAGCGCTCTTTAAAGTTTCTGCGAAGAAGCAAAAGTTGGTTGCAGTAAAAAAAAATTAATTCAAATGTAAAGCTGGGTATCATGACAACTTTTAGTTTAGAATATTTCACTTCCTTTTTTCTTTCATGTGACTTCAATATGACTCCACGCAAGAATTTTTCGTGTTTTCCTGGTTCAGTGAAAAAGCAAGAAATCTGCCGTTTAAAGAGAGTTTTTACACAAATGTGCTAACGTTTCAGCTACAATAAATTTGTTCTGATTTCATCGGTTGCTGTTGCTTATACTAAAAATAACTTAAAAGTGTTAAATCGAGTACTTTTTCAGAAAAATACTTCCGAAATTAGCACAACGTCTCCTGAGATTCAGACCTAAGTTAGTGATCAAGGCCAGCCAAACAAAAATACGCAAGATGGCTCATAATATACACCAACATCGTTGCTCATAATCTATGAATTTAAATTCGAGTAAATTTTGTTTGAGGACATTAATTTTTGTTTGAATTCTGCAACCAGCATCCTCGGTATACGTACTCCCGAACTGTGTCTTCACTGTAGAACATTTACTAGTGTGCTTAATACAAACTGCAAAGCACAAGCACATATTCGCTTGGCAGAGAGGCTTAGAGCACAGCTGCTGACAACCAGCTGAGTTTCCGCTTTACGCTAAAACAGCAATGCGCGAATATTCAGTGTACTTTGTTGCTTGCATCAACAGCTAACTCCAACGATTTCTAGCACCAGGTTTCGCACTGCTTCGAAAACTGAGCTCCTGTCCTATCTTGTGTTTTCCAGTTAATACTGAGCACAAGTTTGTGTATTCTGCTTGAAAACACCGTTTAACAGTATCTTTCGAGTTAGCTGGATGCGGATTTTCAGAATTTTTCTCCCCTAAAACAAAACTTACTCAAAATGAAAATTATTGATTACAAGCAACTAAGTTGTGTATTATGAGCCATCTCACGTATTTTTTTTCCTGGAGGGTGTTGATCCTTAATTTAGGTCTGAATCTGAGAAAAAAAGTTTGTGAAGTTTGGAAGTTATTTTCTTAAAAACTACTCTGTTTAAAAATTTCAATTTATTTTTTGCATAGAACGTTACGAGAAAGTAGAAAAATATTATTCTGGTTTAAATAAAAATGACGTTTATATAAACAATTCCTCAAAACGCCGCTAATGTTGCTTTCTTACTGAACCAAGAAGACGCAATAAATTATTAAGGCGGAAGCCTTTAATGCCTCATCGTTGTAAGCAGGAGCTGTCGACAGAAATGTCACGCTTTTCAATTGGTCGAAATGGTCGTGACGTCACGGTGCGCGAATTTCAAACGGGGCCAATTGTACTTTGGCTACTAACCAAGCAACCCATTAAAGGGATCGTATATAGTGATGCTCCAAGAAAGTTTGACTCAGTTTAGTTAATTGCTTACTAAACCAATTAGTCGAATTAACATTTCCAGTCAGACCAGATAAATAAAACCGAGTAAGAAATTGGCCGAGCTTGGGAATCGAACCCCGGTCTCCGGAGTGCGAGTCGAGCACGCTACCACTCCGCTATGCCAGCTCGATGGTTTGGAATGAACAAAGGTGCGTCTAGTGAATACGGTGTCTTCGTTCACTCCCATCTTCCTCCCTTCCCGTTACGGCGAGGTTGAGGTGTCCACCGAGATATGAGAGACAGATACATTTCCTTTCCACAAAAACCAATTTACCAACGAGCAAGGCGTATTTGTCTGTTTCAGATTGGTCCAAATTGTCGTGACGTCCCCGCGCGCGAATTTTGAAGGGTGTCCACCGAAATATGTGAGACAGTTACTGCGCAACTTCCTTTCATCAAATACAATTTTCGACTTGTGTCTGCTGAGATATGTGAGACAGTTAATGCGTAATTTCGTTTCCTCAAATACAATTTCCATTTTCTTCATTACGGCCCCTCTTCTTTCACTCACACTTCCTCCCTTCATGTACGGTGCGGCTCAGGTGTCCACCGAGATGACAGAGAATTACAGTCCCATTTCCTTTCCTCAAAAAGCGTTGCGTTCAAAGGCCAACGTATCGCGCCGAACGGGTGGCGGCGTTCCTTGGACTCCGTGGCAGCGCTACAACACGCTGTCGCGTTCAACTCCTCAAGGCGAAGCTTAAGCGTCATTAATTGGCAGTTAATTAATGCACCAACAAAATGTGCAGTGAACAATCGCGTAGCAGAATGCAGCTCTCAGGCTTTCGCCTTTCACCACTTTAGCCGCTAAAGTTCCTCGTAATTTTTGTATGGCTTCATTAATGGAGTGAGGTTAAATAACACAGCAAATTAAATATTATGAGATAAAATTTGTCATGGTACACTTTTTCACTTTATACTTAATTTTTTTTTGCTCCAACCAACTTTTGCTTCTTCGCGAAAACTTCAAAGAGCGCTCACATGCGCAAAACATCTTTTCAGGAAAAAATACTTCACTGAAACTCCGTTCACACAATCGCCAACTAGCCCAAGTTTTTTCAAAAGAATCTGCGGAGTTCACTTTGCGGTCTTGAAATTTCGCATGAAATGACCCACATACGTTTGAAAGCACAATTTTCATTAGTCAAGACAGAGCCCTGAGACAGTCGTTATGGTGTTTATAATTCACATTTCGCAAGTATAACGTAGCTGAAAAAATAAAGTTCAAGCTAGGCTGACTACGGGTGTGAAGCAGATAAAGTACTGTTGGCACTGACTACGAACGATAGGGAAGATGTCCAATTTAGACGAGCAGCAAACGTACGTAACGCAGTGTTTGAGCTGTGCTTTCATAAACTCCACACACTGAAATCAAGACAACACTACGATCCCCATGAAAGCATGACAACGTGGTGCGGGAACTAACCAAATGAGGCCAAGAGGTAAAGCGTTTGACCATGTTGCCCCAATGGAAGCCGCGACAATTGCATCATGCCTAGAACATACTTCGGTCCGGTGCACGACGTCGCGCACGAAGCGTCATTCAATCTAGACAGCTAAATGCTCACTAAAAGAGAGCCCAGCAAATTGCGACGCGTTTTTTCTTGCGGAAAGCCTTGATAATGGCTCTCCGCACCAGCGCCCACTAGCGCTGTAGCTTCTATATTATTGCTTAGGTTTTAAAAAGAGCGTAAACGCGAGAGAGTACAAAAGTACAAAAGTGATGTACAGTCATGGAGGCATTAAACTAAAATACCAGAACGACGGCAAAGCATATTCTATGGAATAATAAAAACAAAAACACTAAGTGAAGCTGGATTATCTAGTCAGTATCTTGAGACAAGATAAATCACTTTCACGCCAAAAAAAGCTTTCATAAGCAAGAAAATTACGAAGAAGTGAAAGGCTAACAGCTATACCATTTGCCAACTTTAGGTCCCTCCACTTCCTGACCTGATTTTCTCCCTGGTCATGATAGCCTTGACTTTGTAACTACTTTCTCATGACATTATTATGGTAATCTCAGCTTTGCCTCAAGTGTTGTTAAAATAGGTTAGAATAGTGTGATGAGTGCTGCTTTCATTTTCAAATCAAGCAGAGTAAGCTCCTACAGTTTGAACTGTAGGATTGTTGATCCATTCTGTATGTAGGCCAATTTTAACGCATTAAACTTCCTTGATTTTCTATTTATGGAACCGCTTTGTTTAAGAGTGACGAAGCTTCGGCTTCACAGGGTCCACGCCTTGAGGGGGCGGGGAGGAGCGGGGGGGGAGGGGGGCGGAGGATGTAAGTGGGTGGCCCTTCTGGAGCCTCACTCACCGAGGCTTCAAACGCCGTCTTTTCAGGGGAATGATACTCATACTGTTAGCTCAGTGAAACCGACATCTGAAGAAGGCATCTTTTGAAGGTGTCACTAGAGCAGACGATAAAACTGTATGTACTGAAGTTCTTTCTTCTCTTGTTCATATGCCCAGCCTTCATGTATGCATGCATGCAAGCTCAGCCGATGTGTGTGTGTCTATATATATATATATATATATATATATATATATATATATATATATATATATATATATATATATATATATGTATATATATAGGATTTCCGAGGCAGTGTCTTGTCTAGCCTGTTCCGAACTGCCGCGCACACTCTCCCGACCTTGTTATCAGCTGAAAAGACCAGCTGCACATCATGCTTAGCTGCAATCTTCCGTAGTCGATGAGACAGCCCGTGTATGTATGGCATACATGCAACCTTCTGGCGTGGCCGGTCCGCTGGTTCCTGAACCGAGGGGAAAACCTCGCGCTTCAGTTTTAGCAATAGTCGCTCCGTAAGCCGGGCAAGATGCTTTTGAGGGTAACCAGCTTCTTGTAGTCTGGCCACTTGCCGCCGTGTCGTCTACTCTTTCGGTCCTTGTGTGTCGCGCTAAATTTTTCAAGAGCCAGAGAAACCAAAGGACACAGGGGATTTTTTTTTACATTAATTTGTTTATTTTGTGGTGTTGATCAATTTAGAATATTACTGAATATGTTATCGCTTAAAGCTAATTGATTAGAAAAGCAGAAGAAAAAACAGCCACATGCCGCCGCTGGGATCCGAACCCACCACCTCCGAATTACGCGTCCGGTGCTCTACCTCTGAGCTTCGGCGACGGCTGTCAAATCTTCTGCTTTCGGGGGTATTTATGTTTACAAATAACCTAACCTTGAGAGTGTTCATCAACGCCATCCACGTTCATAAGCGGCGGACGTAGAACGTCATGGAACGGCGAGGGTGGAAGCTGCGTGAGAACCCTCTTATGCTTCCTATGGCGTCAAGGCTGCCAGAACCGAGGCCCTCGATAAACAATTAAGCAAACAAGGGAAGGGGCATGAGGGGCTCGTTATAAATATGAGAGAAGCCAACAGCCACAGAAACCTTAGGACAGAGGGGATTTTTTTTACATTAATTTGTTTATTTTGTTGTGTTGATCAATTTAGAATATTACTGAATATGTTATCGCTTAAAGCTAATTGCTATGGGTTTTACGAAGAAAGCTAAAAACTGCCCCAGCACACATGAAAAAATTGGCTTACGAAACTTGTGTGCGGTCTTTACTTGAATATGCTTCAGTCGTGTGGGACCCGTACACGAAAAAAGGACATAATGGTCCTTGAAAAAGTCAATAGAAAAGCGGTTAGGTTTATATACGGAAAATACAAAAGGGAAGACTCTCCCTCGCAGTTAATGATGTCAAATAACATTCATACACTAGAAATCCGCCGAAAGATTAATAGATTAGTATTCTTGTTTAATTGTTGAACAGGTAAAAATAAACTGAAGCTTCCGGAGTGCATTAAGCGTCCTCTAGTGAGAAGGACTCTGAACGTTCATGAGCATTCACTTACTCCCCTTTTCGCCAAAACTAACAGTTTTAAATACAGTTTTTTCCCTAGAACAGTGCAAGATTGGAATTCGTTACCGGAATCTGTTTTTTCCTCGCAAAATTTTTCTGATGCGTTAAATCGTCTACTAATCTGCTAATATTGTTTATATGTATGTTTTGTATCCGTGTGCTGCTAATATTGTATAAGTTTATTCTTTTGGTTTTATTCTTTTGGTATCCGTGTGCTGCTAACATTGTATAAGTTTATTCTTTTGGTTTTATTCTTTTGGTATCCGTGTGCTGCTAATATTGAATAATTTTATTCTTTTGGTTATGTAACAGTGTAAGTCCACTCCTGCTTGGGCCAAGCAGTGGCCTGCAGTATTATGAAATAAATAATAAATAAATAAATAAATAAATAATTGATTACAAAAGCACACCCTATATATATATATATATATATATATATATATATATATATATATATATATATATATATATATATATATATAGGGTGTGCCACATAACTTTAAGAAGAAGAAGAAGAAGAAGTTTATTCACATCACATTACATGATGCAGGAAGCCTGCAGAAAAAGCTGCCAGAAGCCAGCTTGACAGGGCCGCAGGCCCCCTTTCACTGGCAGTTGGCGGAATGTCGTAAAAAAAAGTTTATACACAGCATATTTTATCACAACATGTAAAGAAAAAAAAAGTGAAAAAAAAACAACATATTACAAGAAAAAACGCTAAAACATATATACTGTTACCACATTTCAGTGTAACACGTACTCACATTTTTAATACATTCATGGGGAAATATTATAGACACAAAATCTCGTTTTACTTCGTTTTGAAAAGATCGCGCAGTGCTTTGAAAGTTATATTGTCGAGTTGGATATTTTTAGCTTGCAAACTGTTTAGTAATCGGGGTAACTTGTTTTGCAGCATTTGTAGACCGCATGTAGTTCTATTTGTGTTAACCTTCCATGGTTCAAAATGACGCGTCTGGTATGAAACTACATTATTTTCTAGCTGAGCTATGTTCTGAATAGTACAATTGTTACATTTAGTTTCTTGTTTGAACAACTTGCAAAGCCGGTAGTCATAGGATTTTGTTACTGGAATTACATTGTATTTTTTTAAATAATTCATGTGTGTGGTGCATTGGTACGTTTTCGACAGCTCTTAAAAACTTTTTTTGGAGAATGAGCACTCTGTCTATATTAGATTTAGTAGTCGATGCCCATACCAAGTGACAATAATTAAGTCTAGGGGAGAAAAGACCATTATAAATCAGCATCAGAATGTGGCGAGGGAATGCATGGCGATTTCGCGAAACAATGCCTACTATTTGTGATAGTTTTTTTGTAATATAATCTATGTGGGCATCCCATGACATTGTGTTTTGAAAAATGACACCCAGAGTTTTAAAACTAGACACAATCTCTACAGGAGTTGACCGTAGTGTAATTGTGTTTTGTGTGTCTATGTTTTTGTTCCTAGTATGATACAAAACTGCTTTAGTTTTATCAGCATTAATCTTCAAGCTATTTTTTTTGGGTCCATTCATCAAGCTTAGCAAGCGCTACATTTGCTGCAGCTATTAGGTGATCACTTGATTCTCCTGTGAAAAACACGCTTGTATCATCCGCATAATTCACAAAAGTAGCGGATGGAGCGATACCGTAAACATCGTTCACGTACAAATTGAACAAAAAGGGGCCCAGGATGCTGCCTTGCGGCACACCCTGGGAAACATGAAGTGCATCTGATAAAGAATCACCAATGGCTACAATTTGGGTACGATGTTTAAGGTAGGACTCCATAAGAACACCGGCCTTTCCGCGAATGCCATAATGTTCTAACTTCCTAATAAGTATTGCGTGGCTGATAGTGTCGAATGCTTTCGAGAAGTCAACGTAAAGGCCCAAGACTAGCTTACCTTTCTCCAAACCACTTAAAATGTGGTTTGAACAAAGGATTAAAATAAATGAACAAAATAAATAACAAACAAATAAATGAATTAAAATGAACAAAGGATTAAAATAAAGTGGCGCACCCGAGCTGGGTGAATGCAAAGACATATTGTTTCCCGTATTGTGGCTCTCCTGTGCTTATTTTTAAAATACAGCTTAATTATTTCATTGACTTAGATTAATTATGCGAAAATTTTATTATTTGCTTTAGGGTCACATGCATTTCTTTAAGTTATAGAGGGGGCTACGAAACAACAGATCCAGTTTTTTGTATCAACATATCTTCTCCGTGGTCGTTTTATCGATCGTTTACAGAAAGCCCGCGAAATATTAAAAAAACGCGTGGTTGTGCTCTTGCACTGCCGTATTGTAGCGCTGCCAAGCGCGTCCTGAGTGAATGAAGAGTGCGCGCTCACCGCCTAGAAATGAGCAGCCGACTGCGCATTCAGCAGAAGCTTGAAAATGCGCCAGAAAATTGTTCTTGAACATGGGAAACGCACGCTGTGATTTTCGATAAGTGATGAGAAGGCCATCGAGAACCAATTCAAACGGAGCTTCTATTCAGCCATCGCATAGACAAAACAACAAAGGTAGGAAAAGCTTTGAGTGCGCGTATTTCAAGGTATGCTTTGTATATTTTTTTTTATTTTTCCCATTTCGGAGTCCGTCGAACTGAGCGGCGGCCGCTCACTTTGGTACGGTCAGCGCGCACGTTTTGTTCGTTCAAAACACGGTTGGGAGCGCTGGAATATGGTAGCACTTGAGCCCAGTCACGTGGTTTTTTTTTTCATATTTCGCGAGCTTTCTTTAAATACCACAAAAAAGGACCACCTGTGAGGTACACAGCTACAGAAAAATGGATGGGTTCTTTCTTAAGACTCTCCACAACATGAGGAAACGCATGTGACCCTAAAGTGAATAATTGAAAATTTGCATAATTAATATTAGCTAATTTCCTGATTAAGCGGAATTAAAAAATACTCTCAGCAGCGCCATACGACTGGAAACAATGTGTCTTTGGATTCGCCCAACCCCTTGAGCCACTTTCTTTAAATCCTTGGTTCACGTTACGTGAAACGCCCTGTATAACCTGTGTGTATACAGCCCAGCCTATGTCTATATGTATTCTTTCACCTAAGACTTCACACAAGTATTAGAAATAGCCTTTTTGAGGCAGAAGAGCAATTGTTTCTGAACTGCATTTTCAGCGGTGTAATACATCAGAATACAGCTAAGACGTGCTAACTAGCAGGCTGGTTAACTAATATTGAACAGTTACGTTTTTTAACTACCACTGTTAAGCTCCGTAATTATAGTAAGGCGTGTAGCCCACTGCAAGTTATATCCATATCAGCTTTTAGAATTTCGAAAACGCGGTTAGCCTGGGCGCTGTAGCCTTTCAAATTTCGGCTACATCGCGTCAAAATACATGCGCTTTCGAGAAACCTGCATGTAAAGCAACCTCTCCACTGCACGTAACTCGTCGAAATAGCCAAAATTTCTTGGGCCACAGCGTCGAGGGTAACCGCGTTTTCGAAATTCTAGAAACTGATATCGTTATTAATTACCGTCCGCTACATGGCTCTCAATAACTAAGGAGCCTAACGGTAATGCTTAAAAAAGTTAACTATTATTAGGTAACCACCATGCTAATTAGCAACTCCTTCCTGTATTCTGATGTACAATACCACTGGCAATGCTATGCCAAAAATAAAACGCTATTCTAACTAAAAAAGCCTACTTTTAAAAATTGTGTAAAGCAGTAGGGGCGTACGCATAGACGTACGCCCCCCTGTATAGACGTACGCATGTATGAATGTATAGACGTGCTGTCGAGAGTGTAAGTGGTATACTCCACGCGGCGGGCGCCGGAGCAGCGCAAAACTGCATTGCAACGCCATCTACAGGCGGCGTCTAGGATCAAGACAGCCAATGGGAACCCTTTATTATGTGTATGTCGCTTGGCTCGTTTCAATAGAATGTGCTTCAGCTCGCCAAAATGCCGAGCGGCGCCGCAACAGTAGCAATCCGGTGGCGCTCTTTTCATCTTGTTGCTTCTTTTTTTCTATGTGTATTCAAGATACGGAATGATAGCCGGCACGCGCCGGCTCTCGTAGCGCCTGATTTCGTAGCTCTATCATATCAGGAAAGAAGGAACAAAGCGAGACATCAGGGCGCGAGAAGTATAATCTGTCAAACTAACAACTACTGGTTTGGTTTATGGGGTTTAACGTCCCAAAGCGACTAAGGCTATGAGAGACGCCGTAGTGGAGGGCTCCGGAAATTTCGACCACCTGGGGATCTTTAACGTGCACTGACATCGCACAGTACACGGGCCTCTAGAATTTCTCCTCCAAAGAAATTCTAGCCGCCGCGGCCGGGATCGAAATCGAATGTTTACCCTACACCAGCACTGAATCCTGAACTTGTATCTTTACGCCGTTTTCCAGATTTTTCATCATCATCCTGCTTATATTAATTCCAATGTACGGTAGAGTTAATACATGTTCTGTTAGTGCTACAGAAGAAGATTCTGAAGTGAAACTGTCCAGAAATCTTCCTTTCAGCTACACCAATCTTCCAACTGCTTTTTAGCAACGTCTAACATAGATTTATTTACACATTTGCATCCTCTAAACCACAAAGCCTCAGGCGTAGTGACTATGCCTACGCCTACATTTGGACAGATACTGCCACATTCTAGTAAAGTATGATAAAATCTTTCTACCGATTTATTCCACACTTCGTATGTGTCATCCTCTTGGTTAAATTTCTTTTTGTAGCTTTTCGAAGACACCCTAATCTCGCTTTAAACAGTAGGGCGCTGCCACTTTAGTTATCCTAAAGTATGCGGTGAGAAAATGCACGAAAGTTTTGATACTGATGGCATGCTCTTCCTACGCGCTGCATAATATGACTCATAAAATACTTCTTGTGCTCGAAACGGCTTCTTCTGATGCCCAAAGGAAATGAATGGGGTGTACTGAAGACTCTAAATCCTCGCGACAATTTTTGATCTTCAGGGCGGTGTGGTAGCAGCGCAGTCTAGAGTCGTTTCACCAGAATGTGTGGTCTTGTTTCGTTATTAACCGAAATAAAGAAAGAGGTGTGGTGTGCAACCCTTGTATTTATTCATAAAGGAAGCAAGAACGCCGCTACAAGAACTCCGCCGCATTATCTTTTCATTGTACTCCATCTGGCACCGGTGCGCGCGCTTTGTCTCACTGTCTTACGACTGCTACAAAACTAGAAGTCAGCATTGCCACAATCTAGAACTCTGCTATGGATGCCGGTTAGGTGAAGCATAAATCAATATTTCTACAGGCAAGTTACATTACGAATGTACTCGATCCTTAGGTGCGTAAGCTACGAAGAAACGGCTCCTCACGCAATCCCTGCAGAGGTAGCGAATCTAAGCGCGGTCATACAGCAATAGTGAGAGGCCTGAAAGGAAGCCTACCGAACCTCTATCATGCTATGATGCAAGAACTGAGTTTGGCAAATAAGCACTCGAAGAGGGAGCTTTATCTGTGTGCTGCCGGCCTCTAAGAAGGGCTGGTCATAGCTACCCTTATTTTTAGTTCTTTCTTCGCAGCCCACGCTACTTTATGTCTCCTGACGTTGCAAACGACATGGTTATGCAGCACGTACCGCGCCCTTATACAATGCGTTTGACTTGTTCTAGGCATGCTTGGTCAATCACAAGCCGGGTATAAAAAACGAAAAAGCATTCTACTCAAGAGAGCAAACATGCGTTTATAGGATTCGTGTAATGATTACAGCGCTGCTATACAATTTCGTCATTCTTCTTTGAGGTTTCTTTTCCTCGCCAGTGTCTACAGAGCGTACAGCTGCAACGGAAAAAGAATGGCACAAGTGAATCATGACCGGAGCGAAAAAACCGCGACACGCGGCGCTATTGTTGCCGAGTACACCGATAGCGAGAGTGCCAGGAACATTCCATTTCCTAAAGCGGGGGTGGCCGACAGAAAGCAGCCCACCTAGACATTCGCCCATCTAAAATGTAACATCTTAAACGAACGCCTGTAGATCTCTTATCAGCCAAACCATGTGCTAAGGTGGCTGAGCACATAACCTCGTTTTATTTATTTTTTTTTACGCTGGCGTGGCGATCATTGTTATCTTTGTCACCGTTTTCCTTTAAAAATGTGCTGGGGATGCACTTTAAAAAGTGGGGATGCACTGTCAAAAGTAATGTGTGGCAGTGCGTGCTTTCGGATGGGCTGCTTTCTATCGGCCACCCCCACTTTGGAAAGTGGAATGTGCCAGGCACTCTCGCTATCTGCGCATACGGCTACAAAAGCGCCGCGTCTCGCAATTTTTCCGCTCCGGTCATGAGTCACTTGTGCTAATCTTTTTCCGTTGCAGCTGTACACAGTTGCGTCCAAGCCGAGCTCAGGCATTGCACTAGTATCGAAGCAAAGCTCACTTCAGCCAATATTGCCCAATTTCTTTCGCGCGGAATTTCGCTCGCGTAATGGTTCGCCTTATTTTCATAGGTATTCTGCAGTAATGCTATATTTTTGCTCTAATATCCGTTTGCTCAGAAATCATGCGAGGACTTTACTGACAGGTTTCGCAAGCGGACATTTCCTTCTTCAAACAGTTCTGCAATCCCTTCCTGCAGTTTGGCGAATTAGCTTCCTTGCATTACTTTTTCCGTAAAATAACGCCATCTTTTCGACTAATCGCTCGTGCACTATGCGGTATCAGTAAAAAAGCATACCTCTATCCAACTAACTGTCCATTCTCACAGGCTCGGCCTTCCTTGCGTCATCGTCGTAATGGTGCTGTGTTGCCTTGAGCAGCCAGCCATATATGGCGGCTCAAGGCCGCCATAGGCATTGCACGCGTCGTTTTCCCTGTGTTACGTCTTGCCTTATACGGCATACAACAGCAAAAGGCTTTGGCTTCCCTGAGTGATGAAAGTGTACGACAGTACTGGATCGCTAGTTCTCGTGAAGTAAGCAAACAAACACAATGTTCTGTAATACCGAGCAGAACAAGGAGAATTTTTTCAAAGAACATATTATTGTAGGCGTGCTTGAGCTTGCCGTGTGCTCTGTATGAGGAGGGAGAACGGAGCGATTACGGAAAGAAAATGAAATTGTGCTGGAGCGAGAATGGAAGGAAATAAGGAAGAAAAAAATTGTATAAAGTCAAATTTAGTTTGGTTTATTGGGGTTTAACGTCCCAAAGCAACTGAGGCTATGAGAGACGCTCAAATTTAGTGGTGAGGCACTAGGTATGGTTCGATGAGGTTTAATATCTCTTTAGGACGTCAGTTCCACGCAGATTTGACAAAAATAAGTATATACTTATTTTCGTCAAATCTGCGTGGAACTTGAAAGCTTTGCGCTGCTTCAAAACACCCGGCTAAGGTTCTCGCTGTCAGTGGCGGTTGGGTGTCCCATTTTTACTCGAAACTAGTTTGCCTCACCTACATAGACTGAGAAATAAGAAATGTGGCCTTGTTGCAGTCCCAACCTGTTTATTTGCTTATGCATTTATGGGTTGTTCTAAAAGGCACAGATAATACTTCGTAAATGAGGCCCTATACGGAGTCGATGACAGATATCAAGTGACGAGGCAAGAAATGCGGGAACATGGGCGTTAGAGGCGGGTCAGTGGAATGGAGAAAACGGTCACTGTAAAACGTCTGAGCGAGCGAGGACATCATTTTGCACCTACGAAGCCTGCAGCCATGAGGCAGCGACACGTTACTAAAGACAGTATTTTCTTGCGGTGCCTACATGCAGTAAAAATTGTGTCATTTGGACACATAGAGAGAAGTGCAGGAGAGGGGATGAATTATGTTTGTGTATTCGTAATTTGGAAGAACAGAGTAAATGATAGTAATGCGTGACACCTTTCCGGAATTCCACTGCCTATTGGGCCTTTGTAAAACGCCGCTGTGCGTAAGGCGCATAGTGGAATCGAATATGCGTGCGCTCACTAACGCGAAAAATATTTCAGGAATGCATTTGAAAATAGCGGGCTTCAAAGCCGCATGTAATAATCATCTCTAGCATGGATGATCTCAAGTCTACTCTAATACTCTAAAACAGGTGCTGTTCTGTGTACTTCATTGCAGTTTCTATTTCATGGCGGCCTTTCGCTTAGTTTTTTTCAACAGCAAGTTCTCCTGAACTGGTAAAGCGCATGGTCACTCCCACCATGCATGTTCCATATGTCTTTATTAATAAAAAAACGAATGAACAATATTCATGAATGCAAAGCGTTTCACCAGTGTTACAATTTGCATATAAGACATATGAAATGGGCATTACGCTGCAGGAGTCGCAGCAAAACGTTTGCCTTGGAGTTTATTATCTTGGGTTCGCAAACGCAGGAGCTCCTCGCCTAAGATGTACCAGCTCGAAAAATGTGCCACCTCAAAAAATCACTGCAGGACCCCTGTGGTCACGCAGTGGAACGGCGCGAGCCTCGTATCATGTTCGGTAAAACTGCATTTTTGTCTGAAACAGTTTTCAGTCTCTATATACTGACGTTCTACAAAGCTGGTCAGCCAGCCAAACTGACCATACCAAAATATGTAAAGCACAAAACTGCAGCTTGTCATCGTTTCCAACCGGAAGAGCTTCGAGTTATATGTGCCGAGATATGCAACTTCGTTTCCTATACAAAACTTCTGCACGGACTCCATTAGAGTTTCGGTAACTGAGATTCACTTAGGAGACAAACATCCCTCCGTATCCTCTGTTTACGTTCGGCCGCGAGTCAGAACTGCATGACTGCCGTTCCTCAAGAATCTGCGTGATCGCTGCTCGGCGCCGTTATCAATGTGCGGGGATCTCAGTGCTCAGGATCTCCTCTAGGGGAATGAAGATATATAGACCAGCATCGTGTTTACAAATACTGGGGGCGCTCGTGACGCCGCAGGTGGCCTAAGGTATCAGCGGCACCCTCGTCTGCTACGTCTCCTACACGGCGCCGTTTGCTTATTAGGCCGTGTGGGAACTGGCTTTTGTGTAGAGCTGTCTTCCCAGTCTAGTTTGAACGACTGTTTTTTTAGAGGAAACATAGCACACGCGGCATCATGTCAGATCACATGAGACGCTTGTCCGATTCGGAAGGACACCAAGCTCATTGACCGGCCAAATGTTCTGGGAGGTATGTCTTCGAAATAACGGTGCATACTTCTACAAGCGCTACTTAGAAGTATAGTCATGAGCAATATAAAAGGAGACGAGTTTGAGCATTCACTCAGAGATTACTCCGTAATTATGTGTAACGAACGCATTTTTCTGTTTTCTAATTTTGCTCCTGGTGTATGAGATCCACAATGTCATTCTGAAATAAAGTGGAGAAATAGCCTGAAAATTTCCCATTTTTTTGGAAAGAATTCTTCCCTCTGATATTACTCACGACTGCTCTCACCTGCTGCTAACGAGTGACAGACTCCATAGGTGTAACGTGAACGGAGAAAATTGTTTCGGAATTTCGGAAGGTGCTCTCCAGCTTTGCTATTCACATTTGCTGTCTGAAGTCAATATTTACGCATTTTGAAAAATTATCTTAATTGCTAATTAATAATTGCAAAATAAAAAATTGCCTATGATGCGCAAGCCGGTTGGTAGATTGGTAAGTGGTAAGTGGTTTTCCTGGCCTACCTCAAATATTTTATTCTTTAACCCTTGGCTAAAATTAGCGTGGACACGCTGTATATATGGGCGTGTTAAGATAAGAATGGTAATTGAGGTCCCATGAACATTTTTTGTTTTCAATGAAGTTTTTAGATGTGATGGAAAATGTGTCCAGACAAAGGAACAAACCTTAGTTTTGCAAGAAAATATCTACTTTTCTCGGAAAAAAATCGCATGTCACAAGAGGTGGAGAACGTCGTTTTTGGCACTTCGTAAAGTTGCAAGTGTGGAGCCTCACTGTATAAACAATAAAATTTTTTCGCGCATCAGCATTTTCTCAGAAAGTGTTTGCAACTTGTACTATACGAAAAAATTAAATAAGATATTTTCTTCCTGTGGCAATCTTTTGAGTAACAAATTGCACACTTCGCCTCTGCTGCTATGCGGGGCAAAAAGGCACTTTTCAGGGCAGCCTTAGGGAAAGATAAGATCTCCCCACTGAATATTTTTGTTAGTATTTTTCAGCTACTTTTGCTCACTTCAGGCAAGTTCTGTAGCTCTAGACTTGACAGATATGTTTCTATATGACCTCAAAATTTTGGTGCGATGTAGCCAAAATTTGTTGGACCTCAGCGACGAGGGTAACCACGTTTTCGAAATTCTAAAAACTGATATAGATATTACTTACGGTTATTACTTACGCCTCTCACTAATTAAGGAGCCTAACAATAGTGAAAAGTTAACTACTCAGTATTAGTTAACCAGCCTATTATTTAGCAGGTCTTAGTCGTATTCTGATGTGCTACACCACTGACAGTGCTATGCCGAAAAAAGCGGTCTTCTAACTCAAAAGCCTCTTTTTAAGAATTGTGCAAAATGTTAGGTGAATCAATCTGCATATTGCCTTCATAGAGTATGAGAAACCATTTGACTCAGTAAACACTCAGCAGCCATGCAGACATTCCGGAATCACGGTGTAGAAGAGCCTTATGTAAAACTACTGGAACATATCTATAACGGCTCCACAGCTACCATAGTCCTCCATAAAGTAAGCAATAAAATTCCAATAAGAAAATGTGTCAGGCAGGGAGACACGATCTCTCGAATGCTATTAACCGGCTGTTTACAGGCTGTATTCTGAGGCCTGGGCTGGGAACAGTTGGTGGTAAAGATTGATGGAGAATACCTTTGTAATCTGCGTTCGCTGATGACATTGCCTTGATAAGTCACCCAGGGGATGAACTAAAAAGTATGATCAATGACTTAGACAGGCAAAGCAGAACGGCGAGTCAGAAAATTAACAGCCAGAATACTAAAGTAATGTTCAACAGTCTAGGAGGAAGAGAGTAGTTTACGATTGATTGGTGGCGAGAAGCTGGAAGTGGAAAGGGCAGGTAGTGACCGCAAATCTGAATTACGAGAGTGAAACAACTAGAAGAATAAGAAAGGTGAAACGCATCTGGCAGGTACTCTCAGATTATCAATGGATTTATTTATTTATTTATTTATTCAAAATACCTTACAGCGCCCACAAGGGCATTGAGTAAGGGGGGCAAAAACAATCGATTAAGCAAATAGGAACAATGAGTTAAAAACAACACGTGATACAAGGCAAAAAGTAAACACAATTATAAATATACAGGGCAAAACGGAACTACAAGACATACATCACCGCGAGCAACAAAAATTAAAATAGTAGCAAGAATGCATCGCATGTGCCCATGTGTTTGCCATGTGTTTGCATGTGTTTGCCAGTATATCGCAAGAGGAAGGTATATAACAGCTGTATCTTACCGGTACTGATCTATGGCGCAGAAACGTAGAGGCTAACGAAAAGGGTTCAATATAAACTGACGACAACGCAGTCAACTAAGGAAAGGAAAATGATAGGTTCAACGCCAACAGAAAGGAAGAGATTAGAGTTGGTCAGGGAAAAAACGCGGGTGAATGAAATCTTATCGTAGAAACCAAGAGGAAGTGGGCTCGGGCAGGGCATATCATCCGATGGCAAGGTAACCGATGGTCGTCAAGAAAAGTGGGCTGGATTCCAAGAGAGGGCAAGCGTAGCAAAGGGCGGCAGATAGATAGACAGATTAGATTCAGAAGTTTGAAGGGATAAAGTGGCCGCGGTTGTCACAGGACAGGGTTAATTGGAGAGATATTGGAGAGGCTTCTGTGCTGCGGGGAGCGTAGTCAGGCTGATGATGATGATGAGTGGGTTGCCAGATAAAATGTCTTGCTGTTATAACGCAGAGGTCTCTTTGACTTAAACAGTGTGATCTCGCCATGTTGAACTTCTCCCTATCAGCTGTAGAGTTCTCCATCCTGTTATCAGGTGAAATACTTTGGCGCATGAGCTTAGATATGCGACTTCAGAAAACCGTGACTCGCCAGGCGAACCATGCGAGGTTCCTCGGCGTCGTCCTTGACTCACGCTTGATCTGAAAAGAAGCTTTGGATAATTCCTTTCCTCCATGCTATCGATACTAAGTTTACTAAAAAGCTTTGCAGGCGGAACGTGGGGATGTGCTCTGGTAACTGTAGGAAAACTACACTCCGCTATTGGGAACAGCAAGCATTTTTTACTTGCTGCCATTTATGAATTCTTTAGGCAGCCAATATAATCAACTCGATATGCCCTCCGGGAAAGCCCTGATAACTGCAGTGGGAATCACATCCCAGCCACATCCATGAACTTTCTAAAAGAAGCACATTCCCTTCCATCGCATCTGCGGGCCTCTGAAAGGTTGCTTTTGCAATTCGTCCATCTTCAAAAGACTCGACCAGGTCGGGCCGTGCTCCGCCGGTTAGGGCTAGAACTCAAATTGCCGCCTTCTAATTTCTGGCCTACGTTTGAAAAAGTGCATCCCCGCAGCGGAGGCAAAATCTCTTGTGTTTGGGTATCTGATCAACGCCTACGGAGGTCATTTGCAAGTACTATTTAAATTTTTTAATAACTTTATACCATTAAATATATAAATCCATTTGTATGTCCATTGCTTCAATCTTCCTTGTCTGAGGAAATTCTTGAAGATCCAAAATTTTAAACGTTCAGTATTTCGAACGAGAACTCTAAGATATGCTTACTATGGGTGAATTTAGTTCTGGAATACAAGAAGAAATTCTTGGGACTATAACGGTTGTCATATTTGCATGCTTAATGGACACAGTTGCGTACATGTATAATGGAACAAAGAAGACTGCATTTGTCTCTCGTTTCGTGTATTCCGGCTTGTTATCCTGTGAGCTCGCATTCGTGCCCAATCATTGCGTTGAGTGGCACACTGCCTGAGCACGACCACTTGTTATGAATAAGCAGCTTACTGTGCCCTACGACGCATGCACGAGCTCTTTTCAGTGTTCAGACCACTGAGCGAAATAACCCGGATTGGACACTTTGTCAGACATACCGGGCCGGCCTTTGAGTGCCCCAGTGGCTGAAGCAGATCTTTTTTGTCATACTTCCCGGGTTCACTTCAGACGTGTAAGTACATTTCAGGCTACTAAACCTCGTCTCGTGCAGAGCAAAACGAGCGATTTCCACTCAAAAACCGGCTTGCCGCTTTGCTTCTGTTCAGCGGAGCTTTGTCACGAGTGTTGAGAGTACAGAAAATGAAGTCAATTTCAGACGTCATGCAAAAGATTCCCTATAGGAGCAAAGAATTTTTACCCAAATGATTTCGCTGAAGCTGATCCGTATTTGCCTCTTCAACTGAAAAGTGGAAACGCACACAGGTGTAAATTTTATTTGGGTGTTATGATTCATAAAAAGAAACGTATGTTGGCAATAAGTATTGCAAATAAAGATACAAATTTTCTAGTGGTCGGCGCTGTCATCCTTTTTAGCGCAGTTCTTAGTGGTGCTTTCACGTTTCCGCTCACTGCTTCTGATGCGTTTCATGGGAAGACACCGACGGATCCCTATTTGGGGAATCATTTCTGCGTCTTATAACAGGGCATTAATTCCGCGCGGCCATGCAAAGGTGCTTTCGACATTTTGTCAAGTTCCTCTTTGAGCGGTTCCATCGAAGAGCCCTTTCTGCCATCGTTTCCCATTGCGCAGCAGCGTGCATACAACACACAACGGTGTTACAAATCTAAATGGTAAATAATATATTCGCCGCGTTATGGCGAAGGCTCCAGAAAAGCGTGAAAATGTGCAAGGAGCGGGCTTCACTGAAGAAAACCAAAATACAAGTTTTTAGAAACGCCAGAGCACCAGTGCGGCTGTTTTACCAAAACGAACAACGCTGCCTGGTTTCCGCGACATCCGGGCATGTTCGTTCCAGTGCGGCTAGACCTCAGCACATCGCAGTGCTCGCTTTAGCTCTTGTATCCACTCGTACGTGAGCATGCGCACTGTGTGGCACTCACAAGCGCCCCTATGTTGGGTCTCTATAGAGCCAGCGCAACATCCGCTGCTAGCGGTGCAGGAGGAGGAGTTCGGTACGCTCTGAGTATACGGGTTGTTCACTGCACGCACATACCTTCTGTGCAGAAATTGCGTCGGCGAGAAGCCAGTGCATAAAAGACGAATTCTAACCGCCCTCAGTGTCCAGCCCTGGCTTAAACTTGAAGGGGCAATTCTGCCTCGCTATCCCGTATTTGCCAGCGCATGATCGGTAGCCTCTGGGCCCGTATTTGCAGGCGACGTGGAAGGCGTGGCTGTGCCTCTAACGAACAGCGTCAGTGCTGGTCGGAATGCTGCTCTGGACGGCGATTACGCAAGCTTTTAGACTGGGCAGTATAATTGAGGAAGCACTGCCGTCGTGCGGAGAAGCTGCGCTGCAAAGGCTACTAATAATTACTCAGAGTGTGAGGGCACTGACAGATAGGAGAAACCTAGAAAAGTGCACAGTATAAATGCATTTTTGACTAATTCCCATGAGCAGAAACGCACGGGACAGGGGAGAGGTTTACAATATCGGAGACGTATACCGGATAATAGAATACCTGCTGCGCACGCACAGTGATTCCATGCACTGGGTCGCGTACCTGTCACTGTGCGTACGCTTCTGTCATTCAGTAATTTTGAATACGTCTCCGCTGCTACATGCTAAATCCCTCTAAAGATGAACTTGTGGATGTTATTATAGTAGCTTTTTGCCGCTAGTGCGTGCATTCCTGGCAACGAAGGGGACACTAAAGAAAGAACTAGAGCGTAGAATTGTAACGAGCGCTGTGAGCACTATGCGCCGCAAGCAAATTTCGCAGCAATGCTCTGCATGTGATGCGCTTCTTTGGCGTGCACAAATTTTACCATTGGGATGGTAAGGCGAAAAATAAACGAGAGCTTAGACTTGTGTTCAACGTGTTGCACGTCTCGTGCAACCATTCCGCTCTTAGAGACTGCTGTGGCCGCCGCGCAGGTAGGGCTTGAACACACAGCGCTGCCGACGTGTCGGATGCTTTGAACTACGAATGCTCTTCGCTACCCCACACGTGAGCGTGACAAGTTTAGCGTGCCTTTTAGCGTTCTCACTGCAGTACGATTAGAGCTACAAGTTTTCCCAGTATCTCGATCATCTAAAGATGCTGTCACTAAGCAATATCCAGACAAATCCCACTGTCGTAAGCTGCGAGCAAGAAGGTGTGTAGTAAGGCCCCGTATTAAAAAAAAAATGTCACTAAGTAAAAAGCATCCAAATTCCTGACTATGCTAATATTATATGTGATTGTTTTGTGATAGTATCCGATTTGAAACAGCCCAGAATGATCCAAAAGAATATTGATAAGGTGCTTGCAATGCAGTTCTGCATACGAATGCCATAAAAGAAGTTCTGTTGCTTAAACGGCTTTGATAATGAACTTTTAATGTAGGTAATACCTTCCTTTTTTGTCGTAAGGTGCACTGAGCTGGAGAGAGAGGCGCTTCGCTATTTAAGCACTGCTGTCATGAAAACATTGTGTTGAAGTCAACCATAATGACAGTCTTCGTTGGTACTGTGCACTATGCGAAAGAAGCGAGACGCCTGCCTGCTATATTCTATTAAAGCACTATGCCCAATTTACATAAGGAAAACAATAGCACATGCATTGGCGTACAGTGTTCTGCGATATGGAATTTGTTCTTTTTATTTCTGTTCAGTGTTTTGGCGCAACAAAGTGAATTCCTCACTAAAATCTATAATTCGGGCTGTGATGTATGGTGTACACATTACTAATAATTCCAATCTTTTTTCATGCTCGCACATGCCTTCGTTCAGGCTATTATTCAAAGAAACTGTGATCATTATGTATATATGGAACAATGAGTTCTGCCTCCCGTATGTCCCCGCCAGAGCATTACGTCCACGCGACCGCTTTACCTTGCCCAGAGTACGGACAAGATATGGTAAACGTGTCCGTGCCTTTTATGTACCTGATGTGTTGAACGACCTGCCAGATAAGCGGAGGTCGGAGGTCGTGGGTTCGGATCCCACCGGCGGCATGTGGTTGTTTTTTCTTCTGCTTTTCTAATGAATTAGCTCTAAGCGACAACATATTCGGTAATATTCTTACTTGATCAACACCACAAAAATAAATTAATTAATAAATACCCTGTGCTTCTTGGTTTCTGTGGCTTTTTGCTTATCTCATATTTATAACGAGCCCCTCATTCCCCTTTCCTTCTTTGGTTAATTGCTTAGCGAGGGTCTCGGTTCTGGCAGCCTTGACGCCATAGGAAGCATAAGAGGGTTCTCACACAGCTTCCACCCTCGCCGTTCGATGGCGTTCTACGTCACATCAGCGGTAACTCAGGACGTTCCACGTCGCCGCTTACGAACGTGGGTGGCGCTGATGAACACTCTCAAGGTTAGGTTATTTGTAAACATGAATACCCCCCAAAAGCACAAGGTTTGACAGCCGTCGCCGTAGCTCAGAGGTAGAGCACCGGACGCGTAATTCGGAGGTCGTGGGTTCGGATCCCACCAGGGGCATGTGGTTGTTTTTTCTTCTGCTTTTCTGATGAGTTAGCTTTAAGCGACAACATATTCAGTAATATTCTTACTTGATCAACACCACAAAAAATAAATAAATTAAAAAAAACCCTGTGCTTCTTGGTTTCTGTGGCTGTTTGCTTCTCTTGTATGTGTAATGTTGTTTCTTTTCCTTTTTTTTCTTCTTTTTTTCCCCCGTCCTTTCTCACTGCCTTTCCTTAGTTTCATTCTAAATTTGCGCAGTATTGATTAACTGTGCCGTTCTCTGGCTTGCTCCATTCTGCCGAGCACTGTCCCACAAGCCCATTGTTGGCTTGGGCAGGCTCGTATGTGTGCTATGTAATTTTTTCAAATAAATAATTTTTATTATTAAAAGTGTTGTTTCGTTCACACCTAGTGCAACATTGTTGGACAAAAATGTTTAATACTGGAAAACTGTAAACTACTGCTATAGAAATATTGAATGTAATGGTCCAATATTCCGACATTTAGCAAGATTTTTCTTTTATAGTGTTTCCATTGTAGCATCGAGCAGAAGACTGCCATAAAAATTCATTGGGGAACGCTTTTGACGATAGCAAAAACGTTAATATCAAAAAAATTCAAACCTGCCGGCGGGATATCTGCAGTTCTATTGATTTTATAGTGAAATCTTGTAGTATCTGAAAACATTGCGCGCACAAACTCTTTCGCGTTCACAAATTGTTGGGTAGGCAGCAGAGAAGCTATGCTTTAATATTCACATAGGACTAGTGTTATTTAATAGTTTCAGAGAAATGTGCAGAGGACAAGGAACCAGGCGGTTACTTCTAACTGTAATAAGTTGCAAAGAGCGGTTGTAACCTGTAATTAATGTACAAACTTCAACAGAAAATGATAATGAATATTTGATAAACAGAGCCATGTGAGAAATCACACTACTGCGTTGTGTTCCTGTGCGCGAGATAGAAGTAACTCATAATATTTCCTGTTTCTTTCTGAGCAAACATCCATATAGACTTAATACTCAAGAGTTACCTAATGCATGCTACGCGAGGGTTTTCTCTAATGGCGTATCGCTTCGCATTCCACTGGCATTTGTGCGGCATGCTGACGGTCTGGAATTTTGTCGGGGCACGATGACAGATAAGGAAAAAGAAATTATACTTTGGCAGCCTCATTACACTAACACCGCGAGGAAAACGTCAGTCATGGTCGATCAGCTCCAGCCAAAACCGTACTCTAAAGGCGAATTTGACGACCGCCGTAACTAGAAACCTGGTTATTATTTACCCACAGACAATTAATTATTGCTATACAGCGACGCAGCAGCTGTGCTTCACCAAAATAACGGTCTTATCTAAATTTTGCAGCCCACTACAATGCAATCGGTTTCGTTTTCAGTGCAGTGCGCATTAAACTTTACAGCACTAAATTATTTTACGTCTCTACCACCATGCTTCGTTTTATGTGTGACCAGATGCAATTCGTGCGCAATTGCGTGAAGCTGATTACTCAAGCCAGTCCTGTGCAAAGTGGGTTCCCAGAAAGCTTGCCTTCAGGCTTTAAATAGCTCGCTAAACTCGACCTGACATCGTCTTTACTCTCCAGCTCCCCGCGAGGGGAAGCTGATGTAAACCATGAGGCTGTGCCCGAAGACGGTCGCCCGCGTGCGTTCTGTCGAAGGTCTGCGCGTGCGTGATATTGGCGCGTGTTCTTGCCTGCGTCTGTCCAGTGGTTGCAGCAGCAGAGCACCCCTTTCGCGTTGCTCACTTAACGTACAAATCTAATTTCTATCGATCACCCCCCCCCCCCCCCCCCGCGCTTTCATTCTCGGTACTCGTGGGTTCCTGATAGCCCCGATCGGGAAAACAGATGCGAAAGCTGTCGGCGAACAATGCATAGGCAACCATGGGCGAAGAATCAAGGGCAACGCTCAGTGCGCGCCCTTCTTTTTGGCGCGGATCGCTGGCTTTCCCGCTAGCTCACCGGGCGACCCCCGTGTACACGAGCGCAAACGACAAAGTCGTGCCCCGGCCAGCCCGGCGGCCTACCGCGGCGCGGAATCTTTCCCCTCCTACTGTCAAGCCTGAACGTGAGCACCACTGCACACTGGCAAAGGGTGGTCGTGACCTCGAACACGGACGCCGTCAAACGGCGCAAATCGTTCCAGGACGCCCGTACTGAGCGAACGCCTCGGTCAGGGGAAGGGGGGACACTTCGTGCCCGTCTTTTGTTTTCCTCCTGGTTGGACTCGCCGAGCGACTCCAGATCGTGAGCAAACTAGTGCCTCTTGTTTGTTTGCTTATCATGCGTTCTTTCCCTGCACGTCTGCTTGAGGTTACTTGTTAAACTTTTTTTTAATCTCAGACACCGGAAACGCTGGGACAGGTACTGAAAAGCGCTGCAAGGCCATCGTCTTCCTACAAAAGAGTTTTGCAAGCAAACACCGTAACTCTGCAATCGCCCAAACCCACGTAGAGCATTTATTCATTGGTGATTGTTAAAGGATGTGCAAGACATTTCATTTACTAGTGCGAGGCATGACGCAACCAGACTTATGACATTTGTATTCGTTATGCAAGCCAGGTGCTACCTTACGGAGCAGTATCTGACACAAAGTTGCTAATCGCCACGTGCGCTTGTTTTATAGACTGCGTTGGATAACGACATTCTAAAGATCATCAAATGCTAATGAACTAAATACTAAGCTCTTTGAGGCGGGCAGCTCTTAATGGCTCACTTTGACGGGTTTTGGCCACGCGTACCAAAAAAAAAGAAACTCCTAATGCGTAAGAAACCAAATCCAACACCCAGAACGTTTATGCCACTGGCATTACTGCGTGTTTCGAAGGAAAAGTATTTTAGGCACTGAAACAGACTAACCTAATGCAAAATGTACAGAGCTACCAAACACAGAAGATGGGCAGCACAGTGTTTTTTTTTTTTTTGGACGGCATCGCATTGTGTACCCGTCGGTCTTGCCGAGACGCCTCTGCCCTGTCTTGTGTGCTCAGCAATATGTTTTCATCGACATTGTTCGAGAATTTTGAAGCAAATAACGTTAGTTTATTTCCTCGAATAAATTTGTGATCCACTCATTCAAAACAAAGCTTCCCCGCAGTTCCTTGAGTGCACACTTCATGGTTGAGGTTTCAGGTTTGTTTGAGACTTCACATTGAGAGCGTTTCAGCCCATGTGCGCAGTTGCCTTGATTTCTTTGTATCACGGCTGCTGGTAGAAAGTAATCAGGTGCGGAGAGCGCTTGCGCGTGGAATAAGAACGGCTCGGTCAGATTGAGCACAATGCCAGCCTCATCGACTGACCGCTATCGTTAGCTACCGATGACATTCACCTTACGCGAAGTGCAAATGATTTGAAGGATGCATAGTGCAAAAAGCATTTCTACTGATCCTTAGCGAGAATCTATTAGTACTGCACTACTTGCAAAAAAAAAACAATGAAAATTGACTTAGTAGGGCAGAGGCAATTTGCCCAACTAAACAGGCGAGGCAGTGGTTACTAGAAGGGTAGATAGGTAAATACATCTATGGAGGGTGAAGCACAAATAATTTTAGGGCAAAACAGGAGCCTACAGGGAAGCGCTAACTTTTAGCCCTTGCGTGCAGTGGATTTTACGCACCATTACTTCAAAGTGGGCGCCACGTCTCGAATTTTTGAGTGTTTCACATTTTCAGAGACTACACTGCAGCAATACAGAGCAGTCATGTGTAAATATTCGTTCTTTGCGTAACGTAAATGAAGCGCATTATCAATAGGCAGTCCCTATAAAATTATGACTGTCTATAATAAAAAGCAAGAGCATTTCGTAGAAAAACAGGGACTTTGATTGCGGGCCGCATAAGAAACAATTAATAAAGCATCCATACACCCAGCAATTCAAGACAAAGGCATTTTTGAGCGGGAAACCTTTTATGAACGCACGTTTTTCGCATAATGCAAAATTTCAATATAACAATGAATATATCTGCAGATCACCCGACGGTAGTCTTAAATTTTTTTTTCTATTAACGTTTTTATTATCGTCAAAAGCGTTCCCTGTTGGTTTTCTATGGCAATCTTAACTGTTCGATGCGATCGATGGAAACACTTTAAAAGAAAGATTTTGCTAAATATCAGAAGAATGGATCCTTATTTTCATAAAAGTGTCTTACAATTTTGGACATGCGTAGATAAAGATGGACATGCGCAGATAAAATAAAGCAAAATGTTTTCCGGTGATCGAGTTCTCTACACGTAATGCTTTTAATTCGCGTCATGTACTTTTTTTACAGACTGATGCCATATGCCTCTTCGAACTGACCTGCATGCCACATGGTGTACAGTCGTGTAAAATATCGTGAAAATTAAGAAAATTAAGAGAAAAGTGAAAATTAACTGTGCTCCTTACAAGTAATTACGGAGTAATCAATAAAAAAATGCTCATACTTTGTCGCGTCTCATACTGCTCACGACTGTACCTTCCTTCTGCGCGGACATATCAGCTGGGTGCATGCGCCAGTAAATCTAAAACATGGCAATGCCATTGAAATTTATGAACTAAAAGGCAGGCAGCCTGAGACCAGTTCCAGAGACGAATTTACACCGAATCAATATGCAACCGTGATTCAGCAGTTAATAGCTGAGCGTTAGAAGGTGACACTGTCTTTCTGTGGTTTGCAGCAGAACAATTATACCTTTTAATTTAGCGGTGACACAACTCGCTACCAATGTGATAACATAAAGGCACACTCGAAATGAGGCCTTAAATCTAAAAGCAGGACGGGTAGGCTGCTCTTTGGAACTATTTAGGTATTCGCTCGGAGCACGCAGTTTGCTTAGCAGCAATAAAACTATTAATGCTGGCCGAACAGCGCTTCGTAGTCTTCCTCCAGATATCCTTCGGCGGAAGACTGCAAAATGGTGGCGGCAGTAGAAGATGAAAGACAACGTCTCACCATTCGTCTGGGAGAAAAGTTTGCATCCTACTCACGCAGCACTATACAGCTGCGGTGGGCTTTCGGTAAGTGCGAGTCACATTCGCATGAATGCTACAAATGCGCGTTACAGCCGCTTGCCGCAACGGACATTGGTTTGTTTTATTTTCACACATGAGTGCGTGTCGAGGCGCGCCCCGTGGTGTCAGGTCTGGACGTCTGTCTGCAGGCTTTGTTTCCAGTATTTACTATTAGCGGCGCGGTGCTGCCAGTAATCCACCAGAAAAAAAAAAGTAGAAGCCGCCACAGTTCTTCACAGAATCTCAATACCCGACTTGAGATGCACTTTGCGTTTACAGGCATTTCAGAAAAAAGCACATCTGTTCTGAGTTCTCCCTACATCAGCTGCAGTGATTGCGATGCGACAGACTATAGAAGTGGTCTGATTTAAAAGCTGTCAGGCACTAAAAACTAGTTGCGGAGCGCGTTTTCCGCACCCACCTATACGCGATTAATTTCCCCATAGTGCAAGCTGGTGTCATGCACGTTGGGGGTAAAAATTTGTTCCTTTACGCAGAAACAACTGTACGCACTGTGCATTACGTCACGCGCATATTGGACGCAGCGTAATTTTATCGGCACCTCAAGCGCGAACCTTCACTTTCATTGTGTTTACAAAGAAAGAGAGCGAGATGTTTGAAAAATCGCAGCGCTCAAACAGCAAAAGCACCGTTAAGTGAAATAACACGAAGACACCGTCTCATTTTTACACTTAACGTTGAGTCATTCACTTGGCCACATAGCGTCGTCTGCTCCCTCATACCATTTCTTCTTAAGAGTACTTGAAAGAGGACAGTCTCCACATCTGCATTAACCAGTGTAATGCTGTATTTACAGTGGAACAGCATGTTGAGTGAAGGTGAAATGAAGTAAGAAAAAAGCTACGTGCATTCTGGTCGCTACAGCACTGTTTGAAATGAGTGTTTAGCAGCAAACAGGCGCTGCTTTGGCACTCCCGCTGACGGTGATGAGAACATCCGTCATGTATTATTCATCAGGCTTTACTTATTCTACGGAAGCTCAAGTCAACAGTTTACATCAAAATTGCAACAAACGCGCTTCTGTAAATCCACGGGGTAGGAAGCGTTTGGCAAGAGCTTAATCGAAGGCGCACAGCACGACGCTTGAAAAATCATTTCGTATACCGCGCGCTGTTCCAGCGCACCATCTAAAGAAGGGCCGTCCCAAACGAAACCTTCGCACTTCGGCGTCCTAGCTTGCGGCCCCGTGTCGACAGCGAAACACGAGGCCTAGAAGCCATTAATTTGCATGCAAATGACCTGGACGAAGGCGTCTACACCGAGCATTGCTCTCGGGTGCCAGCCACGCAGGACGTGCGCCTCAGCCGAGCGAGCAATCCGTTGAGGCCCCGCACTCCTTCCGCCAAGTTTCCCTTTCGAAAATGCAGACCACCCTGGCGACGGCGCACGCATGCTCGTGCCACGCAGCATTGCTGAGGTTAACTGAAATGAGGCGGCTGGCAGCCGCAGGTCGTCCTGCGCGAGGGCTGGCTCAATCTAACTCATTTAGGGCTCTTCTTATACTCATAATAGTCCACAGCCCGGATTTGCTCTCGCCGAGTGGCTGTGACGGAATGCGTGTGAACCGTGCCGAGAGACAATTTTGGGGCGATTATTTACACCAATTACATTCTTTTCCGTTTCTGCGGATACGTGTCTACGCGAACTTGTCAGAGCTCGGTAGAGAAAGCGTTGCCGCCCTTCGCAGTTTTCGTCGCAATGCGCATTAGCTATTGGTGTCTGCACCAGCTTTCGTCAAATCGACTCGTTAGACTGTAAAGTATGCATAAAAGGTCTAAGTGAATATAGCAACTGAAGAAGAAACAAGTGCGACAAGGACAATGCAAACAGACAAAAGACGACTTTGACCGACTCTAGTGCCAACTGGTAATTCAAAGCGAGAAGGACACATATGCAGGGTGTTTAAGGAAAGACTAAGTAAATTTTAAAAACCGGATTTTTTTCATGTTAAACTGTCCTTTTTGCGCAATAATGACTGTGGCCGTAGTAGACGTTATAAAACTGTTTCCAAGTGATAATCATCCGGCTAGTTTACCAGCATCTGTTATTTATGTTTTAATCATTTCAATTAAATATTTGGTTGCAATAAGGAGGGCATGATCCGTGCATCCGACATCCATCATTCGATGTGGAAATATGAAATTACCGGGGACGCTATGGTGCTCAGAATTTGAGCTCTCCAGTCCGAAACCAGCTCTGAACCATCACTAGAAAAGAACACACGGCCCCAGAACACCGGCAGGCCCCTGATCAGCTCCGGACCTATCGAGTGGAAAGCAGCGGCGACCACCTCCCACTGTGGACGCCAGCTAGTGAAGGAAGAAATGCCAGAACACCGAGGAACGGCGCACCGGATCCTTGGGATAAGACCCCAAGCCTAACAACGGCTCCCAAGAAGACACCAGTTCTACCGGCTGGAGGACACCGAGAAACACCTTCCAATGTGGAAAACCACGTGGGTAATCTCATCCCTTCGAAGCCAGGGAATCACCTAAGAAGGCGTTGTGGCCGGGAGAGCTCACGCGCCTATTTTTCTTCCTCTGTTGATGTCACACACTTCCAAAATTTTATATTTAAGAAAAATTATGGCAGACTGTCCAGACGCGAGATCCACATGAAGTCCCTTTAAATATATGGAAGAGAAAATTACGTACAGAGCACTTTCCATATCTATTATCCCATTAATCAATAATCTTTCGAAAGGCGATCGACAAACTGAGAACAACGTACTGGTCATCACTAAACCCCCTGCTGATAACTATCGATCACTGTGAAGAGGCGTTCACATCACTGAATCTGGAGGAGAGGTGGCTCCTTGATAACGTGACACTTTCACCGAACCGAATTGTCTCCGAGAAGCGCCTCCTCCAACAATTTTTCTGTGTATTCCATATGTATATATATATATATATATATATATATATATATATATATATATATATATATATATATATATATATGGGAATCAGGGCCTGTTATATACTCTAGAGAAGCCAACAGCCACAGAAGCCAAGGAACACGGGGATTTGTTAATATTTATTTATTTTGTGGTGTTGATCAATGAAGATTATTACTGAATATGTTATCGCTTAAACATAATTGATTAGAAAAAGCAACCACATGCCGCCGTTGGGAACCGAACCCAAAACCCCCGAATTACGCGTCCAATGCCCTACCAACTGAGCAACGGCGACGGCTGTCAGGTCTGCTGCTTTCGGGGGTATTTACGTTTACCAGTGACCTAAACTTGGGAGTGTTCATCAGCGCCACCCACGTTCATAACCGGCGGATGTAGTGCGTCCTGAGTTACCGCTGATGTGACGTTGAATGTCATCGAACGGTGAGGGTGGAAGCTGTGTGAGAACCCTCTTATGCTTCCTATGGCATCAAGGCTGCCAGAACCTAGGCCCTCGTTAAGCAGTTAAGCAGACAAGGGAAGGGGAATGAGGGGCTCGTTATAAGTATGAGAGAAGCCAATAGCCACAGAAACCAAAGAACGCAGGGGATTTTTTATATATATATTTATTTATTTTGTGGTGTTGATCAATGGAGAATATTACTGAATATATTATCTTTTAAAGATAATTTATTCGAGAAGCAGAAGAAAAAAACGGGGCGTATGCTTATTTCCTTTACATCACCTCGTATTTGTTCGCTAACCCACTCTGCTGTCTTCCTCTCTCTTAACGTTACCCCTGTCATCTTCCTTTCCTTAGCTCAGTAGGCTGTCGCTAACTTAATTTCAGGCCTGCGCTAGACTCCAATTTTCTGCCTCAGGCGAATATTGGCGGGATACAACTATTATTACTTTTCTCCTGAGGGACACTGGTAAACTCTTATTCATGACCTTCGAATACTTCCTAAATGGTTTAAACTATATTATTATTCTTCTAGCAATATTTGTCTCATTGTGCGGAACTTGCGCTCCCGACTTGGTCCACGTAGAAGTATTTCCTTACCACTTCCAATACCTCGCCGGCTACCTTAAACACTAAGTCTTTTTCCTACCTAGTCTTTTAACATTGATTTTATTAATATTAATATTTATACCCGCCATTCTGCTTTCAGCGTTTAAGTCATCAATGATGTGCTACAGTTCCTTTCCTGAGTTGCAAAATCCGGGAATCTGGCACCTCATTGTGCCCACTGTAAACGCATACCACTGCTAAAAAACACCAAGATTATAGGTAGGGCTCGAAACAGACGGGAAAAAGAAATTATCGAAGCTTTCGCAATGCACGTTGCTCCGGATAATCAATGCGTCAGCTCCCCTTCGGTGATGTTAGGGGGAACTGAATTAACCTATCCCAAGAATAGCAATCTTCGGCTGTTGTAAGCGCGCGTAGTTTTTACCTGTTTTCCTTTTTTTTCATTTTTTTTCTTTTTTTTTCAATTTTATTCTTGTCAGCGCGTTCGTACCTCCCTCTTCTGTGAATGATAAGACGTCAAATGTGTGTATTTAGTCATGTTCCTTTTGAGATTAAAACAGTTGTTAGAAAGCGCTTCGTCCTGTGTGTTCGTCCTTTTTCCGTGGTTTTTTAGCGCTCACCAATTCCTTCAAGTATGTATTTCCAACTAGCCCCAGTAGTAGCTCTTTTGTTTTCCTGAGTTGATCACCAGGGAAATATACCCAGCAACTCGATGATTTTAGGGTGTTGTCTAAAATTTGTTTACAGCCAGTTGTTCCCAGTCTAATCCGTCGTTCTGATATATCCGACGACTAATTATTTCCACAGAAGCTTGAGGCAAATCTACGCGCAAAATAGGTGCAATTCGCAGCATGAGTCATGTCAAACCTTGAATTAGCACCGGCGCTAACACAAGCGCGACTACTACGAACAGTAATTATTTTCTCTCTTCCTTAATGGTTACCTCACTTTTTCGTTTATCAGATGTCATATTTCAGTGTTTATTTGCGTCCATCACATTCCCCTGCTCCAGATGAACGAAGGGATTGAATTCTGGTAAAAGACATTACACGAGAGTTGGAAGACATAAAAAGAAGACTCCTTCAGAAGGAAACTAAAAAGTCAGGAAAAGGGATATGTCACGAAGCTCCTCATAACAAAGAAAAGCAAAGCCTTGTGAGCACCACGTGACGCCTGGTTAGCTCGCTTCACTCCGGAGGCGTAGACGATGACAGTTTCCTTACCCAAGCGGCACAGGTAATTGGACCATTATTGAAAACATATTGATAAAGTCTGGTCCTACAAAGAACTAGAGTGAAACCCTCCATTTCTAATATTGGGCCGATTAAGTGTGCTGCTTGGGTACACAATTCCTTTTTTTCCTCTTCTTTATTCTACAATGCCATCTATTATTCCGTCATGTTTTGTCTCTTTTGCCTGCAGCTCTTCGTTTTTTATTTATGTTCAATAATAATTTTGCAGCTACGCCTGAGTGACTTAAACCGATTCAGTAGCGGTTTAGGAAGAGGCTACGTCTTTCTTTAGTGACCAGACTACATTTTGTGCAGCACGATGTCCTTGCCGCAATGCTATGAAGTGCACTGCCCTTTATCACCACGCGATTCGATTACGTGTGTACCGGTAAGGATATGAACAGAGAGTCCGCGGTGCATTCTCTTGTCCAGCAGTGTGTGAGAACGTGTCTACGGTATACACGCGTTGCAAGTCTGTGCTAATTTGGGCCCACCAAAGTTAAATGTGCGAGCATCCGTTGAAAACGTGCTACGGCTAACCACGCGTCTGGATGCGTTTTCTTGGGGGCCTACTTACATGCACATAAAAAAATATTTGTTCGGAGCTGTTCCAGCACTCTCAATACTCCTTTCTTTTTTTTCACTGCTAATTCCCCAAGGTGAAGAGCCAGCCCCGGTAGCACTCGGCGCGTCGTCTGTGTGTGTGCATGCTTCTCGCATTTCCGTCGTGTCGTGTAAGCCGCGACCCAGCTACACTCCACCGAAACCTTTCCCAGCTTCCTGTGTGGAACTAATCACACCCAGCCTATTTATTGCAAAGCAGAGAGGACATACGAGATAGAAAACCGAGGCGAGCGCTCATCCGTCTGTGTTTTTTCTCTCTTATGTCATGTCTGTTGTGCGCGAAGTTTTCCTTGAAATGATCGTTTACTAACTGACCAAGCAGACTACTTGCTGAAATGTATTTTTTTGAAAGGGGCTCGCAAGGACAGCTTTTATGAATGTTATATTGCCAGCTTTTTCTTTCTTTGTCGTTACCTCTAGCGACATCTAAATCAAATGAAACAGGCCGACAACAAAAACACCTCATAGTCTTTGCCTCTGGTGATTATACCGTTTAGCAAAGAATGCGTATAATACGGCTCTCAGAGCAGCTGGAACACATGTTCACATAAATTAACAAACATGCTGTTAAGTGACCCCAGAAAGTTTTCGAAAGTGCACGGTCAATCCAGTGAACTCCTCACGAACTGTGTTGACCGGCGATCATGAAGAGCCTATTGCAGTGTGTGACAGCACGAGAGCTTTCAACAATATTTTTTCCAGTTGTTTTTCCCGTGTTCCGTTTGCTGATTTTCCTATCTTTTGCAAGCCCCACTATTGCCCATGCTCCCTGTGATGACTTACCCTGAAGAGATTGCTAAAGTTATTGACACTCTAAAGCCATTTTCTGCCGCCGGTGCTGAACACACATCTACAAAGTTCCTAAGCGCTGGTTTATACTCCTCAATAGTTTAAGCACATTTTTCAACAGTCTTTTGACGATGGTAGCCTTCTGGCTGATTGGAAAATAGGAAAGGTGGTTCTAGTGCATAAATCCGGAAGAGAACGTTAGCCACATAATTACAGCCTGATATCCGTCAACCGCGTCCCAAGCAAGATCCTAGAGGATATTATTTTCTCGTAAATCATAAAATATTTGGGTTGAATTCACTTTTTCATTTTCTACTCAACATGGTTTCCGAAAGCCATAGTGATGCGAGATGAAACTTGTTTTATTCAATCACAACATACTTGTCATTATCAATCGCGCAGACTGTCTTCCCTGAGATTTTTCCAAAGCGTTTTACACATGCACTTTTGTAACTAAAATTACATATGACAAGACTAGATGTTAACGTTCTTAGTTGGATTGAACGTTTTCTAACGCACCCTGAGTAGTTTGTCACTCCTAAGGAACGATCTTTGGGTACCTACTTTTTGGAATTTATATTAAAGATTTACCCTCCTGTGTTTCTTCCCTGATGCATCTTTTTGCGGATGTAGCGTTCTTTTCCAGGAAGCAGCATCTAACGATGACACAAGCACACTGCAGTCCGATATTAATGCCATTAAATCCTGGTGTGAAACGGGTCAAATGGAATTACGACTAAGCGTTAAAAAACGTAAACAGGTGCTGATTTCCCGCACGAATTACAGATTACCAACCCATATCTTCACGATATTGCTCTCGAATCACTAGATTCGTAAAAACACTTTGGAGTTCAAAGCACTTCTATTCTTATTGGGAAAACCCACATTTCGCACTTCACTAACAAGGCCAGTCCCGTACTAGGTTCCTGAAACGAAATTTTCACTCGGCTCCTACTAAAACAGAACTCGCCTTTTACAAAACTATTACTCGATCGCAACTATAGTGCGCGTCGTCGATATGGGACTCGACAGCCAGAATTCTTATTACCTAATTAGAGGCGATCCAGAATAACGCGGCACGCTTCATCTTCTGAAGCCATCATAGCACATCCAACGTTTCAGGCATGAAAATTGTATTTGGTTTAACGTCGCATTAATCCGCTCGAACACTTGCACAGCTGTGTCTATTTAATCAGGCTTATCATCGTCATAAGCTCGTGCCACCTTCATATGTGTCATCGAGATTGGATCACGCGCATGAGGTGGGCATGATTTCATGTCGCACTAACGCCTTTCCCGGTTCATTCATCGCACACACTTCAAGAAACTGGACGCGCCTTCCTTCTTCCATCGCCTTGATTGGTTTTGTTTGGTTTATGGGGTTTAACGTCCCAAAGCGACTCAGGCTATGAGAGACGCCATAGTGAAGGGCTCCGGAAATTTTGACCTCCTGGGGTTCTTTAACGTGCACTGACATCGCACAGTACACGGGTCTCTAGAATTTCGCCTCCATCGAAATTCAACCGCCGCGGCCGGGATCGAACCCGCGTCTTTCGGGTCAGCAGCCGAGCACCATAACCACTGAACCACCAAGGCGGCGCTTCCATCGCCTTGCGCCAGTTTACTATATCCATATGCTGTACTGAAATACTGAAGGCACAGCGCACGGAAGACAGGACTAAGGAAGGGACAAACACAGCGCTGTGTTTGTCCCTTCCTTAGTCCTGTCTTCCGTGCGCTGTGCCTTCAGTTTTAACAATGTACCGACTAGCCCAAACAAATACCTTAGTGCAATACATTTCTAGTACATCGGGCTCTCTTTCTCAGTGTGCAGCGCTGTGTTTGTCCCTTCCTTAGTCCTGTCTTCCGTGCGCTGTGCCTTCAGTTTTAACAATGTACCGACTAGCCCAAACAAATACCTTACTGAAATACTGTATAAACGCGCTTTAATATCGAAATGCTTAGGTGAAACTGTTATTATTTTTGCGTGTGCATTATATTTTATTAGCTATCTGCTTCGGTATGATGCAAATATTGTCATGTAACCCACTCTCCTCTTCGATGCTGCACGCCTTTAGGGTGTAAATAAAGAAATAGACGCTTCACCGAGTAAAAATCTTTCTCACTTCTACGTTTGCTAGCTTCTATTCACGTTTCGGGCATGTTTCCTAATAAAATACCGCCTCTGCTATTGTACATTCCTACAGCACGCATACATGCTCTAACTAAGGCGTTGTCTGCACAATGCCAAAAAATTATCGGGACCTAGCGGTTATTTGTAAACTGGCTACTGAGCATAAAACAAACGTAAAAACAAGCGAATCGTTGGGAACACCTAAAGTACACTTCTGCAGTAAAATGAGGCCTGTCCGAGAGACCGCTAGTGAAAGTTATATAACCAGATCATGAAAAACAAACCTCTGGACATAACAAAAGTTTCTGTTTACTTGGTAACCAGAACCCACCGAATTGATGCCGTATATTTCACCTTCTCTCTTCTGAAAGCCTCATGGAACAGCGCTAAACTTGCCAGTGGAGACGACAAACGCATTTGAAAATATAATTTGAAACCTCCCCTCATCATCAAAACCACAGGTACGTTGCAATAGCACACAACTTGTATCCGCGAGCGCTTTGAATTTTCTTTCGGTTTCTTACGTGCCTCGACTGCCTGTCGAAGAGCAATAACTCTTTTTTATCTGTCAATACTTGTTGAACTGCGTGTCAAAACAGTCGAAGCATGGTATCGGGGAGTCCCGTCACAGTTTTGTGTCCGAACACGTTTCCGAGCGGCCAAGCGCTGAAATGCAATGGGCCGGCATCGAGTCGAGACGTGAGGGAGGCGGGGACGGATACGTGGTTTGCAGCACAATGCAATTCCAGAAGTGGTTGAATCGAGGCTCGGCCAAGGACCGTAGACGCCTTTCTTGTCAAACTTTGGCTGCAGTCGCGGTCTTGTGAGCGGGCTTACGTTATTTAGCTGTATATTTTTGAGTCGAAAAATAAAGCCCACTGGGTCTGTGCACGAAGCGGTTCTGTTTCAGCTGAAGCTGCCTAGAAAATTCCAAGGATCTTTCGCCCCATGCTGAAAAAATACTCTCACTCATACTTGTAGGAGTAGCTTTAAAATGGTAAACGCCATGGTATGGGGGCTACGCAATACGATTTTTTCTTCAAAATAAGCTAGCAAGAGTTTTCAATAACATATCAGCTATTGAAAAGAGCTACGCACTAAGACCAACTAATGCAGAGATCATCTGAGTGATTGGTAGTGCCCATAGTAGGAAAGCAGAATTTATAAGCCCGTCGACGTGCTCTTTGCCCGCGGTTAACTGCAAGTTCAGTGGCGCCATTTTTATTTCAGGTCACCATGTTTTGTTTTCTATTTATTTATTCATTCATTTATTTCCGTATTCATTTGGTGCCTGCATCTGCGAATGGCATTACAGCATGCGGTCACTTTCACATTCGCAAAAACAACATATCATGCACTTAACGCGTAAAAAGGCCTCATTTGATGCAACATTAACAATATATGGCGGCAAAGCATGCTGTTCGTGCCAGAAGTGACGCCAGAAGTGACAAGGCCATAGCTCTAGAAGCGACCACCACTAACTACACACTGCTGCCGCAAGCACAGGTACTCGTAAACCTAAGTAATAACACTATTATTGAGATTCCAGGCGTATAATTTAGAGACAAGGAGATCATGAGCAACAACATGAAATGTTTTCAGGAAATCTAGAGAATACAATCAATAGCCTTTTGTTTATCAATAGCAACTTGGAGGTCATGCGTTAACTACACCAACTCTGTAGAGCAGGACGTTCCTTGATGACATCCATGGTATGCTGTGTTAAGTACATTATGTCTGCCGAGACTGGACATGATGCAAATGTAAATTACATGTTCTTTTGTTTTGGACGATATACTTGTTACAGACACAGGCCTATAATTATCTACCAAACTTTTTGGCCCATTTTTACAGTTGGGCGCGACCGAGCTAATTTCCAGTCTGTTGGCACAGTCCCTCCTTGCAAGCTCTTTTCAAGTAAACGCGCAAAGTACAATGACAATGTCTAAGAGCAGTTTTTCGTAACTGTTGCAGGCAAGTAGTCTGGGACCTTTGCAACAGTCTGTATCATATTACACAATAACTTACGAATGCCTATTGTATTCAAGTGCCTGGCAGACAGAAGGTAGGCAGATAGCTTCTTGGCACTCGCAAAGTGAACAAGCGAGGGGAAAGCCTCACTTTGCGTGCAACGTTTCAACAAAAGAGCCCGTCTTCATCTGGGCAAAGCGTTCATTATTGGCAGGGTTTAAATAGGACCTTCACTTCAAAGTGGAAGGCCCGGTGAGGGGAGCAGGGCATGAAGTGGAAAGGGTGTGAGGATGGGGGATGATATGTCGTCATTTCTGAAATGTAAGCCTAATAAACTTGGACTAGATGACCTTTTCATGGTGAACAACTCAAGTGAAGTGCTGGACTTTGTGAAATCTGACAATTTTAATTGTCTGCGCGCATTCTCGATCGATATCAAAGACTTGTATTTTCACTAACGCATGGCATGTTGGTTCAATGTGTTGAAACATGCATTGACCTGTTTGGAAGCGTCGCTTTTCAAAACTCAGCAGGGATTACATCCAGCAGCTTTGTAGACCTTTTATCCTTTCACTTGAGGTCTACTTATATATCCTGGAATGACAAGCCACACCTGCAAAAGGAAGGCATATGCATCGGCTCTTGCATCACGTCGAAACTAAGTAATCTCTTTTTAGCTAAATTAGACAAGAGCGTCAAGGAACGCTTAGGCAGCGTGCAGGTAGCAAAAGCTTTTAGATATATGGACGCCTTTCTGATATATATTGAAAGTGTTTGAATCCATAGCGCTCAACATACTATGTTGAGACAGAAGTTCAACCCGCAAGTTCTGACCAATGAGCCATCATCTAACAGGCTTAGTTTCCTGGACGTTGGCGTGGTGTTTGAACCAGATCACTGCTACGAGATCACCAGGTCGCCAGAACTGCTGGACGTATGAACCGCATAGAAACAAGCTTTTGCTACCCTTCAATTCTGCACGTTTCAAACTGGTCTAAAGGGTGATTGCCAACCTATGCTTTCAAAATGTCATTCGTAAGTCTTGTCCTCATTTCATGTACAGTAGTTTCCAGCAACAGTGCAATAGGCTGTCGCTCGCTAGCTACCCCGGTTACATGCCGATAGCTGTAGCAGAATCACTGTTGAGAAAGGTAAACACGGATAAGCGAGCTACTGCTCGTGCTGTCGGAGAAGAATAGAAAAAACTTGCTGTTGTTTCGTATATACACACGTATCCCGTAATTTCAAGCGTATTGAGAAGCGAATAGATGTACGTGTTGCTTTTTCAGCCCCTGATAAGTTATATAGGATATACAGGGTTAACAAACCAGAAATTGACTTGCCCAGGATGTGCAAGAAGAAGCACAGAGTCATCTTTGTTGAATGTAAAGATCGTGCGGTGTATCAAATTCCGCTATCGTGTGGGAAACAGTATGTAGGACAGGCTGGTCGGTGTTTAAATGATCGCCTCCGAGAGCACATGCGCAATGTAAAGAACAAAAATAATCAGGATGAGTTGCTAGCAGCACGTTGCAATGAATGCCAAGGGTGTACGCCTCTTTATGACAAGATAGTTCCAATCGATAGAAACAAGGATAAGCGCACGCGGGAAACAATTGAAGCCGAAAAGATAGATCGATTAGGAAGTGCCTGAGTTAGAACCCCCTCTGTTAATCTGCTATCAAAAGAATTTGCGTTAAATCGGGCTCGATGATATCACATATGTCTTGTGATTCACAGAAATACAGCGTGTATAGATGTGCTTCTTCACAATAAAGTTTTGTAAGTTAGCGCTGTGTGTGTGTTCTCTCGTTCTGTGTCCGTGTCTTGTGTTGCGCTACAGCGACGGTTTTAGGTCAAAACAAACAAGCTCAAGTTTCTACCTTATTAACGAATACTGAAAATTCACAGCAACTGTGACCGCTATTATGGTAAAGCCACTTGCTTTCAGGGGACATTTAAGGACATGACTTCTTTCGAAGGGGCAGGCGTCAAATTTTTCTTTGCTTGTTTTTCTTTGGAATGATGCTCAAAGGATTAGCAAACATGGACCGCCGTGTCAAATTCACCAACATCTATAAATAACTTAGCTAATAGAATTTATTCTTCCCTTTAATTTCGGTTTCGGATGTCATAAGTAGGTTTTTATCATTACAGGCGTACATAATTAGACTTTAATAGCTATCTCTTTACTGGCTGGCGATCCAGCCTAGAGTGAATTTAAACGACGAAGCAGCGGTTATATTATAGTTTTCTTTATGCCTCACGGAATGTAGAATCAGCTTGTGACATCACAGTCACCATTCGCCTGCGGAAGCTAAAACAGAGGCTACATGGGAGCATAAATTTAGTTATAAATTATTTATCTTCCGTAGATGAATTTCATGTGGGGATCAATGTCTACTAATGTCGGTCGTATTATTCCCAAGAAAAGCAAGAAACGAAAACTAATTTTGCCCACTCCACCTGTTATTATAAAGAAAGCACTTTCTCTGCCGGAATGAAACCCACACCGTGAATACAGTTCGCATATCGCTGCTTAGTTGCAACTGGTAGTTTCCTCTTGCGATGTTTTTTTAAGGTTTTATTACATAACAGACTTCTTGCGGTGTTTTTTTTAAGGTTTTATTACATACCAGACTTAATACTGCAGCGTAGTTTCGTAACAGAATACAGAGGGGTGACCTTCCTGATGTTTTTTATCTGTTTCAGAACATGTTTCATGCTAGGCAGTTGTTCGAAGCCAATCTGCAGGTACGAATGCCTGAACACTGTCTGGGCTTCACCAATGAACTGCAACAATGCTGGGCACAGGAACTGTTCACTGTCAGGAAATCTTCGCTAGCGCATGATGCGCAATGGAGAAGTGCAAACGTAGACGCCACATCAACAGCAAATCAAAACTAGCGATTAAGCAGGAGAAAAGGAATATCCTTAAGTTGTTTTGCTTTTGCAGAGAAGGCAAAAAAGTAGAAACAACTCCACTGAGTGGATTTCGATCTCACACGGAAAGCATTTTTATCTTCAGTTTTAAAGGTTAGAAGGAGATGTAGCACTAGAGATGTAGATATATGTAGATATAGAGATGTAGCACACTGTAGCACTAAGCTGCAAGCATTGAGAGATTAGAACAGGAGGTCTGACATTGCCGATTGAAAGAATAAATGCAGCACGTAGCAACTGGAAGCGTAGACATTTTTAAAGCTTCCAGTACTACATTATGGCATGACACGCGAAAATATTTAATAATATTGGCCTGAAAAAGTAGTCACAGCAGTTTGGAAAGCACTCGCCAGCAGGAGATCATCCAGACCCTCAGTTAAGGAAGGTAGGCCGGTGACGCCTAATATGGTGTATTCTAACTGCTGCCAATATGAGACGAGAATACGTGTCGCCCTAGTTCGAATTTAGCAAATTTTCAATATCGCCGCACGTGGCTGACGCAAATTTGGCGCTGAAAAACTTAAAGTGCTGAAAGGAGTTATTTTTGCAGCTAGTCTTACCTTCATAATAAGGTGCAATACGTGCCCACTGGACGGCTGAACAAGACCGCAGACGCTACGCAGAAACGATAGTCGACGCTAAACGATTCCAATGTTAGCGACCAAAACGAGTTCGAGCATTGTGCCCCTCAACAGATCAGCAATATCTGCGCACACAAATAAAATATATTGCTTTTCATCTCCCCCGGTTTTTCAGAGCTCTTCTTCTTTTTGAATGTTTGTTTGGCTCCTTCTCACGGTACCCAGAAGCTCCCTATTAAAAGCAATTGTGATAAAAGTTACTCTCGTGTCACGGCTCTATATCTTTCTAAACATTTGTTGTTTTTCTTTTAGTTTTATAGTGTTTAAGCTTTCCAAATATCGGTGCGTACCGCTTCTAACCACAGCGGCGTCGGACAACGAAAGCCTATTTGCAGACGGCTACCCTGACGTGGGAAGTTATTAACGCCGCGAGCTGTCATTTTGCAAAGATGCTGTCTTCTGCCCTCCTATGACAGCTATTTTAAGAGTCCTGAAAACATTCCTAAGCAGCCATCTGACAGGAATTATGAAAATGAGGGGCTTCCCACTTAAAGAAAAAACCCCTTCCTAACGCCGAAGAAACAAAAAGTTAAGTGTTAAGTATATACATAGGGAAAAGATTGATATTAATTAACGTCGACCTTCTGTCCTTGATCACGACTTCCGAAAAAGGTAATAATTGTAAACTGTCCGTAAAGACTGACCTCCATGGAAGATTATCTCCGTCGCTGCGTCTTCGAAAAAAAAAAATTTCTGTGCCTGTAGGTGCAGTAAATTCTTTTACGAAGCACGGCACAGGTTCGGTAGCGTGCTCTCAGGTATAAACTGAGAAAGTAAATGCCCGAAAACATCCAACAAGCGTGGCTACAACTTTGACATGCGACTTGCCTGGTCCTTTTGAGACAGATAACATGGCCGTCGTGACTGCAGGGGATTAAAAATAGTTTTCTGTTTATTGTTACCTTACCTAAGCATTAAAATCACCACTAGCGAGTAAATTAAAGACAATTAACTTTAAAATCAGATGTTTCACATTAGGAGTGGTACCTTCTTGTGTTGTAGTTCACGTTTAATATGCACTAAAGAGAGACAGAGATGACTGCTAAACCAAAAGAATGATATTTCTCGACGCTGTCGAAAGTCGCATGCGCGTTTTGGAGATATCGTTACCTCAGAAGAACACTACTTCGCAATTCTTTGTGACTGTTCTTGAACTTTCATGTGTCGGTGAATATACCTTAAGCTGATAAATTCAGTAACTGCGCTTTCAGATGCAGCGCGATCAACTTTTAACAGCGCCTCGTGCACCACATTGTGTTCATGACATGTGGTCTCGTCCTCATGTGCGTCACGTGTTCTACATAAACGCAGACAGTCATATGGAAACTAGAGTGCTGTATCGAGCATGTTTCTGAAAAGATGAAAGTGCAGGTCCTCCCCGCTATGGGTAAGGGAACCAATTCAACTTGCACATATTGAGCGGTTTGCGTCGCTGTGTTGTGGGAATTTATATTGGCTTTTGCTGATGCCTTGCTCCTAAACGCTTTGCATCAAGGGCATCCACGCACATATGCATGCGATCTCTTTCGAGAACATTCTCTGCCTTCTACCATGCGCTAGGCATAGTTGTGGTGCCTCTCAGCATGGTGTTGCTACAGATCTGATAGGATTCGAAAGGCGGGTTGAAGTTCTTGTTCCGTTCTGCTTTCCTTTACGAACACCGTCTAGAGTTGCTGCGGGTACGAAGGAAACGCCGATCTGCTGCGCATTCCAGTGCAGCATCGCCAGGAAATGGGTGAAGCTTTTTTTTTTGCAGTGCCAAGAGCGAATACTTGACACAAGCGGCGCGTTAGCTGGCTGCGCAGCAAATAACTCTTTCCACATTATATTTTATATTTACAAGCAAAAATGATGTAATCTATATCCGTCGCCCACAGGCTGCCGCGTGGGAGGTAAACATTGCGCTCTGCTTACCCCGTTGCGAGCCCCCTTCAAACCACGTGCACCATTTGCGTGCAACTTTCATCAGGTGTGAATTATATTTACAGACCAGATCTCCTGTGATAGCATGTACACTCCATGAGATGCTTGTTTTTTCTGACGTCTGGGTTTGGTGTGGGAATAAAATCTACATAAACTGATAATCAGTAGTTGTTATACAGAATAGTATTTCCAGCTTATTTCACGACGCTGCCAGCCAGCGGTATTTCTCCCGCAGATAATAAAAGAATTTCCGATTCTTCTTCTCAGGCAAGCTTGTTGTTGTTGACCATGGTTGACGTGTGCTGTGCGTTGTCAGTGCACGCTAAAGAATCCCAGGTGGTCGAAATTTTCGGAGCCTTTCACTACGGTGTCCCTCGTAGTCTGAGTCGCTTTGGGACGTTAAACTCGAATAAACCAAACCAAACCGAACTGTCCAGAGTCTTAGGATTATTCTGTGTTGCCCTTTGAATGCATAAAAATCTGATCTTCTCATATGTCGAAGTGTGTTTGTTTACTGGCGTGGCCTGTTCTGCTAAGTCATGTAGCATTTAACCATGGACTGGAATCAAGACAGATAACTGCTTTTGCTCAATCTTTTAACAGGATTATTTCACTCCAGATGAGCTCGAAATGGAAGAAGACAGCTGAAATAAAATGCTGTGTCCAAGAATGGCTCCGACACCGGAACGCTTTTTACAGTGAATACACCTTAGCGTACTAGCCCTGAATACGCGTGCAGTTATTTTTTGATCGTTTAGAAAACCCCAATGATGATCATGTTGTTCATATTTTGTGTCTTCACTACATGCATCTAAGCGTTCCTTTCATCTGGTATTCGTGTGCTCGAGTACCATAACCTAGGATGTTACGGTTTAAAGGCACAATAAATAAAGATATTTTTTCTTTGCACAAAGCGGAAAAAAACTTAAAATACGGTAATCGACAGGCATTCCCACTAGCCCCTGCTAAGTCGCGTAGCCCTTGAAGTTATCGAGGACAGCTAACGGCAGAACGAACTGTTGATATGGCGCTCACGCACGCATACATCAGCGACGACACGCCTATTACCTTCAGTGTGTTGAGCGTCATGGTGAAGTCTACACGTTACCTTTGAGAAGTCCCCAAAAGCATGCGAGCTGCAGTCACGCTCTAACGTATTTCATCCAACACAACACCAGAGTTAAAACTGAAAACCGACAGTGCCCTGTGCTGTCGACTATCGCGTTTTTATTGACTGACTACGAAGTCAGTATGATAGCAGATGACCCTTGTGATTGACTAGATCTGCTGTGGTCACTGCAATTTCTACGTCGGTGTTGTAAGCGTATGGACTCACGCTTGTAAGATTATACATACATAATCTTGACTATCACACATGAATTTATTAAACCTTTTTTTCTCGCGGAATCATGACTAACGTCAATAACAATTTAGCCGCATATCATATCTGCATGCTACAACACCTCAACGAGCACCTCACTGAAAGGCGCTAAAATGCGGAATTGCGTGCCGGCGCATCGTGTAGCGCATCCATGATGACCCGCTCTGGAAAACTTTTTCCTTTAATGGGCCAGATGAGAGGTGATGGTGCATTCAGCGGTACTTTTCAAATATTTTTCAGCAGTTCTCAAACCATGTTCGCCTTTCCCCTGCGCTGAAAACATGGAAGGCCATGCGCTTGCATGCATGCATGCGCGTGTCTGCATGAACGCGTGGTATTAAACGAAATAAGAAAAGAACAGGCACTTCGCAATTTCAGAACGCCCACGCCCACCGCCCACAGAAGGCAGCCGATTCGATTGCTGAAGTGAGAACAAAACCGCTTCCTTGACCACCTAGCAAGTACGAGAGCGTTAATGCCGTTGAGGTCTTTCTGTTCTGAACTTGCTGCGTACAATGTTCACACGCAGCCTGAGTGGACAGAATGCGAACAGAAAAATTCAGGCCTTGTTTATGCGCCTAGCCTTTCTTTCGATCGTCTGTTTTGCGCTGTTTTATTTACAACACTCATCACACTTTTTTGGCTACGCTCGTTACGTCGCCATTACGTCGCCAGTCGAAGCTGTACGAATCCGCGTGTCGCGGCACCACGCGTACATCGCTATTCAGCGAGTTTCAGGCTAAAAAAAAACTTTCTTTTCGGTAAAAATAACATATGTGCTATCCCGTGAGGCTAATCTATCCCCTGTTCAAGTGTTCCGCGTTATAAATTTGCGCTGCGTATGACGAGCGAAACCTGTCCCGCAGCAGCTCTATACGAACAGCTCACGAATGAGGGTAAACGTGGTAATAATAGCGTAGTATAAATGTTTAGAATGCCTAAATTGTTTCTGGTTTCTGTTTGTGGAGTCCTGAACAGTCGCATCTTTTGTTGTGGCTACTATGGACCAGAATACGACGCTATCGCACCGGGCCGGTTCGCGCGTACTCTCATGGATGGATGGATGGATAGGAGCGCCCCCTTTGAAACGGGGTGGTGGCAATTGCCACCATGCTCAGCTTTTCTTTATTTATTATTTTTTTTGTTTACTGTGTTGGCAATTCTCATTAAGATTCTCCATCAACTTTGCCTACGGTTTCCTACTATTCTAACCTTATTCCACATCTCTGCTTTTCAGCCACCAATCCTCCAATCGCTTTTTGCTGACTTCCACTGCAGATTTATTTACATGACCATTGTTATCATTAAACCCTAGGGCCTCAGAAAGAGTGACTGTGCCTGCATCGACATCCGGATGGATACCATCACATTTGATTATGAGGTGTTCAATTGTTTCCACAGATCTACCACACACTGCACATGTGTCATCTTCTTCGTTAAATTTCTTTTGTAGCTGCGCGTTCTAAGACACCCTGATCTAGCTTCAAAAAGTAGGGCACTGCCTCTTGAGTTATCATAGAAAAATTCTTTCCTGATCTGCCTTTTCCAGAATCGATATAGTTCTACACTATGTTTCTTTTCCATTGAATTCATCCAATTTTTAACTTCCGCGTTTTTGACCTGTCGTTTAATGCTTTTTCTTTCTCCGTCCTCATGACCGGCATACTTACTGGTTAGTTTTCTAGTTCTTTTCCGCCACTGTGAGTCAACGTTGTTTCTGTATAAATATTTAAATACCTTAGCTGCCCATCTGTTATCGTCCAATTTCCTCAGGCGTTCTTCATATAGTATTTTACTCTTAGCTTCCCGTGCCTCGAACGATGCCCAGCCCATATCCCCTTGTACTGCCTCGTTTGTGGTTTTGCCGTGGGCACCTAGTGCTAATCTTCCAACAGCTCTCTGATTTACGTCTAATCTCGACTGAACTTCTGCCCTTAAGCACAGAACCGCATTGCCGAAAGTAAGTCCCGGCACCATTATTCCTTTCCAAATACCTCTTAGTACTTCATATTTGTTGTACCCCCATAATGCCCTATGTTTCATTATCCCGGCGTCTCTTCGTCCTTTTGCCCTAAGAGCCTGTTAATGCTTTTCCGTGTATATCTGCCCTTCGTTTAGCCATATCCCGAGGTATTTTGTAGCCATATCTCAAACCCTGGCAACAGGCGCCATCTTCCGCCGGACTGCCCAAACGCTACGAAATGCCTTTGCGCCATGCACAACAAGCGAGCTTTGTAACCTCTCATAGTGCTGAAACATGTCCGTGTCATCCTCCTGGAAGTAAAAGAAGTGATCTGGGCACCACTCCGTTGTCTACGCATGCATTAACTACCACAGGAAAAGAAGCAGCTGGGTTGTGGAGCTCTGTGTGCGATGTGAGCGACGTGTGTCGAGAGCTCTGCCGCTGCGTAGTGTTCAGCCTGCATCGTTTCCCATCGGGCGTTAAAAATGCTGGCCTGTATCAAATATGGATTGCTGCGGTGTATAGAACGAAATAGGAGGCAAGTACTAAAGCACGATTGTGTGAAACGGTCGACCTATCTGCGTGGCCATCGCAGTACGTTTAGCAATCAGTGACCGTGATATGGGAACATATGCTGGGAATATTTATGACAGGATGAACAAACGTCTGCTTTGCGAAGTTGTAAGCCTGTTTTCTTGCTGCTAGTCGCTCTGCCGCTCTCCCCCCTGCAGAGGTTGCGTTCGCCGCAGCGGTTCTGATGCAGCCCGAAGCTTTATTACATTTTTGCGTGAAGCCCATGGACGGGTCCTTGTCAGTGTCCTATATACAGTTGATAAACCTACCTAACCGACTAGCTGCTTTAAGCGAGTGTTGATAGTTATCATACAATGTTTAGCTAGAAGGCAGCGTAGAGGTGGTGGCTCCTGGTCTGCGGAGGCCTGCTACCTAGCAAAGCAATACCAACTCCGCTTCACACCCCTGGCTTCTCTATATAGTTAATTTTAAACTCTCTCATTCTGTCTTGACTGAGTGTGACGAGTACTCAATACTTTGCTGACTATGCCTTGCATGCCAAGAATACTTACCAGTTGCGATTAAAACTGAATTTCATAACTTGAATTTCGCGTAATTTTCTCGTTTTTTTTTCGGTTTCGACCTAAAATTCTAATACCCAAGTTTATATTAGGACACCAAGCTGCAGATGGTTTGGGCTCCGTATATTAATTCACAGTTTAAACCTCCGGTGTTTGCTTAGTCTCCGGTACTAGTGAACGACACTGAAGCAGCCGGATAGTTTAATAGCAAAGGTTTCCACAGGTATCGCCACAGACACTCTTAACATGGAGGGATGTCAATATACACAGCGCGGAAAACTTGAAACGCGAAACTGCTCAGTCATTCAATAATCTCAAAAACGTTACTGAACTTTCTTAGAATGGAACGCACCGTACTAGAATGGAAAGCTGCAGCTGTGGACGTACTATGCAAAAACGAATGTCTGGCGTGTTCTTTAGAGGTGCCATAAGTAAAAGGCAATTGTAATTAACGGGTTCCACGTGGCAAAGACACACAACGTTCTGTAACGCAAACCTTAGGTGGGGACTCCGACTTGACGTCAACAGTGTTGAGTTCTTAATGGCGCAACGAAGTCTCACTACGCTGCATTTTGCCTTCACTGCAATTCAGCTACCGCGGTCGTAATCGACGCTCCGCGGACTCTGCTGACATCTCCAAGTGGATGCCGTAGCCCCTGAGCCACTGCAATCGGTACACGTTACGTGGGTTACGTGGTTGAAATACACGTGTTTTAATTTCGACTTATTTGCACTTTTTTTGGCAAGGTGCCAATAATACTGAAATATTAAGTTTTTCACTGAATTCAGCGTTCAGGGGCCCATGATGTCAGCTTTTGGTGCGACCTTTACGTAGAGATTTGAAAACCTACTTCAGCAATAGAAACTTGCGGAATAGGGAAGTCGTAATAGTATAGACGTGTACCAGACGCCGGCTGCGCACGGGCAGTGACCGCGCCTGGCCGGGCCCCTACCAGCCGGGGCCCGGTAAACTGCTTTACATCGGCGCTATCGTACGTCCGGGCTATGCTAAAAGACCGTAATATATAAATTTGTCGCGCGCGAATGGACTGCTATGACTCAGTGTGTCGAATATATGTCATATTCACATACTACGCGCAATTTAAAGGGCGTCTCATTTAGCGGCCATCACACTGGATGCGGTGGCTAAGTGGCTTCAGCGTTCGGCTGCTGATCCCAAGGTCGCAGTATTCAATCCCGGCTACGACGGCCGCATTTTGATGGAGGCGAAATGCAAAAACGTCCGTGGGATGTGCACTGTCAGCCCACAATAAAGAACCCCATGTCGTATAAGTTAATCCAGGACCATCACCTACGGCGTTCCTAGAGTGAACCCAAGTGTAAAACACAAGAGGAAATTTGGCTGTTAACGTTCAAAACGTTGTATGATTTTAGTTCATAAATATTCTGCAGCAGAAGAAATTCTTGTCATAACGAGAGGATCTTTTTTTTTAGAACAGTGTAGTCTTGTAAGCCACTAAAACGACATTTCGGGCAACTTGGTTATTTTTTTAGACATAGCTGCAGAGCGGAAACCGCAAACACAGTCACGAGAAAAATGGATGCATCCTGACAAAAACTTTGTGTCGCCCCGACACAGCCAGTTGTGTCCCGACGACGCAAGCTGTGGATTAAAATAAGAAATGCTGACAATACGACAAAAGTTTCTGCCATTAAAACAAACTGGCATGTGGTAACATTTTAGGACTCCCTGAATCCAAAGCACCAACCGACCCACCGACCAACCGGCCAGACCGACCGACCTGACCGGCCCACACCGAACTGCACCGGACTGAACTGGACTGAACTGTGTAGTAGTGGACAATCTGACTACTGACTCTGCTGTTTTCAAGTGGGAAGAAATAAAAGTAGGACAAGGCATCAATGCCGTTCTATTTGCATAGTTTGCACTCCTTTCCCTAGACTTGCACAAGGAAAAATCTCCACACACCAGCGCTTAGTAATCTGAGGCTGTATATTGTCACGTGGTGGTGACAACGTGGTGAACAGACTATTGTAGCACAGAAATGAAATATTTATTGGGCTCACCTGCGTTCACAAAGAAAGGCGCTAGGCGGTCGTCGAAGTACAGAATCACTACGGCTCTCGGCAGCTCTCAATATAAACCCTGCCGGAGATAATGCGCGCCAAAGCATCTGCGATAATTTCGAGACATGGAGAAGTCGTTGCGCGTGGCTGCTATCATTCTAGATAAATCTGGCTTCTAATCGCGCCACAAACAAAGTGACAAAGCCATGTGCCGGCGCCTTTGAGAATAAAGAAACAAATATTACAAACATTCGCACTAATATCATCATTTTCGCAACAAAAGCTACAGCCTCGTTTGCATGAACTCGACAGTGGCGGGTCGAGTCAGGGGATCGAGTTGAGCAAGGTCAGCTCAACTCGACCACTGCGTGTTTACATGAACTCGGTTATAGCGAGTCGAGACCGGTTCAACTGCAGCGACAGCAAGCGTCGAGCAGCGCAGCTGGAGAGGGCAGTGGCAGCCTCCAAGATTGCGGCACGGAACCACTGTCTCGGAGGCGCGAAAGCGCGAGCGAAAAACAGGATCGCATTTATCTTCTCCCCTCCCACTAACCCGACTCTTCTACTCGGTCCGGTTTACATGCTATCTGCCGTTGTTGTCGAGAGAGTCAACCCACCCCCTGCAGCGGGGTTGACTGTACTCGCTCCCTCGACTCCCGAACCCGACTCTGCGGTGCTTACATGAAACTAGTAACCGGTTTTCAACTCAACTCCCCAACTCAACCCCGTCATGTAAACGCCGCTTATGTCAACTTTGGTTACTCAAGCTCTTAAAAATCGGGCCTACTGCAGATTTATGCTCGGTGCATGTTGCGTCAGTAGCCGGTGATACTATGAGCGACATTCAGGGGAGTCCCCATATGAGCAAATCTGATCGCGTGAAAGCATTCGCTTCAATGGCTTCCGTGAATTGAGCAACGAGTACTGCAGACGGTTTAGAAAGGCCATCCCGCACTCCCGTACAACAGCCGCCTTAGTTGGTTCAGGGATAGTCACTGTTTCCGGAATGCGGTGCCAGTAGGGTAGATTTACATAATATTAGCTGAATATGCTTTATTTATGATGATTCATGTGGTGACATAGCTTTATTCTGTGCGTAAACGAATATGTACTTGGGCTGCCACGGTGGCTCAGTGATTATTGTACTCGGCTGTGGACCCGAAAGACGCGGGTTCGATCCCGTCCGCGGCGGTCGCATTTCGGTAGAGCCGAAATGCTAGAGGGCTGTGTGTTGTGCGATGTCAGTGCATTTAAAAGATCTGAAGCCCTCTACTATATGGCGTCCCTTATAGACTGAGTCGTTTTGAGACGTTAAACCCCATAATACCATAAACAAAAGCGTAATGTGTACCGCTAAATAGTCAAAGCATAATTTCATCGTTATAAGGCGCCGGACGGCCCACGAACAAACGCCAAACTACGTAGAACAATAACATTAAAGCATGATCTGCCCTCGGAGACAGTCATGGACCGCTCAGAATGGAGTTCATGTTATTCTTTTTTTTTGCCGTAGTTAATTCAGTAAGCAAAGAACCAAGAGAATGGGTCAAGTTCAGTCCTGGGAACGAGACGAACTTCTCACTGCTTCTTATACTAGGATGCTTGACTAGCTTCAGCTACCTCAGGGTAATCCTTTTAGCGCCGCTGAGCAGTCGCGGACGCATGGCTCGTCACGCAACAGCCATTCAGCAAACTTTTCCCTTTAAGCGCGTCTTCAAGTGGCGGCTTCTTTCGAGAGCGAGTCCGCCGGCACGCTCCAACCCGGCGGTTCGCTTGCGGGCTGAAGCACTCCGCATTTTCGCTTCGTCCCCCTTTCGAGAGCGGCGTCGAGCGAGCCATCGACCACTGTCTCGACGTTCGCGAGGGAACGGAGTCGTCTTGGGCGTACAAGAAATAACACTGAGTGCTTTTCGGCGAACGATAAGAGCAATCCAATATTCCGACATCCAGGCACACACTGCCGCCTTGGCTCCTCCAGGCACCAGTCAAAAGGAGAGCAGTTATGGTGTACTCTTTATCCAAACAACCATTTGACTCAAGCGTGCATTTCTGTGTACTCAGATGCCTATCTGTTGCTCTGATGGTGTTCATTAGAACACTCATGGGACCACACCAGGCCCTAACATGTAAAAGGAATCCAATCGGCATGAAGGAAGAGGATATATATGTTCATTCGGTCTGCGTGCAAGCAATCACTGGTTCTCATATTCGAAACATCGTTGCGTCTGCACGTGTCGCATTACGGGTTGATTGCTCGGGCTTGCCACGAAGAAAGAAAACTCTTGCTTGCTTGCTTCTTGTTGCCCTGCTTTTGCACGCGTCCCACTCTCCCCGTGTGTCGCATTAACGGCGCGGACGATCAATGGTCGTGTCTTCTACTGTGCCCCCAGTTAATCGAATAAACAAGCAGTGAGCCGCTGCTATATGAGCTAATCAACCCCTCGACTACTAGCTATCAAGTGTAGCGCCCTTCCTGCTTGTCTGGTATTTTTTTTCTCGCCGCCGGTGACGTTCTAAAAGGATTATGCAGTGTTTGTTCTCACTCCCACTCTATGAGGGGACGAGTCCCCGGCGACATAATTCAATTAAAGTGATGGGGTATAGATCTTGGGGCAAAGGAATCTTCCAGTGGTATTTCGATTCCACACATGGTATAGTCAAACATCTGAGATACTCAAGAGGATTTCCTTGCTTCGCCGCCTACACTATTTGCTCCTGCGCCTTGATTCTAATGAGCTGCAAACATGCTGAAACTATTAATCATACAGTTGCAGAGAAAACTGACTTGCGGTATTGTTTCCACTTCTGGCAATCACGAAATTTGCATCAAAGAACTTATTACATGTCGGAATTCTTACCTCTCTCTGTCACACGCTAGCTGCTTTATAAGTACGGTAAAGAATAAGGTATTGCGCGTCATAATTCTGCCGAGCTCTTTTCAGAACAACCTTATCATGCTTCTTAAGCCGTCATAAAAATAACAGTAATACTGGACCTATTCATGACCTGAAACTGAAGCTTTCGAGCAAAACAACAGATATGTTTGACCCTTGCAACTTTAACGAGCTCTTGGTTACACTAGCAATTTACACTTGTTTGTTTGCGCCTCTCAGAGATGTGCTTTTGTTAGGGGAAAAGAAGAAAGCCGTTGCGCGAAATGCCTATTGTGAAGTCGGGTTGCATGCAAAACTTTAACGTTTCTCGGTTTTGTGTTATCCTTCACGCAGGTGGCTTCTTCCGGAGCTGGGCATGGAATGGATGGAGCATGGTTTACTGTTTGGCAGCCAACCTATTCGCCAGCTCGTTTCCATGCATTCCTGGGTGCCCCATTAGTGCAAACGATTCATATGTCTTTTATGATGGGATGCTAACACAGCTTATAATTCTGTGTTCGTTTGTATGGATGTGTTTTCGTGTACTCGTTCAGCAGCCTTTTGTGAGTTAGAGGAATAGCATCGAAGAATCATGGCTGGCTCTCTTGTACCCCGTAGACAGCGGAAGGAATGAATAATTGACAAGAATGTCCATAGTTAGTCTCTCATCTCGCATTTTCTTTCGTCCTTGATCCGTTTAAAGCCTTCATCACGGCACTATGCGCATCTTTGTGATGCTGTTTCAACATGAGCCCATACAATGACAATGAATAGATATATGGTCAATATCGCATAAATGTACGCAGTTCCTATGCTTTTGGGCGTAAAAACGTACTGGTTGTGGTCGAAAGTACTTTTGTGATATGGTATGTTGCGGTATGGTATGGTATTGTGTGGTATGATATGGTATGATATGTACGGCTTAACGACTTGAGACTGCAAGGGGGCTATGACGGACGTGACAGTGGAGGCTGCGAATTAATTTCGACCCTCTGAGGTTCTTTATCGTACGCTAAACGGAATGTCAAAGAGATTGATGGAAAAATCAAGAGGAAACGTTCTCTCTATACAAATGTTACACCACCTTCAAAATAGAAGTAAGAAGATGAGCCAGAGTACGCACAGGTAACCTTGTCCTTCTAGGCATCCTAACCTCATCGCTCAACTTATGCCTCAGCCGCCGTCAGCAACGAATCCTTTTCATTGGCATCCGCTCTCAGTCTAATAGACCACTGCTTACCTCCTAGGCGCGTTACGTGAACTGCTTTAGCCATTCACCCCCCTGAATTTCAGCCACGATATCAAAACCTGCGCTTGTCCTATAGGCCATAAGCGCTGACCGCAGGAGCGCCACTGAAATCTCTCTTGCGACCGGTTCTGAAAACCTGCCTCTTTCGGGTCAGCAGCCGAGCACCAAAACAACTGAGCCACCGCGGCGGACCCAGAGAAATGAGCTTCATTTATACTTTAAAGTGACACTAGGCTGATAGCTTAACGTCACGCGATAGAAAATACATGAAAGAAACCAACAGTCACCGAAACGAAGGAAAGCATAGGGGATGTTTATTTTTTGTTATTACAGCAAACAAGTTATTACTACCCAAAACAAAGGTTCAATAAGCCAGAAACATGCGTACTAGCGAAGTACACGCGGCGCCAGCACATGCAGATTCGTACAACAGCAGAAGGCGACGTATTTACGGGCTTTCTCGACGAACACTGATTCGCCGTCAACGGGCAATTACCGCCGAAACACGAAAGCAGCGCGGCGGGCGTAGCTAAGAATTCAAATAGTGTGGTAACTAAAACAACGCAAAACTGACGTCAGGGAAAACAGGCTGCACGCTAACACAAGCGCTGAATCTTCCGGTTCAGTTCGGTTCAGTTTTATTTCCTTAACGGCCCCCATTCAAGGTGGTGTGGCCTGGCATTCGGCGGCCACACTCAGGATGCGTGCGGCCTTCGAGCGCAGCAAGTTAAGAACCGCAGGCTCTGAACGGCATCCACACTCTGTTGTGCTCGTTAGGCGGCCAGTGAAGCGCTGTCGTTCTGACTTCAGCCTTCGAAGCGACTACTTTTTTGCAGGCTCTTGGCGTTATGAATTTGTGACGGAACAGCGCAAAACACCGGGACAAGAGACAGAGTCAGCGCTTGTCTCTTGTCCCGGTGTTTTGCGCTGTTCCGTCACAAATGAATAACCAACATGCCCAAGCTGCTGTCCTGGTTATGAATTTGCAGTGTTTTATTTTATAGTTCTCTCTCACACAGACACGCGCATGCATGCAAGTCGTCAACGAGTGAAGCGCGATGAGAGCGCGTGATCTTCTATGTTTTCTGCTAATTGGAAAGGCGAATATGCTTTGAGATATGCTGAAAAATATCTTAGAAGTACCGTGTACATCCACCTCTCATTTAACTCATTAAAAAGAGAAGAAGTTTTCTGGCGCGGGGGTCATCATCAATGCAGCTAGTATGTGAGGCGACGGCACGCAAGGCAAGATTTTAACGCCTTTCATTCGAGTGCACGTTTTCTATGGCAAATCTGTAGCATGCAGATGTGAGAGGACGCTCAATTGGTATTAAAGGTACACGCGCTTCCGCGAAAAAAGTGTTCAACCAGCTGATGCGCGATCGTCATGATTATGCATGCATTCCCTGCCGACACTTATAGCCGAGTGGCGGCAGACTACAGTTGAGCGGAACGTAACCTCACTCGTTTCCGCTTACAACCCATAGGAAGCAATTCCCGAACGTAGAAATCGCAACGACCGTAGCAGAGTGAAACACAAGGGTCGTCGTAATTATACCTACTGCGTAGGCAGTCAACAAGCACACGGTAATCAACAGCACAGAGCGCAGTTTGGTAAACAATGCGCCTGTAATTTTTCACTCCGACTTGGTGCTGAATGAATTACGATGGAGCGCGACTGCTGCCGAGTCGAGCTTTTGAGAATCCGTCGAAGCTTACAGTATACTTCACCACAGCCCGCAATGTGCCCCAAGCTCGCGACGTCGTCGCCGATGTATGCGCGCGTCGCAGTTTGTTGCGCAATCTGCGGCTGCCCTGCCCTCGGTAACTTCAGGCTGTTCCTTGCCCACCCACGGAGCCTAATTCTGTCACACGCGCGGGTTGTAAAGAAACACAAGCACATGCAGTGTAGCGCACGCAGAGTTCCCACTAAACTTTACCCTCCATCGTATGGGGCGGTGGGATATAGTGAGATGGCTTAGGCTGCTTGTACCATACATGGAGGGAGAAAAAACGAGTTTTGGTTTCCTCCATGGCACCATAGAGTTCATTTTTTCGCAGGCGTTTTGAATCATAAAGTTTCTTAATCTAGTTAGCAGGAAAGCTTGCGGCGCTACACTTCATCCATCACTGAGAGGCGCAAGCTTGTCAGGAAAACGAGGTATTTTAGTCGGTTTCACTATTGTTGGGCATAAAACGTAGATTTAGGCGTCAACATATGACTCTTCTTGAGGCAAACCTCAAATAAATGCTGTGAAAGCTTCTATTGCAGCACAACACCTAACTTTCACTTGTGGTAAATGTGTTGAAGTAGTGAAAAACGCAGCACTGCAATAACTTAATCTGCGCGCAGAGGAGAGCACCGCGGCGCAACGCCGAATTTCGAGGTACAATCCACGTTGTCGGCCCAAAAGTAGCAAAAGCCAAACACGAAAACTAGTCTTTACGGAATTTCTGTGGTGGATGAAGTGCTCTTTAAGAAAGTGGCATAGGCGGTGGCGCCAGCTTTCCCTCTAGGTAATATTTAGAAACTCTATGCTTTGAATTTGGGAGGGTTTCCGGGACTTTCATTTGCGGTTTTCGCTACAACGCGGCCACCTTTCCTGGCGGAAAAAGCGGCCGTAGTGCTCCCGAGGAATAATCAATTCATTTTGTGGAGTTTGATATTTCCCTTTAGTGTTTCATTAAGAACCTAATTTCCTGTCAGCAACTTTCGGCATCCCTCTTCAGGCTCTGGAATTATTCTTCTTCTGTTTCCTTTACCTTGAGTTTTAAGCATGCCTTGTACTTGGCCTGTAGACTTCACGCTCCCGTGGTCGCTACTCTTCACATCGCCTAGAGCAGGGGTTCTCAAACTGGGTTCCGCGGAACCCCTGTGTTCCGCGGGCTGTCTTCTTGTGTTCCGCGAGAACCCTCACCGGCCCTGACCCGGCAGCTGATATGAGACTAGCTCTGAGTGCTACTGAGCCACGCTTTGACTTGCTCTTAAAAGGGAAGCAGTACCACCCATCACATTAGTATTTGTATTAATCTGTGCAATAAACATTTAACCTTTGCAACTCTCTCTTTGCAACAATGCACTCGACAACATTGCTGGTAAGTGAAAGCGGGGGGGGGGGGGGGGGGGGGGGCGGTTCCCTGGAACTTATTGAAGGCTTTTGGGGTTCCTCCAAGCAAAAAAGTTTGAGAACCCCTGGCCTAGAGCTTCAAGACACTGCAACACACTGAGTCTGGCGCACAATGCAAGCCTTCATGATCTTCATGGTAAAAGAAACAATGCATAAGAGAATAATAAAGGATTTTTAGCGCAACGGTGACACAACACAAGAAAGACGACAACACGGGCGCTTAGCGCCCGTGTTTTCGTCTTTCAAGCAAGCGCCCGTGTTGTCGTCTTTCCTGCGTTGTGTCCCCGTTGCGCTAAAAATCCTTTATTATGTCTGAAAACCAACTAGCTCAGCAGTTAACCCTCTTGAAGCATAAGAGAATGAACAAGGGAAACCAGAACACGGGATGCGAGGCTTTTCTTGTCTGTTGTTTATGCGCTGTTTCTTTCATCATGAATACAACAAAATGGCCCAACTTTCTTTTCTCTCCTTTGTTCTCTTCCAATTGCGTTTCCTATTTTCGCATTTACTAAAGAGAATACTGAAGTTTCTGAGAATGCAAGTTTATAACTCCTACGAGCCGTGCGCTCCTACCACTCCTGGAGTAGACGACACTAAATATATATATATATATATATATATATATATATATATATATATATATATATATATATATACATCATCATCAGCAGCAGCCCGACTACACCCACTGCAGGGCAAAGGCCTCTCCCATGTATCTTCAATTAACCCTATATATATATATATATATATATATATATATATATATATATATATATATATATAAGAGAAGCCAGGCTGTTGGCTTCTCTCATATCTAAACTAGCCCCTCATTCCCATTCCCTTGTCTGCGCGTGTATATATATATATATACTCCCAAGTAGCCCGCAGTACTTTTTTTCAACAAAAATCCTACTCCATACAAAGTTCTGCAAAGTAGACCTCGGTAACACTATAATACTTGCATGCCTTCCTGAGTAAGACCCGCAGAGCAGTCGTTGACTCCATTTGCTTCAAAGCCCAGACAAAGGCCGAACTTAATGGGTCATTCCTCGTTGCTACATTATACACGTTTTGTTCCGCCCCACTCGCTGAGGTTTCTAGTTGATTGCACTAGGGCGCCATCTGTTGTGTGCACTGAGAAGCAAAGCAACGGCCTCTTTCCTGCATCCTCCTCCTGTCTCTCAATTACGTTTTTCTCTCTCGACGACAGGTGGCGCCACGGCCGGTCTCGAGGGGGTAGCGCTCGCGCCCCTTTCGAGACCGGCCGTGGTGGGGCTAGTGCCACGCATTTTTGGGACAATTTAGAGTACTCGCAAATCGTCTATACTGCTTAACAGCATTGCACAAAATCTGACAGCTATTTTACCTGCAAGGATGTCGGACCTCGCCTATCGACGTCGCTCATGAACGCAAAAAATGACTAATTCATGGAGCAGAACAAGAAATCGGAGTTATGGCTGCTGCCCTGAAGAAATAAAAAAAAAACCTCAGCATTGAGGCTCAGGTCCACAAAAAATCAAAAAAGGCTTAGTTGCTAAATCTTATTCCAGCTGTCGAGTGGGCCGCCTTTCTCAACCAGTAATATTGGTTCAGGACCTCAAACCCGACAGTGCGCATTCCAAAAGTGTAGAAAATGAAGACTGGTTGCTGTAGAAGAGTCTATAACTGAGTTCCATTAGACAGAAAAAAAACTATGGATCTGACAAAAATTATAACAGTGGCGAGGAATTCCTGGTAAACTCTCACCATGAATGTAACTGCTGACAGCGTGCTTTCTCGTTTCATTCTTTTTTATGCGTAGCATATTGCAATCACTCAGTTCAGCCCTTGGGCGCGGCCGGGCAGCCACCAAACCACGTGACGTTACGTCACGTGATTTGGTGACGTCACGCACGTCACGTGAGTTCAGCCCTTGGGCGCGGCCGGGCAGCCACCAAACCACGTGATGTTACGTCACGTGATTTTGTGGTTTGGTGACGTCACGTCACCACGTGACGTGACGTCACCAAACCACTGAAAAAAAAGAAAAGAAAAAGAAAAAAGAAAAGGAAGAAATAAAAAGGACGGCTGAGCATGGTGGCGGTTGCCACCGCCCGTTTCAAAGGGGGCGCTCCTATCCATCCATCCATCCATCCATACGTCACGGAGGAAAAGCTGCTGAGAAAATCGAGTGCCGCCAAGCAATACCTCGCGCAAAAAGACCGCGCAATATGCAACGCATTCTTTGCGCATCTTTTTTAACAGTGAAACTGAAGACGCTGAAAGACTACCGAATGAAAGTAAGCGTGAGCAGATTATGGGTAATTATCGGATCAGCTTGCTTCGTTATAGATGGCCAGTGGAAATGTCACGTTGGCAACGAGTGTTCACCAAAAAAAAGGCGTATTTGAACACAGTTCATATACTCAAGTAACCTTATTGCAAGGAGCTGTGTCGCGCATGTGCGCTGTAGTCGCGTCCTTATTAGTTTCACCTATTCCGCTGTCAGAGTGACGCAAGAGGCGCTTACGCACTTGTCTTCGCAAGTCTCTAAAATCTCAAAAGCCTCCTTTATCTCCCATTTTTGCTTTTGTCTGACGTTCGAGCTACGATTGTGGTTTCGTGAAAGCAACGTACGCATTCGTGCATTGTGCAATGAGATGCAAGGGGTCCAGGCTTCGTGATTTGTCCTTATTGCGATGGTCCCTCAACCTGGTATTCACACACTTGCCGGATTGACTTATGTAACTCCTGTTACCTTAATGATACCTGCTACCTGATTACGCAAAATTTTCTTCTTGTGCTCTCTTGTGCTTCTTCTTGTGCTCCGTTGCTTCTTTTTTTCATCTCCTTATTCATCTTTTGGCGGATCACTAACTTCAGGGGGCCGGAAAACATCAGGCGAATCTCATACCTTCTTGCTATAGGTTTATAGATAGTGTCAGTTTGCAAAGCGCGCCGGCGGGCCGGGGAGGAGGAGGAGGAGGAAAACTTTTATTCCTATTTACAGTGAGAAGTCGATGGGGCGAGCCGGAAGGGCCCGCCCCTTACAAACACTAGGAGGGATCCCTAGTCCGGGATCCCTGTAGCTTCCGCAGCGGCCCGGGCTCTAGCTACCAATGCCTGTTGGGCATGGAGTTCGGAGCAGCCGCGCAGGGCAGCTTCCCAGTCCTCTCGAGTGGGGTGGAGGTGGGGTGGGTAGGCAGGATTGGAAGGGCATGCCCACACCATGTGGTAGGTGTCCGAAAACTCCTCCTCACAGTGTGGGCACGCGCCCGAGAAAGAAGAATTGAAGTGCTTAAGTACTGCCGGGCACAGTACAGTATTGGTATAGAGGCGGAGAAGCCAGCGCTCCTCCACCCTGGTGAGGCCTTTACAGGGAGGGGGATAGAGACAATGAAAATTTTGATAAAGAGAGGTGATCTCTTTAAAGGTGATGGCCGGATTGAAATTGAATTCCGGATCAGGCTGCGGATGAGGCGACGCCCGGTGAGTAAGCGCGCGGGCGGCAGCGTCGGCTGCCTCGTTCCCCTCAAGACCCGCATGAGCCGGAGCCCACACGATGGTACGATGGGTCGGAAACCCTGTGTATTCGCATGCGTGGAGAATTTTGAAAGCACGGTCTGGAATATACCCTTGCTCAATATTGCGGCAGGCGCCCCTGGAGTCCGTAATAATGACTCGGGACTCTGGATCTGCGGCGGCCAGTGCGATGGCGATCTCTTCCGCAAATGTAATGTTTGGGGCACGGAAAGTAAGGCCCTGAACTGTAGTGTTTTGGTGGATGACGGCCGCCGTGTACCAACCCCCATGGTGTGGGCCGGCCGCATCCACATAGAAGACACCTGGCTTATGGCCATATTGTTGAGAAATAGCCTCCGCCCGCGCGAGACGGCGACCATCATGGGTGTCTGCAGTCATGTTGTTCGGAAGGGGTCGCACCTGGAGTGCAAAGCGCCAGGCTTCAGGGATGCGGACCCGTTCTTCTGTATGTGTTGCGTAGGATATGTGTAAGCGGGTCAGAAGGCGGCTCCCCGCAGGTGTTTTGCTTAGGCGCAAGTATTGATTGTTAAGATGAGCTTCTCGTAACTCCCCAAAGGTGTTGGTCATCCCCAGACCGAGGAGACGCTTGTTGGACGTCGTTATGGGGAGGTCGAGCGCTCTCTTATAAATCTTGCGGAGAACTACTTCTAAGGCATTCTCATCGCATTTGCGTAGGTGGAGGTAGGGAGCCGAATATAAAATCCGGCTGGTCACGAATGCATTGGCCAGCCGCAGGGCATCTTTGCATCGTAGTCCCCCCCCCCCCCTTTTATTGGACACCCGGCGGAGCATCCGACCCACCTGGTCCCCCACCTTACGTAGCTTGTTTAGGGTAGTGTCTATCTTGCGCCTATGATGAATGAAAAGCCCCAGTACCCGGATCTCCTCGTGTTCAGGTATCGGTCCGCTAAGTAGGGAAAGGGCAATTTTGGTTGTGCACTTTGAGTTGGGGCGTATGTGCACAAATTCAGATTTGCTCGGGTAGCATTCAAGACCACAGCGACGAGCGTATTCGTCCACAATAGCTGCCGCTTGTTGCAGGTTGGTCTCGATGTCTCCAACCGATTGTTGTGTTGCCCAGAGGGTGATGTCGTCCGCATACAGAGCGTGCTGCACACCGGCGACCTCTGCCAGCTGGGTAGGGAGCTTCATCATGGCCAGATTAAATAGTAATGGCGAGAGGACAGCTCCCTGTGGGGTCCCTCGTGTGCCAAGTTGATATGGGCCATATTCTGTGTCTTGCAGCCGGATATAGGATTGGCGATCTGTAAGGAATTCTTCGATATAATTGAAAGTATTGCGCCCACAGTCTGTTTGCGAAAAGTGGGATAGGATGATCTCGTGGGTCACATTGTCGAAAGCCCCCCGCAGGTCAACTGCGACGACTACTTTATCATTGCTGGGGTGCTCGACGGGGTCGAGAATCTCCTTGTGAAGTTGCAACAGGAACACTTTGGGTTGCACTGGTGAGGGGCCCGCACCCCCTCAACGAATAGAGCCTGCTATCCGCACAGGCCACACCGGTCCAGCCTCTGGCCGGGGCAGGCGTCCACGCGGTGGCCGACCACACCGCAATGTCGGCAGGCTGGAATGGTTCGCTGGTAAGGCCTAACTTGTACAAGCTCTGAATCGTAGTGCACGAAACGTGGCTTCTCTGTTCCGGCAAAAGTCAGTCTCGCTTTGTTGGATGTCCCAAATTTTCGCACTTCCACGATGGTGCCGTAGCGCCATTGGAGCCTAGTACGGAGCGAGTCCGTAGTTTCAGAGTTACGGACGGTAATGACGCCGTAGCAGACGTCCTTGCCGTCTTGGCGCAGGTGCCCCACAAGGGGGACCCTCCCGTCGGGTCCATTAAGTTCAAATTCGCCGATGATCCGGTCGGCTAGCTCAGGTTTCGCAGTCTGAACAATAATGAGGTTTTGTTCTCTTACCGGTATTATGGTAAGGTCTGTTGCGGGTTGCGTGCCCAGGAGAGCCGTGAACGCCCGGCCGTAGCCGGTCTCCTGGAAAGTCTCGTACAACGAGACGCGGGTCCGGGGCTTGATGACGACGACGTAGTCGTCTGGAGCAGGCTTGGGAATAACAGGCGGTTTCCACTTCGTGAGCAGTCACCGACTGCGGCCCGACGCGTGCGGGGCGGGTGACTGCTGGTTTCCGGCGTGAACGCCGGCCGCGTCTACGGACGCCGGCTTTAAGGCTTGGTCTTGCGCTCGGCGCAGCACTGCGGCGTTCAACGCGGCGCTGCGAAATCTTGCCGAATCTGGGCCTCCGGTTGCCGCTGGGGTAACCGTTGCCGAAACTGGGCCTTCGGTTGCCGCTGGGTTAACCGTTGTCCAGTGCATGTTTTCGGGGTCGTAGCCTCGGCAGGAGATTTGCGGAGCAGCCATACTGGCGTCAGTGGCCAGAGGCCCCGATGTGCCGGGTACCGGTTCGGCCGTTAGGCCTAGCCGCGCCACCGGCCCGATCTGGCCATGTGTTGCCCGAAAAAGGGGTTTAACCGGGCCCACCTTGGAAAAAACTGGTGTCCAGATGTTCCCGACAGCTTTCGGTGCACGTTGGGGATGAACTTGCAAGGGTCAGGCGGAAACTTCCGCTGCTCCGGCTGAAAATCGCCGGAGCCGACGGGCAGCACGTCTGACTCCCCGTGCGCACGCGCGCGTCCGGGCCGGGGAGCGAAGCGCACAAACGCGATCACCGCCTAAGCGGTGGCGCTGCAGTCGCTTTATGCTTTACGCTTTACGGTGGGGTTTCCATGGTCGCTTCGTTTGGTGAGATAAGGCTACTCGAGCGTCGTCTGCTGTTCTCTGCTTGAGGAGCTTCAGCAGATGGTGTATCGCGTGCGTATCAAAACGTATTTAAGGAATAAAGACATAGTTTTCACCTTCATCGCTTTTAGATTGCTAGTATCATATATAACCGCAATTTTACCTCGGGCACGTTAAGGAAGCGTTGGCAAACGGCTGCTAATATGTACATGAACTGCGTATTCAATAATATAGACTGTATTCAAACGCGATCGCTCTGTTTATGCAAATTGTTTGATGAGACATTCCGATATTATTTCTATCTTGAAATGTTCAAGAGGCCAGGGCTACTGAACGGAAGGGAGCGTTGGCGGCGAGATAAAGAAATATGACGAAATGGGTCTGCATTTTTAAAAATTCTTTTTCTAAGTTTCTAAGTTTCACTTGCAGTAAATTGATTTACAGTGAACTGGTAAAAATTAGCCGGCTCCAACTGTTTAAGACTACACATCTATGACCATTCTGACACATGTAAAGTATTCAGAGAGTATTTTTCTTTTAGAGCTTTAGAGAAGCAGAAAAGCGGAAGTAGCACGTGCGAAATCAAGCGCTTTAGTGTCCGAAGGTCTCTTTTTATCTCTTTTGTGAGAAACCTTCGCCTTAAGCCCTGTTATTATGAGGCTCTTAAAAATCGTAGTTTTATTCCTTGCTAGACAGGCATAGAAAACAACCACAGATTTCAAGGCGGCCTTTGAGTTCTTTCTGGAGCTTCTGGCGCACCTTACTTCAGTGTGAACTCCCAAGCACAATGAGCACCCCAAAAAGCCTCGTTGTGACTTCCTAGCTGGGCAAACTTTGAGGGAGCCGATATAGTGAGGGAATGCTGTGCTCCGTCATGGAAGCTTGAAAGCTTGCTGTTCGCGCTTCTTTAACCGTTGCTGCATGGGTGCTAGGGTAAGTTGCTGGGGAAAGTATGTTTCTTCAGCCGCTTAGAAGCCGGTTTTGGTGGCTTCTAAGCGTCTGTTTTCGTATTTAGCGAGCTGATTGTACGAAGTAAATTGGAGTTTGCACCCAGGCCAAGGCTGCATACATCGGTAAGTTTCAATCCAACGGTTAAAAGAGGCCAAGGGAAAATCTCCTTAATACGGTGCCTTTCTGCTGCAGTCGGTGCTTCGTGGTGAGCACTGAGGGACCTCCAAATTTAGCGCCGTTGCTGTGACTTCTGCTGCAGTTTTAGAGGTGTACTAAGCGAGTTGTCGCGCTTAACACTGCCAGTAAGACAAGGAAGGTCAGCATTAACGTTCAACAGAAATGCAGCCTGCACACGGCTGACGGAGCGGACCTGCAAATCCACTTTGCACAGCCGTACATTACCCATGTGAAGAATTTTTTCAAGCCAAACTATGAGGTGACCAGCGACACGTCGTGTTTTTTTTTTCGATTTTGCCATGTGGAACCACGGAAAAAAAGGGCTTTCAGTTTCGGCCGAGATCTACAAAGGCATGACCCAGAGCGTCCTGCCCCTCGTAGCCTAGGCGTAGACCGCAAGCGAACTTTGCAATACAAAGTCGAAATCCAAGAAGTGAACATCAATAGCGACGCGCTGCTAGAGGCAGCCGCGCCCAGCGCAGACTATGCGAGACGCCAGACAGAGTGGACCATTTTTGCGGCAAACTGACCACATGACCAAGCGCAGCTAGTGGGTGTTGCGACGGCGATGAGAAAACCAAGAAAACTAACTCGCTACTGTAACCGCCCGAGACGTGGCGTTCGCGCCAGTTTGTTAATTGACCCTATCTAAAAATGTTCCCTTCTTGCTACTTTCTTTAAAGTATGGTAAACTTGGTGTTCATGCGGTATGACGACGACACGAGTTGCGCACTGAGTACTCTTTCTTTTGGCTTTTATTTTTTGTGGCACAGCTAATAAGATTGTTTGAGTGCACTGACGTGGGCATGCGCATGAAATGTGTTATCACCATTTTTTTTTTTTCGGAATAGACCACAGTTATTACTGTACGCATCTCTTGCGATTGATGTTTTAATGCGATGACATTTAGGGTGTCGTCTTGCAAAAACAATCGGGTTTCACTAAAACAAAATTCTCTGAATGGTCGAGAGGGTTGCGACGTCATCAGCACCCCCCTCCCTCCACCCGCCCCACCCCAATTTGAAAATCTGAGGATGAGAATGTTCGACTACCTACCATTGGATTATCATATGTGATTATATTAATGCGACCCACTAATCTACCTCAATCTGCGCATTAATCGACCTAATTTCTTCCAGTAATCGCCTATAATCTACCTTAATTCTATTCCTGGGGTGGGCCTATACTTCCAAATTTTGGGGGGGTCCTTTGGAAATTTTGAAGGTGGGCAAACTTCCTAGTGCTGTCGCATTATCTTCTGTAGGAATGTGCCTAAGAAGGCCGTTTTTTGTCTTGCGCGTGGTTTCTCAGTGGTAGTGCGTTTAATCTTTCCATATGTACAACTAACCAGCCTCATTTGCCGCCTTCCGCACTGACAACCCACTTGACTTCACCTTCTGGCGAGTTTCGAGCAGAACAACATTACGCAAGTCGGCACACAAGTTTTCATATGGTCGTGCAATGTTGACATTTATGAGCAATTTATTCGCCACTATTTCTCAGTACCAATTCAAACATTCATCCATGTCCGAAAATATTCATTTTGCCCACTTATTCATTAGTCGTTCTGCTTTTCAGTGAAATAGCATGTGCTTTTTTTGTTTGCCTCTTCTGACAGAAAGAAATGTAAGTATATGCTCCAAGTAGGATTTCCATGTGATGTTTTACAGAATAATCTCTAGTATAGTAGAGAGCAAGTTTCACATTAAAATCTAGACATGGCGATACAGTGCAGGGGGGGGGGGGAAGGGGTATGACGCACCTGGTCAGTGCATCGGGTGCCGCTGTCCCTTGTAATGCCTCTGCGTCATATCGACCACTCTCACCACTCTCCTTTATCATTCCCGGGGTGGTTGAAGGACTTCAGCGCCTAACTGCCATTTACAATTACGGCATTAAGTTTAAGCAATTGGGTATTCATACCGACTATGCTTGAAAACGGGCTTTAAAAGATGTACTTAAAAACCGCCTTTACCACTTATATGCTCTTCGTTCTCTCCTAATTAAAGAATGCATCACGCCCCTAAGAGACCACAGAATTATTCACCAATCACTTCGTTGGGCGAACTCATACCGATTAATTCTTGACAAAAGCATTTTTGAGCGAGAAACAGCTTGTGAACGCAATTTTTTTATATAATATAACATTTCAGTATAACAATAAATATATTCGGGGACCACTCGATTGTATGTTGCATTTTTTTTTGTTGTTTGCGTTCTTGCTAACGTCAAAACCGTAGCCCATGTGTTTTCTAAGGCAGACTTAACTGCTCGATACGTTTGATGGAAACACGTTAGAAGAAAAATTTTGTTACACATCAGAAGAATAGACCATTACCTTCAACATTTCCACAAGAATATATTCCATTTTTTTTATATTTAAAACTGTTGTCGTAGGATGGTGCCGGACATGGTACCGGACTTGAAGGTGGCAGCGATCATATTCATCACTTCGGTCTTTTCACAAGCCCTGACATAGCATAGTCAATGGATGTTTTTGCATTTTCCCTATGTCGAAAGGCTTCCAATTAATTTTGATCTCTTCAAGTTTTTTTACCGAGCACTGACATTGCGCAGCCCACTGACGTTTCTACATTTTGTTTGCGTTGAAATGCTTCCACCGTCAAGATTCAATACCATGACTTTAGACTCACCAGCTTAAAGTTACAAGCACAAAGCTACTGCAGCGTGCTTTAAATTAGGATTGTTACCAAGCAGGCAACACGGAGAAATAAATTGTTTTTCTGAAGAGAGATAAAGAAACTGTAACGCTCATCGAACCAAATACCGTAGTAGCGGACTGAAACGGTCGCAAATGATAACTGTCAAACGCAAACCATCACGACTACCACCCCTCAAAGAACATTCCCAACAACGGTAATTTTCTTTCTCTACCCCAAAGCGGCAAAAGATGCCAACCCGGATACAGGCGAATTGAAGGAAAGGGAGGTTGGAGCGTTTTCCATAGCTATCTTAAAAGGCTCGAACGGCCACACGTTACTGTCACGTACAGTGTGTACCCTGTAACCCAAGTCACAGCAACCTTGACAAATCACATCAATTAGGATGGGTACCTTTTGACAAGCCATTGCTAGTTCTACTTCCGAGTTACCAAAATACGGCAAGAACACGCGGCGATCGGGCTGCACTTGTTAAACCAGCTATTCATTTGCCGCGATATCCACTCCCAAGAATATTCTTGATAGGGCGCAGTAGTCATCAAGCGCATCTCGACCGGGACCTTCTTCACCCCTACATAGATTTCGCAGATGTTTATCTGTCCGAAGCCTCTCACCAGTGACCTTGAGGTTCCTTGAGCTACTCGTGTCTCACAAGCCCCAACGGTGGAAGCATCTGCCGTAGCAGCGGCGCATCTCTTAACCACTGCACCATTGCGCCAGAAGGGGTATGAGGACTCCCAGCGATCTATGAATGGAAAGCCGAGAATGACAAATCCCATATATAGGCATTAACACATTAACGCTATCGCATCATACTCTAAGGCGGAGCTTAATTCCAATTTCGCCGATCTTTGTCTGAAGCATGCTTGACCTTGAAAACCGAGCCTCGAATCGAAGCCGAAGTTAAAAATGAAGTGCGAGCGCGCCTGATTCTCATTTGACCTAACCACGCTAAATCGTCCACCATTTTCGGTGTAGATTATGGGGAGACCACATAGACCACTGGAACTTGTCTTCAGTCCCAGGAACATGCCGTGGGCTCATCTACGTCGCTATTCATGGTACAGCACAGTCCGGACCTTGGGCATTTAAAGCGCAAAAAAATAGAGCAGCGACGGCATAGTGTCGAACCTAACCTGTTGGCGTTACCGCGTGTTCGAAATCCACTCGCGACAATGAAGTATATTATTTTTTTTTTATTTTTAGGTCCTCCGCCCACCTAACGCTCGATGCCGACTGCTGCGCATGCCCTCTGCGGTAGCGATGTCGATACTGTCGCAATCTCCCAGCTCCTCCGGTGACGATGGATTTTGAAATGTGGCGCCATCATCTAGAAAGGAAGAAAATGACCTAGCAGCTACAGTACAGAGAGTGATAATCCGTTAGGCATAGCGTTACTGGCTTGGAGCTGTTCAAATTTCCTGGTAATGGTAAACAGTTACTAGCTGCAGTTATTGCTCTACGCTGATAGGTAGCGGAACGCCACACGAAACAGCGGCATCGCACCGGGAGGAGTTCAGCCGAAAGTAACCACCTTGCATGTATATATATCCACAAATTCTTGACAATCGCATTTTTCAATGGGAATTTGTTTATGAACGCATTTTTTTTCATACATCGTACTATTCCACTGTAACAATTAAATGTCCGCAAATCTCCCCTCGGCAGGTTTGCATTTTTTTTCCTATTAAGGTTTCTGCTATCCTCAAAACGTTCCCCACTGGTTTTTTAATGGCTGTCTTCACTACTCGATCTGAACGATGGGCAGACTTTAAAAGAAAGATGTTGCTACGCATCGGAAGAATCAACCATTAACTTTAGTGTTTCCATAAGGCGACCTTACAATATTCCTCAGTCGCCTCACAATTAAAATCGATCTCCAAGAATCCTAGATTTGATTATGCGGATTCTGTAGGAATTCGAACACCAGTACTTCGGATCTCTGTCATGTTACGAAAATTTGTTACATGGAAGCGTATAAGAACATTATCGCCGCTAAAGTTTTCAATATAAACGTGCACACCAAGCCACTAAAGGTTAATTGATTTTGGTTAGGAGTTAGACAGCAACAGTTATTCTAGCGCATTTTGTTCGCCTGGTCGGACAACCAACGTGCAAAAACGCCTTCGTGTGTTACGTGTAATTTCAGTTTTCAAAAATCCTTGAGGCAAAATCTTGAGCACGCTGTATGTTGTTTACAGGTTTCAAAGATCCTTTATTAGATTAAGGAAAGACAATCCTTTATTGTTAACCTTTATTAGAGCGTTCACTTCTAAAATAGACCTTAAAGGAAATGTTTGACTAAAATAAAGAAGTAATCATTAATGCAACATTCCGATACTACCGGGGTTAGTGGCTCAATCCGGCGGGTTTTGGCAAACGCCTATTCAGAAAAACCCTGTTTCGTTATCATTTTGTCACGTGGCCAGGTGATCGCTCCTTTCCTAAATCACAGACAAAACAATACAGTTGTTAGTTGCGCTTGATAGCTGCTGAAAACTGCGCCATCGTTGCGCATCGTATAGCTTATGAACGCATTCTTCGCTTATCGAAGTTTTGCTGACCGAGGACCGCAGAGAACATCCTTCTCACTATAAGTTTTTTTTTTTAACTAAATTTTGATACTATGACACAGCGACACTCCAGAAGTGTCAGTGACAAAAATAATGCGCTTTTACTTATAGCCTTGCCGAGAATGACATGAACCACTATGACTGCCAGTAAGAGCTTATATTGAAGAATCTCCTTTGCTGGAAACAAATTTCCGGATGAATATATTACCTCGGCCGAAAACAGAAGGTTACACTGATTCGATCGTATTCTCGTGCTGATCTTGCACCTGGGTGAGTTTGACTCCCGTGAGCAACTTGTCAGTATGAGATGTATTATCATTCGTTAACTCTCGTTGGTGGGTGGCAGCAGCAGTTTTGGCGGCATCTTCTATCTGGCAAGTGTTTCTGTTGCACAACTAGAGTATACTAGCTGCAAAGGATTCTTAATCTTTAACACTGCTTTCAATGTACTCTGAGCCTCCAATGATTAATTAATGTCTAATAACTGTTCACATCGTTCCCATTATACGTCATGTTACTTCCTGTGCCATCGCCTCAGTTCCTTTCTTTTTTCAGAGATGCCGCTAGGAAGCGCTTCTTTCTTGCTCCACTTAGAGTTACTGTATATGCTACCAAAGGTATATACAGTAACTCTAGCTCAACTGAATCTGTAGCAGTGCGGGACAGGGGTCTTTTGTAACAGTTTATTCAAACAACACGGACAGGAAGAGGCCCGCTCTGTACAGCATTTACAAGTTCAGTGTGGTCCTGGCGATGGTGTGGAGACCAGGCGTGGTAGAATTCAGCCGTGACGAGGATTCACACAAGGCACATTCATTTCTCCTGGATGGAAAAAACAAGACACCTTATAAGTCTATTAACTGGTCAGCAGTCGGGAAAGGGAATTTTTTTTGCGTTCTAAAAAGGTTATAAAATCATCTGGTTTTCCCAACGGTGTAGGTGAGAAATTTTTCTGAATTTGGCAGTATGGAACCCAATCGGTGAACGCGGATGACGCTGCATTTAAATTCAGCGCACGTGAGCTTTCGTCTTTGTATTCGACACATTAGCAAAACCTGCTGTTGCTTAAAGGGTAACTCCGGGAATTCTTTCGAATATTTTTTTTATAGTACCATGGTTGGTAGCCGCATCGCATTCCTTAGAGCCCCGTCTCTCCGCCACAATGAACAGTTTTTCAAAATGCCTAGTGGGACAATTTTAAAAAAGCGAAAACAGCATAAACTCGACGGTCTCACTTGGCGCTGCGATCAGGTCGCGAATGCTACCAGAAAAACACTGGTACGTGCATTTAATGGAGGAAGTAGCCACTGAAAACGATTAGACCTTTCATAAAATGCCTTAGACGACGTAACACAAGCCTCAAAATTTTATTATTCCGGCAGGGAGTGGGATTACTGTGCGGGAAATGTCAATGACGCTGAAATTTCAGTTTTGCCCATAGAAATAATCTGAACAGTTGCAACGAAAACGGCGACCTTTAAAACCAATTTACGCCGGTATGAAATGTAGCGCGTCAGCCATACGTATTGAAAGTTATCAGAAAGGAAGGGGGAAAACCTATACAGTATAAGTTTCATTGTCATATGCGTGGTAACTTCGAAGAAACCACGGAGCTGCTCTTTAAACAAGCCAAATACTCCTACCAGTTTTCAGTTGCTGGAACAGTATGCTGAGCTTCAAGTGCGCCGGATGTCTAGCTTTACAGCGTTGTTATGTTATACCCTCCGCAGTGAACAAGAATTTCGAGTGGCGCACAGTCTGGCTCACGCACACTTCATAAGTCTGTGGGTAGTTATGTTGCCGGTCACTGCCAACCGCCTCCGCTTGGCTGCCAGCCGCCGCCTCCGCCGCCCCCGCTCGGTGCCCAGCCGCCACCTCCTCCGTAGCCGCCGCCTCCGAAGCCGCCGCCGCCGCCGTAGCCGCCGCCGCCGCCAGTGACACGAGGTTTCAGCACGTAGATTGTGCTTCCCTTGAACGTGGAGGCACTACCGACTCCGACGCCGCTGAAGCCTCCACCGCCGCCGCCGCCGCCGAAACCTCCACCTCCAAATCCACCGCCGCCAAAACCCCCGCCGCCGAAGCCGCCGCCACCATAGCCGCCGCCGCCTCCACCAGAGGTGGTTTTTGTTGTAATCACAAACCTGGGCACAGGAATCACTTTCAGTATAACATCAGACGCAGTACATGCTGGGCGATTTTTGCACTTGTCACTCTGCAGTGGTTACGACACACTTACCAACTGTATAGTCTTTTACTTCAGGTGTGGAATTAAACTGAAGTTAGAATCCTCAGTGTCCTGCTGTATATATAACAGTTTGAAGCGCACAAATTTCTCCTCGTCGAAATTGGTTTTCGATCTATTTACGAGGCTCCCTGTACTTAATTTGGGCTTTGAAAACATTGGTTTTACGAGGATGGTGCAGAGCGTAGACAGCTAATAACTCACACAGGCATACAATGGCGCACCCAACTCACAATCATGCAACAACGAACATCACAGGTATATCGAATGCAATAGTATTGCGAATAAATTGCGTCCTCAAGCTCTGGGGACGTAGGCCTCGTTTTCGACAAACAATGCTTCTTGAGGAAGAATTAGCCATGAATCTGAGCTCTATATACAGTAAACAAATCAAATATACGTAAATTGATTAAAAGAGTGCAGGAAATTACAGTAATTGGTGATTAATTATGTGTTAGAGTTGCCTCAGAAAATAGAGTAAATTATGAACCAAATTCTGGATCGATTAACTGTGTGAAATACGCTTCAAAGCTTGATTATGTAATTGTCGAGCGCTGCCGAATCACACGCAGTGAGATGAGAAGTTGGTCATACCAGTATACAGCACTCCAGCCGATAACAAAATAAAAGGATATGAGAGAAGTGTACTGAATTTTGTCCCTGATTTTTTTGCTCTGTCTCGCGCTTGACCAAAGCCCCGCAAGCTTCTTTTCTTCTCAAAACACGGCCGCCAATAAATGAGGACGAGGAAGAGGACGCCCATTTTGTGCGAAATAGATTAAGTTTTTTCTAGTTCGGTACATCACCGAGGCCGGCTGGAATGGTGAACATTTTGAACGGACATCGTTTCATATCGCCGTTCGTAGCGTGGTTCCGTTTGTTTTTTTTGGTTGGAGGGGGGGGGGATTCGCAATAAAATGAAAGCTAATGCAATATCGGTGATATGATCATGAGTTAAAACCAGTTATTATTTGATAAGCAGACCTCTTTTTCGGGTTCTATACCAAACATCTCTTTATTTACAGGGTGAGTGGTTGTCACAGTTGAACAAGCACACTGCGAACTTTTTATAGCCGTGAATTATATATTGTGCCGCAATGGTCTAAAACCAAATGCTTTTTGTTGAGCTGCGGCTCTCACGCTCCTGACTATTTTTTGCTAGCATAGATGGATATATTTGCAGATAAGCGTTGCTGCACTTACCTGTGGACGGCTCCACCTCCACCGCCGCCACCACCGTGTCCACCGCCGCCGTATCCTCCTCCGCCAAATCCTCCACCACCGAAACCGCCGCCTCCAAATCCACCGCCTCCGAATCCACCCCCTCCAATGTCACCGGCGAGCACTACGCCAACTACGGCGCTCACGAAAATCTGAAGCAGAAGGTAAGACAAAACAGCATGACGTGAGCACAAAGTGAATGCGAAGAATATTAGTGCCACCGATTCGTGTCTTCCGAAGCGAATTACGCAACTTTACATTACAAAGAACAGCGTCAAATATTGCGCACTTCCCTGAAATTTCACTTCCCGATATGATCTAACGTATTCCGTTATTTTCTGCAGTTATATCATCAGTGGCCGTTTAGTGTGGACGCCTTTTCATGGATGGGAGCTCTCGCCCACAATACGGCATCCATTTTAAACTCGTAATTATGAAACGTAATACAGACGCTGATTTACCGAGGTGAATGTTTTCCTTGAGCATGGCTCTAGATGACAGCAAAGCCCGCAAACATTGAACTCACTGACTGAACCGCGCTGCCGCATTACCAATATTCCACCAAAAACGACTCAGCGTAAAGCAGGCACATTACCTGTGACCCGACTCGCTTGTATGACATTCGGTAAGGCCTAGTATTGATCATCAGGGCTACTTATATTACAACACATTTCAATATAAAATTCAGTGTAATGGAGCACACCACTGAAATAATTTCTTACGAAGATAAACCGACCTACTGGCTGGCGTTTAAGAACTCGCACTTTCCTACTACTGGTGTGGCCCAGTGGTTAGTCACAAAGCTGCAAGACAGCATTATAGAGAAATATTAAATAGCGGGCATAATATTACGTAACATGACCACTCTCACAAAATACAGGGTTGACAACTTCATAAAGAAGGCAGGAAACAAACGAAAATCTCAGAAGCTTTGATAACCCCTGCTTGTCTCTGCAAGGCGAATAGGGCAGGCAACACAGAATCGAGGCATTTTTTCTCATAGTAAGATGAGACCGCAGCTAGAAGTTTCTTCGTTTAGAAGCGAACGCATGAACTAAGTGGGCACCGAACGCAGTGCGCGTACTGAGGAAAGCCGCGCGGGAAAACAAACCACCCATATTAACGCAATACAACTAGAGGGATGGCGGCATGTAGTCAGCCCAAATTTTCGGCTTGTTTATCTATCCGGAAGGGAGGGGGAGGCCTTCAGCGGCGCAGTGTAGATATCGCAACTCAGAGGGCCCACAAGACAACGACACTCTTCCGTTACGCAATACTCGGCCCCTACAGGGGGCACAGTAAGTAGCGAGGAAGTCGCTGAAATACAAGTCTACGCCGCAGCGACACAAAGGGAGAAGACAAGGGATGGGTCGCGGCCGTTGTTGTCACGCAAAAGGAGGTTATATGGCGAGGAAATTAATTGACGTAATCGTCGCAAGCGTCTCGCCCGCGACAATACCTAGCAAGGTAATTAGAGCCGAGTGCGCCGGCAAAACGCGGACAACACGCTGTCAGGGGTAATCGTGCGCTACTTAATTGTTGGCAAGGTGTCACGCACTGGGCAAACGGCCGCGGTAAATGGCATGAGCAAGCGCGCAAGCGCGCAAAGCTCGAATGTGCTCCGCTATTAACTGTGCAGCACGACCCGCTGTCCCAGAGAGGTGTATTAGTCGGTGCCTATCTGTAGAGACTGACTTGGCCAGCGGAAGTTAGGACCGAATCACAACTCGATAATAAAATGCTCATCTGCCGCCGTAAAGCGATGCGAACAACGTGCTTAAGAAGTGGGGTCCATCCGCCCGAGGTCAGACTTCTGGCTTCCGGTCCCACTTGACGGAAGAGAATTAAGGCTTGCGCCCGCGTTTTATGCCTACTTGGGGATACGAAGCTCCGTAGGAGTATAAAGGGCTTCTGCTACTACACGTGTTCTTAATTCTGTCTTTTAATTATTTAGCCGAATTCATAAAAAAGTGAAAGGAAATCGAAGGAAACGTGCATTCACTAATGCTGCACAATAATTTGCTTCGGATTGCTTGCAGTCAAAGCAACATCCCACCAGGTCTGAGTGCCAAACAGTCCCTGTTGAAGATGCTAACACAGAAATGCACCCCTACCAGGCATTTTGAACAGTAAACTACTTCGCAGAATCCGATACAGGATAGCTCAATGTCCCCTCACCATTCAATAATCTACGGAATAAAAAGGCCCGGGACCGCCGAATCTCTTGCGTGTAACAGGAGTAGAACACGTTGGATAACAGGACGGGAGAATTTTCGCTTAATACTTGTCAACAGTAGTCATCAGTTCAAATGATACTGTCCAACTGTATCAATTCCAGCAGTCTGTATGGAAAACAAAAAGGAAACTGAGAATTACATCACGCAATCTTATGAGCTGCAGCTATAGGGTCGAAGGTATTTGCATGCGGCATGAATAAATATAGGACAGGGTGAGCGCGAAGACAGTAAAAGAGACAAACGCAGCCTCCGTACGCTAGCTAGGCTAATGGCTCGATTGCGTCACGCGCTGACGCCAGCGGACCGGCGGTATCACTCCGAGCGTGAGTACGTGCAAGTAAGTAATCCAGGCGGAAGAAATGACCGGAAATATGACGTCTCCGAGGCATGCTGCAACGCACACGTGGCACGTGCAGGAGAGGCAACGCACTGACCAGACTCCTCATGGCTGTACCGTGCCAAGACCGGCTGTGGGGCATGTGTTAAGGGTTCCTGCTGAGGAGATCTGCCGCCGCTTCGAGTCGCTGAGGAGACGAGACCGCGTGGCTGATGCCACTTCCTCGAGGCTTTTATACGCGCATCAGCGTTCATTGGTCAGCGGGCGACCTCTCCTCTTGACGTCTCGCCGGCAGAGGGGGAGAAAGCCGCCGCTGATCCACTTTCGCCTGGATGCCGCCTGCTTCCGCCCGAGGAGCATCGCTCACCGCACGCCTGCTTCCGCGCGGCGAGCGGAAGGGAGCGCGAAGGGGAGGGCAGGACTCCACGGCGCTGCCCTTTGTGCGCATGCAAAGTGGGTGGCGCCTGGCGAAGTGGTAGAAAAGGGCAGAAAGACATAAATAAAAGACGTGCGAGAAGTGTCGGCCGGCTGAGCAGTAGCCGAGAAGAACGGGTCGCCAGCTGGTATTCAAAGTCGATGACCGCTTCCTTTCGAGGTCGTTGTCGATCTTTGGGTCACGGTTTAATTTGCTGACTCTTCGCCTTCGCCGGTCGCTCTCTCGAGTGTACCACCGACGGACGCTCGCTTGTCGTGAGAGCAAATGCGACGGCAATGTAAATTTTATTGCTCGCTGTAATGTCACGCGGATAACGGGTGTCTGCGAACGCCTCGCTACGTGCCAGTACTCTCGTCGCGCTATCTCTGCGAACTTACTCTCGAAGTCATTCTGAATCACGCGAAGCGGGTCGCATCGCGAGGTATGCGCATTAATCTCTCGGAGCAGAAAAAGAGAAGAAAAGTGCAACCCAAACAATTTAATGGATGAGCGAAATATAAATCTCAAACGCGGTATCCAGCTTGCCTCCGAGAATGAAGAATTAAAGGTTCTTATCGCGCAATCGTCCTAGTGAGCAAAATGAACTCCTCTTTAATGGCTTGACGAAAGCAACCCGTGGCTTGCTTCCTAGAATTTGTTTTGAAGCAGTTTTTTGTTCTTTGTTTCTACACCGTTGTTTAGACATGAAGAATTTAGCGCATGATAGTGAGAAAGTTCTCGCAGTCCTGACGTGATGTAGCGCAGAGCACCTTAGCTACCTATGGGGCCGTTCACTCACCATATTAAACACTCTTTATACAAGTGCTCCATATCCCCTTCTGAACAAGAAGTGAGGCGCTTATGGTTTAAAAAATATTTGTTTGTAGTAAATATCATAATATCTGCTCCCAACATGCATCTTGCAGCTAGTTTATTCATAATGATTATGTGTTTACTACATCAATGTTATACCTGATGCGCTAACAGGCAGCGCCAGCCAAACTCAGCCGAGCTATCATAGACTTTTGGTGTCCTTACATATATCATGCTTAGTTTGACTTCGGTAAACCTCGACAAGACTCGCCAAAACACGGCCCATCGCCGGTCATTAAGAAAGAAACGTCAAGCCTTGGATTCAAAGACTATCGCACTACTGACTCAAGATTTAGTCTATGGTGGTTCCTTTTTCTGTCTTACATTAGAAATAAAAATGGTTTTACGTACTAGTCGCTCGTTACGCCTATACACTGAGTATTTAAGTTAAAACTCAGGAAGGCGTCAATAAGTTTCAACAATTGGGCTGCGGAAGCTTGCGCTGCGTGCACCCTTCTAACCAACGCACATTTCTCACGAGACGCTTCGTTCACCAAGTGGCATTTAAAGACGATCTGTAATACCGAAGTTTCAGAGATACAACAGCCTCATTAATATAAGGTCATTCTCCAGCGGAAAGAACCGCACACTGAAAGGTTTGATATCGGTATCAACTTTTTAAGCGTCCGCACTAGAGAATGTGCCAAAAAACGCAGCCTTACTGCAATTAAAGAAATCAGTGATCAATAGTTATAGGCGGATAATGCTAAAGCCAGTGCACAGATTGCGAAGCAAATATGTTTAGTTAGCAGCCAAGCTGTAGCGGGAAGCATCGAAAGGGAACCTTTTAGCCGCAAATTTAGCGGAATGCGCTGTGACCCAAACACGTAATCGCTGCGCTTCTCAAAAATGATCAGCGGTGATCAGCGAGTTTGCCGTCATCGCGAAGAGACCACAAAGTGCTCCGCCCGGGTGTTTCTCTCGCTTCCCTCGTTTCCTTCGCCCAACACGGGTGGCGCAGATTGTTCTTGCTTGGGGAAAATTGTGAAGGGCTCGCCAAACGTTTGCGCTTTCGCGTTCTCCTTTTGCCTGTTCGAGTGGACAAACTGGCCATTGAGCGTGTCGCCCCTTGGACGAAGCATTCCTTCCTATGGCCTTCGCCTCATGTAGTGTTCGCGTTATTAAACACCTGGAAGTCGAAATTATCAACCTTGTCTTCCAATTCGTTCTCGCATCTGGGTGAATGCGCTATGCTTCGATAAAGCCTGCACGCCCAAGGACACGTGTCCAAACATGCTCTGAAGACGCCTCTAGCGTGGCCTTAGCAGAGCAGAGCGAAAACGGTATGGACATCTGATGAAAAACAAGGCCCTGTGAGTGCTCACCCGCCCACAAAGCATAAATACTAAAAGAAGTGGCTGGTCAGTTTGAAAATAAAAACCGAAAAGAGTGTAGCGAATGGGCAAATGCGGTAGGCCCACCCTGCGACACCGCCTGAGAAGAAATAGGTTGCATCTGCGCGCAGTTTCCAACGAAAACGAAACCGGCGCTGAAGAGAAGTAAAAATCTTCTGCGGTCTTTGTGCGCTTCGTTCTTGAGCGATGAAGCACTTTCTTCAGCGATGAAACGACTTCATACAACGCCGAACGTGCAACGTATACGCGAATTTAAAAGTGAGTGCGCGAATACCACCCGCAAATACCGCGCAAATAGCAGCGCTCTTTAGCGGAGCTATTTGCAACTCGTTGCGGCTGCGCAAAGTGCGGAACAATATTTTTCTACAGCAGCTGACGCACCAAGGTGAATTTCTAGAATGCGCCATTCAAGTCCCGGAGTCTTGGGCATGAAATTTGTGGAATATTGTGGAATATTGTAAGGTACTGTTATGGTGATATTTAAGGTAATAGGCCATCCTTCCGATGCGTAGCACCTTTATTTTATATTTTGTCTATCACTCGCATCCAGCAGTTAAGAAAGCAATGGGGAACGTTTCTGACGCTCTCAAAAATGCTGATAGTAAAAAAAAATTCCAAATCTGCTGTTGGGAGAGCTGCAGATATACGAGGTCTGTTAGAAAAGTATCCGACTTTATTTTTTTTTTACGAACACCTGATGGATTTGAAACAAGCACGCTTGCACCAGCCTACCTTGAACCTTCGTGCACATGCACAAATGTTTTCTCGCCTGCCGATAGCGTCAGTCAGTGGCACGCAGCGTTTGAGTGAGGCAGTGCGCAGTGGTCTCGTCGTTTTTTTATTGCAAGGAAAATGGCGGAGCGACAGGAGCAGCGCTACTGCATCAAATTTTGCCAGAAACTAGGCGACAGCCAAGTGGAAACCATTCGGAATATTCAGACGGCTTTCGGCGACGATGCTATGAGCAGCACACAGATTAAGCAGTGGTACAATTGGTTTAAAGGCGGCCGCACATCGGTGCAGAGAGAGCCACGCTCGGGTCGGCCATCAACATGCCGAAATGACCAGGTCATTACCGAAGTGAACGCTGTGGTGACGCGGGACCATCGTGTAACTATCCGAGAAATTGTGGAAGAGGTGGACATCACCAATTTTTCTGCACATTCCATTATCCCCGAAAATTTGGCCATGGAGAAAGATGCAGCGAAATTCGCGCTGAAGCTGCTCACGGTGGAGCAAAAGCAGCTTCGTATTGAAGTCTCACAGGATTTGCTGGATTCCACAAACAGTGACCCCGACTTCATCAGCACCATAATCGCTGGTGACGAGTCTTGGGTGTACATGTACGACCCGGAAACCAAATCCCAGTCGTCACAATGGCAGCATTCCACGTCACCAAGACCAAAGAAGGCCCGCCAAGTGCGCAGCAATGTCAGAGTGATGCTGACTGCTTTCTTTGACTCCCTCTGTGTGGCACACCACGCATACGCCCCCCAAAAAGTAAACATTGACCAAAAGAATACTATAGGGATGTCCTCCGTCGCCTGCGTGGTGCTGTGCGGCGCAAGAGGCCGAAGTTGAGGTCAACAGGAAATTGGCGCATCCATCATGACAATGCTCCTGCACATTCCTCGCACTAAATTCACACTTTTTTCGCGGAAAACCAGGCTGCTGTAGTTCAACAGACTCCTTACTCTCCTGATATGGCCTCCTGTGACTTCTGGCTGTTTCCCAAAATCAAGAGGCCATTGAAAGGAGAGCGATTTCAGACAAGAGAGGACATTATGGCTGCAACGACAGCTGAGCTAAACTCCATTCCGAAAGGGGCCTTTTCAGAATACTTCCGACAATGGCAGCACCACTGGGAGAAGTATGTGGAGTCCCAAGGAGACTACTTTGAAGGTAATTAGGTTTCCAACGCTCCAGTTATGCCAGTTTTTTTTCTTCAGCAAAAGGTCGGATACTTTTCTAACAGACCTCGTACTTATTGGTGCACTGAAATCTTACGATATGTGCAAAAATGGCGTTCATAAGCAGGTTCCCGTTGAAAAATGCGCTTGTCCAGAATTTCGGGGTGTGTCTCGCGCACTGTAACCCTAGATCCTTATTAGCGACACTGTTGCGCTTACTGTAGAGCTCAAAATGTCGCATCTCGGCGAACACAGCTAGAGGCTAAGGCACACTCTTACACAGTCCAGCGTGCTGCCCGATAAGCAGTCTTTATTCAGTATATTTTTTACTTTCAAGTATAGTGGGCAGCCTCCAGGCCTAAAAGCTGCAGTCAGCAACTTGACTAGGCGCAGGAGCCGTAGTGCAAGGATTCACCGAACATTTGTTATAGACAAAAGTTACAGAAAAGAACAGCAACGGGAGCAGTGTTGCCAAATCCCACGGCCAAGCTATAATGTAACGAAAAAATAGCTGAGAAGTAGAGAAAACGGCAAAAAGACGTTGAAAGGTAGCAAAATTCTGCTAGTGCTCTTCACGCGTACATACTGCGTATACAGCACTTTGAAGCTGGTATATGCTTGGTCGCTGTAATGCCATCAATTGGGTTCACAGCAGTTTCGAGAGGATGTACAGAGCTATGCCACACTGGTGAATTTTTTGTGACGATGGCACGCGCCGGGCCCTAGGAATGGCAGAATCGAAGATTTGCGTAAGTGTGCATCAAACATTTTGTCGCAGCCCTGCCTCTTCTTCTGTGAAGGAAAAAGGGAATAGGATGTGTGCATGTGCACCGACGTTACAATGGCGGTCATTTTATGGTGCATGTAGCGTGTCGAGTGGCTACAAGCATGCTTAATCGGCTTAACGCCACCTACTCCGGTTCTCACAGCTGATGCTGTGCGTTCTACCACATAATGGCACCCGTGAGGTCACATGAATATCTCAGGTAAGGAAAATTCTATGTCGTTTGATGCGAGCTTGTAACTTTACTTTTGGCGAGAAATTGACATGTAATAAATTATTTAATTACAGCACACTGCAGCATATTTTCTTCACTGCTCTCGTTCCTAAGAGCACCTTATGATGAGAAAAAATTCTGAACCAAAGAACTGGACGTCTCAGGTTTTATAAGGACCCGGTCGACGTCGAGGGCTCTTTTTAAGCTGCCTGAGATCACGCTTCCACCTGCCCTAGCCGTCTGTTTGAATTGATGGTTCACAGCGTCTCCGCTATCCGAATCTAGCCCTTTGATTGGTTTGGTTTATTGGGGTTTAACGTCCCGAAGCAACTCAGGCTATGAGGGACGCCGTAGTGAAGGGCTCCGGAAATATCGACCACCTGGGGTTCATTAATGTGCACTGACATCGCACAGCACACGGGCCTCTAGAATTCGCCTTCATCGAAATTCGACCGCCGCGGCCGGGATCGTACCCGCGTCTTTCGGGTCAACAGCCGAGCACCGTAACCACTGAGCCATCGCGGCGGGGCCTAACCCTTTGAGCTGAGTACTTGAGTGCATTAAGTCTTCCAAGAACTGTTATTAAAGTTACGGTCAAGAAGGTGCAACTCGGCGCTGACCGACTTAGGCGCGTCGGTGCTTGACAGCTCCTAAAAGTAGACGTTGTGTTTTCACAGCTTTCAACTTACTTATAATGCCGGAAAGAAGGAAGCTGATAGTGAAAATCGTGTACTGTAAACCTAAAAAAAGAACAAACGTAGCTACATTTGGTGTTAGGCTTTGCAAAAATAACCAAATTAGCTAATCGTAGCTAAAGGAAAGTTCGAACGCTATATTTCCTGCTAAAAGTTCCAGGATTGCTACCACATAGCTAATTTGGCAACGCTGAATACGATTGAGAAAAAGACACCAGAGATAAGGAGCTGCTGCAGAACTAATTAAGAGTAGATCCTTGCTTGTTTATAAGTCTGACGATTGATTTCGTAGTTATTTTGGGGTAGCGCAGTATCCCCCAACGAATTGTTTTCAGCACGGAAGTGCACGCCTTCCCAGAGCATTAATTTCTGCAAACAGCTGTGTCGAAACATGAAATCTCGGGCCAATTTCTGCCTTATTACTGTAAGCGAAACTCTTAAATATATTCAGAGGTACAAAACTGCAATGCATGGAAAGTTCGAGCAGATTATCTTGCAAACAGGTCATTCATAGTCTTCCTTAGGAAGCGTTTCATCTGAGGTTTCCATATGTGCTTGTAATGGAAGCGCATGACTACCACAATCATGATCCCTCCAAACGTTAGTCGCTTTTTTAGATAAAAGCTCGAGAGTGTGCCATTTCGGACTTGAGGCTTCAACTGGCGACCCGGGCACTCGTACTGCGAGCGCTTAGCCTTGCAAGGTGAAGTTTTGGAGATAAAAAGGTAGTGTTAACAGTCGCGCCAAGTGCTAACTGTGGCAGTCGAGCATACGAATACTCCAGCTAGATTAGGGTTGGTGCGATGAGGAGTGAGTTTTTAAGGAAAGAAATGTCGTGCTTGCATTCGCGTGAAACCGTCGCCTCTTCTCACTCGAGGGTTCGTGCCGAAACTACTTGGGGTGCAGCGGGCGTCCTTCCTCGCTCCTGCGCCCGGGCGCTGTCCCCTGTCTCTTCCTCAATGTCTCCGTTCTACGCACTCAGAGTTTTGATGTGCACCGCCAGCGCGGCGGTTTTGTTTGGACGCCCTAGACACGAAGTTCAGAGAGTATTGACCATACATACCTCTCAGGATTCAATGATTAAACGACCAGATAGCCAGATAACGTACTAACGAGCAGAAATCAGCATCTCATAACAGAGGGAGCCATGTGGCCTATAGCAATTTCTCTCACTAAATAAAAATTTTCGCGTATTTTTATTACCAAATTGCAAGTATGAAACTGGAAGCATTTCTCCTTTTTTTTCAGTGTTGTCAGCGCACCAGTGGGGTAAACTACGTCGGCACAAAAGGGCGAAAGTCTCTATGAAGTGTCAGTAAAGTTGGCTAAAGCAATATAATTTTTCATGAAGGTCCCGCTTTTGTTTTGAAAACCCACCAAAACAGATCATAGCAAATTTCATAACTAAAACTAAATGTTATGCTACAGCTTTTTTGCAGGACTCTGCTGTCTCCTGTTTTTTTTCTTCTCCGTATGCTATGGACAAGCTGTATATATGCGGGTGCATGTGCTACGTCTGGAGTAGAAAATAAAACTATGTATACATTGCAAAGCGTGCCTGTCCCCCAGAAGTTCCTGACGCCAAAAGCAGCTTTGACATAGGGTGCTCGAGTATAGTCAAACTAACAGTTATACTATGGAGGTCGCGCGCGCAGAGCCCTCGCACACCTCGCAGTTGCTGGCTCGATGTTTAGGTTGAGGACAAATACAGTTTTTTTTCATGGCTTGTGTCATCCGGATAATTTCAGGCACTACTTCACGACGTAATGGTGCAGAAGGCTTATTTCTGTGCAAAGAAAAGCATGCAGGGGCGCGATGCAGGATGGCCCGAGTGTGGCGAAACTCGGGGTCTCATGCAGCTATAGCGACGCCCTCAGATGAATGAAGTAACGCTATCAAGCCACGAACTTCATCCGTCGGGACGCCTCCAGTTTCATTGAGTTATCTAGAGTCACTCCTGGTTTATCACCACTTGGGCGTCACCTCCTGTGCTTCGCGGGCGGCCTACAAAGTACGTCTCAAGTGATCACACTGTCGGGGGGCCTTCTTTAATTTGTTTATCTTTCCACCGAGTGCACTTCCTGTGCAAGTAAATTATGGAAGAAATGTTTCAGTCAACCTTATTGCGCGCTTTATGATACTTCATAAGCATTTTTTTTTTCAGTGTAAGATGCCCACAGAATGCGATTTAGAATGATTTGCAAATCATTACATTTTTCCTTGTACCCCGAAGGTACACTACGGTCGCGTCATCAGCTATGATGGCTTTGAAAATTCCACGGGGGCTGAGCTTCTTCTTGGCACGTGACCTGGCAGACTGCGCGTGTGATTTGAATGAAGCGATAGTTACACAAAAGTTCGGTATTTTATCAGCGACGCCTGTTTTGCACCTTGCTTTGGTGCGAAATAAATATATTCGCGGAAAATCGATGATCCAGCGCCGTGAAGTAGGCATGCATTTACCAATTTCACCATTCCAATTTCAAATGCCAAGATATGCCCGTTAGTGCTTCCTTCATCACGCGACGGTGAACTACCGGTGAATCACTAACGGTGAACAACTAACGGTCAATCATAACGCGACGGTGAACTACTAAATGATTGGTTTATGGCCTGGATAAAACCGTTAGATAAAAGTGGAAAGAGAAGACCCCATTAACAACGATCGCCCAACATCGCTGTCATCAGTACCCTGCAAAGTACTCGAGCACATTATACATAATCAAATGGTGGCATTTCTTGATAAACACAATTTTGTAACGAAATATCAACACCGTTTTAGAAATTTTCGATGTGTACATAGCTGGTTGAAACAATCCTTGATTTTGCAACATCAGTTAATAAAGGTACACAAAATGACGCAATATTCATGGATTTCTCGAAGGCATTTGATAAACTTTGTCATAAAAGCTAATTCATTAATTACATAGAGATTTCCGAAATAATCAGTTAACGCAATGGATCCCAGCGTACCTCGCCAGCAGAAAACAATTTGTTTCTTTTCATGACACTTCATCCGCATCAGTAACGGTGGTTTCTAAAGTACCACAGGGATCTGTGTTAAGGTCGCTTTTGTTTGTTATATATTAATGATATTCTGCAAGGTATTCCAGTTAACATTAAACTTCTTGCCGACGCCTGTGTTCTTTACTCTGAAATTAACAGCGTATCGCATCAATTATTTTGAACAGTGCGCTTCAACAAGTTGTTTCTTGGTGTCATGACTGCAAGATAGTCATCAACGTTGAAAAAAACTCTTTTCATGAGAATAACACGCAAGAAATAACCTTTGCTTTTTGACTGCAGCATTAATAATACCTTGCTTACTGAAGTAAGTAATTGTAAGTACTTAGGGCTATGAATCTTGAATAATCTTAACTGGAGTGCCCATATTAACTACGTAATTGTAAACGCTATAAGAGTGTGCTTTTCCCCTCAGGCGTTCGCTCAAGTTTTATACTCGTTCTGTACATCTCTTGGCTTATAAATCAGTTGCATTACCTACTTTAGCCTACGCTGTCATGATCTGCGACCCTTTTACAAAAACTAGTATTGCTATCGTTCATGATTAAACTGCGCGAAAAACACGGACAGAGACTGAAAAACACGTACACACACAGAGCGCACAACTTCCAACTTTTATTCGAAAAACGCTTCGGGCATTACCTTCTATACGCTCTAAACAACCACCACATGACACAGCCGGGATAAAAACAGATAAGTATTGACAGTTATGTGTACACGATGCGCAGACCCGCCAGAGCGGAAATCTAAACTACACCAGTGTGTGCAAGCTTACGCACCATTGATACCTTGATAAAAGGATTAATAAAAAGGAGACGGGAAGATAAAGATCCGAAAAGTGAAGATAATATCAATCCACCAAAGAGGGCATCAACCAAACGCTGTATTACTAGCGTAACCTACTAAGCAAAATTGGATGAGACGCGGAACTAACAGTAATAACAGTAAACGATGAAGGTGCAAAGCTACTAAAAAACGTAAGCTGAAAAGAACTAAGAAAAACACCGAGGCTCAAACTGTGAAACTGAGAGTGAAAGATGGAGACAACAAAAAACAAAGGTAAAGGTGACGCGAGCAACGAAAAGGCAAAACCAGGCTAAAATCTATGAAGGATGGAAAAAACAATTAACAATTGCGGGGTTAAAATGGACGGTTTAAAGTGTTCCTTTCTAGAAACGAGATTTCTATCAGAAAGCATAATGGACGGTGTGCTCACACAATTCTTCGAATTCTTTGCGATTAGGAAGGCCTCAATTATCTCCCTTTCCGTTTTGATTCTAGGTTTTTCAGTAGCTTTTACACCTTCATCGTTTACTGTTATTACTGTTAGTTCCCCGTCTCATCCCATTTTCCTGAGTAGGTTACGCTAGTAATACAGCGTTTTGTTGATGCCCTCTTTGGTGGATTGGTATTATCTTCACTTTTAGGATCTTTATCTTCCCGTCTCCTTTTTTTATCCTTTTATCAAGGTATCAATGGTGCGTAAGCATGCACACACTGGTGTAGTTTAGATTGACGCTCTGGCGGGTCTGCGCATCATGTACACGTAACTGTCAATACTTATCTGTTTTTATCCTGGCTGTGTCATGTGGTGGTTGTTTAGAGCGTAAAAGGTAATGCCCGAAGCGTTTTTCGGATAAAAGTTGGAAGTTCTGCGCTCTGTGAGTGTACGTGTTTTTCGGTCTCTGTCCGTGTTTTTCGCGCAGTTTAATCATGAACGACAAGCACCAACTAGCCCGCCAGAAAACCCTTCTTTAATATTGCTAAACTAGAAAATGTACATATAAGAGCTGCGCGTTTCATTTATTAAACATTTACTAGGACTTCTGATACAGATATTTAAAAGAGGGCGAATCTTTCTTCCTTGGCGCAAAGAGATCGTTTGGCACGGCTCTAGTTTTTATAGCAATTAAATAATGGCCATTTTATTTATTTATTTATTTATTTATTTATTTATTTATTTATTTATTTATTTATTTATTTATTTATTTATTTATTTATTTATTTATTTATTTATTTATTTATTTATTTATACAAGTACCTGCAGCACCTCAAGGGCATTATTGCAGGGGGGAAAATTGGAGGAAAATAAACATGCGACAAAAACTTGAAACAGCTAAGCACATTTGGTAAAAGCAAGAAAGTAACAAAATACGTAACAACGACAAGTTATTTCGACGGTAAACGGTCTTCAGGTCACCGCGGGGCAAAAAGAGTAAATTATCGCATGAAGCGAATTGCCAGGCAAAAGATATGCAGTAAACGGAATGATATTAATCTTCGGCAGACTGCATGACAGTAAAGACAGAAACTCTGAACCCGTTTTACATTCACCAATGCTCTTGGGAAGCCTATTCCATTGTGCGGAAACATGCGGAAAAAATGAATTACGGTAGACATCAGTACAACGGCTCATTTCAGGAACTTTCAGCTCGTGATCACATCGTTTAGAGATGAAGTGGGGAGAGAAAATGTACAAGTTCTTATTTATTCCTGTGAGATCACAGTAAATTCGGAAAAAAAGTTATAATTTTGCAGTTAATAGGCGGTGTGCTAATGTTTTCCAACCAGGGTTCTCTTTAATACTGCTACGAAAGTTATGTAATACTGCTAGGAAAGTTATAATTACCAGAAACAATTCGTGCACTGCGGTTTTGGACGCGTTCAAACTTTTTTATAAGATTAGAGGTTTGAGGGTCCCATACTGCGCAAGCGTATTCGAGTACCGGACGAGCATTTGTTAAGTAAAGCAGTTCTTTTACTTTCTGAGGGGGGGGGGGGGGGGGAGGGGGAGGGGGCTTTATAAAAATTACGTCTAACGAGGTTTAGCTTACGTAATGACTTTAAGGTTAAGTGTTCAATATGTCTGTTCCATGTTAAATTTTCTGAAAAATAGACCGCGCAATATTTGTAATGTTTGACCTTTTCAAGAAGTAGCCCGTACAATTTATAGACTGATCTCACAGGAAAGCATTAACGAGTGAATGAAACACTTTGACAATTAGCACTGTTCAAAGACATGCGCCGCTTAGTGCACCAAGCATGAATTTTGTTGAGATCATTCTGCAAACTGCTAACATCACAATCATTTTCTAAATTCCTGTATATGGCACAATCATCAGCATATAACCTCACTTAGCATTCTAGATCTTGGACAATGTCATTTATAAAGACTAAAAATAACAAAGGCCCCAACACAGACCCTTTTGGCACGCCAGAGTTTGCGGTAACGTGTGATGATTTAGTTCCGTTTATTAAAACAGGCTTTGCTCGCCCAGAAAAGTAATTTATAATTCAGTCCACTTTGTAGGGTGTATACTGAGAGAAGGTAATTTACGTAACAGCAATGCATGAGAAACAGTGTCAAAAAATTTCCGGAAAACCAAAAATAGGCAGTCTACCTCAACTACAAGGTCGAAAGAGTGAAAACGATTGTGGGAGAACTCTATCAATTGGTTTGGTTTGGTTTATGGGGTTTAACGCCCCAAAGCGACTAAGGCTATGAGAGACACCGTAGTGGAGGGCTCCGGAAATTTCGACCACCTGGGGTTCTTTAACGTGCACTGACATCGCACAGTACACGGGTCTCGAATTTCTCCTCCAAAGAAATTCAGCCGCCGCGACCGGGATCGAACCCGCTTCTTTCGGGCCAGCAGCCGAGCACCATAGCCACTGAGCCACCGCGGCGGCTCTATCAGTTGAGTCGTACATGACCAGCTAGGCCTGAATCCATGTTGAGCATGCAAAAAGAAGTCATTGCTTTGAAGGTGTTTTATCACAGTACTGTATATAATGTGTTCGATTGTTTTGATGCATGACAGAGAAATAGGCCTGTAGTTTTCTAGTACACTTTTGCGACCGTGTTTATGAATAGGAACGACGTGGGCAACCTTCCAATCTGCAGGTAATGAAATGGTATTTAATGATTCATTGAACAGAGCTACTAAAAATGCGCAGTTTCGTGTGAGCAGGATTTTAATGCCTGCGACGGAATGCCATCAGGACCGCCAGCCGATTTGTTGTTCAGATTGGAAATAACCTTATGAGCACCGTTATATTTGACAGTAACCATAGGCATATTCTCGTAGACTATTTCTTGTATTTCAGGCAGTTCACTACTGTATGTCTAAGAAAAAACACTTTCAAAATAGGAATTCAGACAGCAAGCCTTCTCATAATCATCAAGAACTGTTTTCTCGCCAACTAATAAACTAGGAACATTAGTGGCCTCTTTACTATTTATTTTAGCAAATTTCCCCAGTTGCCTTGACGGATCAGAGATAAGTTTCGCCGTCAAGCAACCCTAAATCCGCCTCGTGCGGTAGAAGCCGAACTTATCGCCCTTGCGTGGTCTTGTGGTAGAGCATCCGCCTCTCATTCGGGAGGTGCTGGGTTCGATCTCCAGTGCCGCCGGGTACCCACCGGTTTCTTTAGTGGGTACAAGATTTCCCCTGGCCTGGTGCTCGGCTGTTCTAGGGTGAGATACTTGGGAAAAGGGTCTAGACCACGGCGTGACTAATATCATGCCTTTCTCTTCCGGTTACCCTACTCGACAAAGGCATAATCTACAGCCCCGTTTTCCTGGCCTAACAGCAATTTCAGGTATTCATTCTTCCCCGCATAATAGTTGACTTGAATGAGCTTAAAAAGAACGCCTTCTCTGCACCAACATTAACTGAATTTCTATCAAGTTTAGAACAATGCAATTTCTTGTATTATATTTGCTAGTTTGCTTCTTTGCTGTAACCTTCTGTGCGATATTTTAACTTTTAATTTATTTGTTCTTGTTGAGCCTAGCTGTGCCATAGGCACTATTGTGCATTGTATTGTATAACCACTGCTCAGTGCATTTTTTATTTACATGCCATTGTTTTAAATCACGCTTGTGCCCTCCTGTTAAAATCACCATGTGGTTACTGCAGTATTCACAAGTAAACAAATAAAATAAAAAGCGCGTAAAACCCGACGAGGGCGTAGACGAAAAAAGTCACAGACAAGCGCTAACTCCAGAACGAGCTTATATAGGCGATAACAAACAAACTGATGCACCTGTCAGCAGGCAACGGATGCAAAAAGAAGGAGTCGTTAAGAAGGAAGCCAACAGTCACCGAAACGAAGTAGCACAGGAGATGTTTATTTTTTTATTGTTTATATATAATTTGTGGTGTTCATGAATGGGATGTTTAATGGGGTAATTATTTTAAAGCTAATTGATTATAATGCCTCTGGTGGGATCCGACTCCACAACCTCCGAATTTCGCATCCGGTGCTCTACCGACTAACCTACAGCGACGGCTGTCTAGTCTTCGGCTTTCGAAGGTATTTATGTGTAGTGTAACCGAACCTTGAGAGTGTTCGCCAGTGCCACCCGTGTCCATAGCGGTGGACTCAGTGCGTCCTGTATTACCGCGAGTGCCACGTAGGAACGTGATCGAATGGTGAGGGCAGAAGCTCTATGAAACCCTCTCATGCTACCTTTAGGGTGAAGAATGCCAGAATCGAGGCCCTCATTAGGTGCATACGCAGTCATACAGCCTAGCTGTTGCGACATGCTCAAAAAAATTTTTTTTACAGCACTGCACTTCTGTGTACCTGTCTTGTCAGCGGGTTCTCTAGCAGCTGACCTTCAGAATGCGAATAAATTGATTTCAGAAGAGCGCACTTAATTTGATTGAACAGCCGCAGGAGTTGGTGGAACATTTTAAACAAATGTCAAATAAAATTTTCGGATATCGCAAAGGGTCCCCTTAAGATTTCGTTTCTAAGAAAGTCCCATACTTTCAGCCTATACCTTCAGAAGAAAGGACAGTGATATTGAACCATCCCCCGCCCAGGCGTGGCAGGCTCGCCCAGATAACGTGACCACACAAGGGAAACTCTGGAGAGCACTAACTCCACTTGGATGGCATTACTGCTGACAGTGAATAAACGCGGCAGCTTTTGCTTGCGACGTACTGCACCGATGGTATCCCCAACGGTGTACTACGTCGATTTATTCCTACGTGTCAATTTATTCCGATTTCTTACCAAGTGCCAATGAGTGCTATAGGTGTAAAATTTTCGGAAATTTTTGAATGCCGGAAATAAAAACAAGGAAAGAGGAACAAGTTTTTTCTGAAATGATTGAGACGCTGAAAAGTTCTCGACACAAGAGAATGCGGAAAATTTATTGCCAGGTGCACCCAGAGTATGACGAGGCAATATTTTTGTGACTGGTTGTTTACATCCGTGCAATTTTCCCTGATTATTTGTCTCCCCATAGATTGCCGTTTGCTTGCGTGTGTCATGGTATCGATGTGGGATGCATTTGTATGCAGTTACAGCCATGGTGAGGCAAGGAATATCGATTCGAAGCAACACTGTAAGGTGCAACAATTCCTCACCGGACATTAGGTCACCTACTTAGCCCGTAGAAGAAGGTGTTTCAGTGTTTTCGTGTGGTTACAGTAGCTCTAGAAGCCCACCCACCGGAATTGTGAGGCCCGGGAATATGCTGTCGAAAGCTGACGAACAAGCCAATCGGTGTATAGTCATGCCTCGTTCATACGGACACTTAATTTGGTTCCCTGCACCCAAACTCTTCATAAAACGGATCGTCCGAAAAACAAATCATAAATAGCCGCCGCGGTGGCTCAGTGGCTATGGTGCTCGGCTGCTGGCCCGAAAGACGCGGGTTCGATCCCGGTCGCGGCGGCTGAATTTCTTTGGAGGAGAAATTCGAGGCCCGTGTACTGTGCGATGTCAGTGCACGTTAAAGAACCCCAGGTGGTCGAAATTTCCGGAGCCCTCCACTACGGCGTCTCTCATAGCCTTAGTCGCTTTGGGACGTTAAACCCCATAAACCAACCAAATCATAAATAAAAACAAAATATGAAAAAAAAACTTTTTGTGTTGTTGCGCATAGTGGTTGGCAGTAAAGCCAAATTTATGCAAACAACTAAGGAGCGCCTTGCACATTTTCCTAGCCGCCATTATCTTCACAAAAATGCAGTGCAGTTTGAAGCACTTAGTGGCCCATGAGACGCGTGAGACTGTTCACATCCCATGAACCGCTACTACATAGCTGTACTTAGTAAGCTGACATCAGCTGAATACGGCTTTCAACGTAGCATAATGATGATGGTGATGATGTCCTCAAGCTTAATGGCACTACCCACGGCGGGCGATTGGCCAGGGTGCATAGCGGAAGCTGCTGAGAGTTTTCATCGTTTTCTTCACTCCCATTTATGCAATACGGCAAACGGAAAGGCGCGGCGAGCAGGCACTTGGCACTATTCAAGTCCACTCCACCCCCAACCCCCCCGGAAAAAGAAAAGAAACATCTGTCAGGCATTTGCACTTTCGCTCTGCTTTTCGCTGGTGTCCTGCGCTCGAAGCACCAGAAGGGAAAGATCTGGTTCGGGCAGTCGAGCTTTAGTTCGCATCCCTGTCTATATTAATGCGAAAAATATGCTTCTTTCACCGTGTCCATTTGTCCGGACAGCATCCATCCATCCATCCATCCATCCATCCATCCATCCATCCATCCATCCATCCATCCATCCATCCATCCATCCATCCATCCATCCATCCATCCATCCATCCATCCATCCATCCATCCATCCATCCATCCATCCATCCATCCACCCATCCATCCATCCATCCATCCATCCATCCACCCACCCACCCACCCACCCACCCATCCATCCATCCATCCATCCATCCATCCATCCATCCATCCATCCATCCATCCATCCATCCATCCATCCATCCATCCATCCATCCATCCATCCATCCGTCCATCCGTCCATCCGTCCGTCCATCCATCCATCCATCCATCCATCCATCCATCCATCCATCCATCCATCCATCCATCCATCCATCCATCCATCCATCCATCCATCCATCCATCCATCCATCCATCCATCCATCCATCCATTCATCCGTCCATCCGTCCATCCGTCCATCCGTCCGTCCGTCCATCCGTCCGTCCGTCCATCCGTCCGTCCGTCCATCCGTCCGTCCGTCCGTCCGTCCGTCCATCCATCCATCCATCCATTGGCGCGAAACTGACGAACGCGCTAATCAGAGCTTATGGTCTAAAAATTGAACCTCTACTTCACGTGTGCTACCCGTGATACTCTAGTGGTACGGGCGTGTCTCTCTTCTTAGACCTTAAGTGTCAACTCCAAGGGCCCTTCCTGGGCGCCGCGCCCAGCGTCGGCGCTCTTGGCGTACGCCAGAACTGGTCTGGATATGCGCAATGCAGGAGACGCCAGCGAACTTTGGCGAGGCGCCGATATATGTCCGTGCTAGATATCAGCGCTAGCGCACGGGCGCTTGCGTACGCGTCGGAAGCCGGGTCCGGTTTACAACAATCGGAGGACCACGGGAGTCTCGGTGACTCTTTTCTTCATGGCTTGGGCCTCTTTTGGGTTCCCCAAACATTTCTTCGCTGTTTAATTGGTCATTTCAGCGCCCGCAACCTCTTTTCTTCACGGCTTGAAATTCTTTCCCTCGATTCGAGAAGGGGAGCGAGCCAGCACCAGGACATGCAGATGCTGACTATTTTGGAAACTTTGCCATTAACAGCTAGTGCCCGAAAAAGATAGCCTGCAAAACAGGCGTAAGGCGCCGCTTTTCACTACTTCATGCTTTGTGGTTGAAGGAGCACGCTACGGACGAGCCCGCAGACGAATTCGTAACGCGACGTGAAGTCATGTTTGCGGCCCATTGGCCTGCTGAAAGCCCTCACAGAGTGGAACGAGAACGGCAGACGAGAGAAAGTGCGAACCAAAGAGAAAAAAAAACATAACATAAACTTTAAAACACTTTAAAACTTTTTAACTTTAAAACATATGCAATGTATATTTTCTGAGCGCGAGTTGTTCACACCTCGGAAAAGCCCTCTGTGATGCTGCTATGAAGCGGTAATCATGCGCCGCCCAGCATTTCTTTTTTTCCAGTCTGAAACTCTTCAATTACAACATCGTGCTTATCTCCGGTGATTGAAAAATGTACACTATGTTTAGTTAACTAATTAAAGTGCAATAAAAAATATGGACCGCCAAAAAAGCTTCCTCAGCTTGACAACCACAGCGTGCACTAGTTTTTCTCTTTTCTTTTCAAGCCGTGGTTCAAGCTGCGAAAAGTGGATGAATGGCGAAATTTGTCAGCTTATACGATGATCAATGAAGCGGCAGAATTTCATATGGTCTGCAACTTTCTCGTGGTTCCCGAATGTTTCACTGCTTAATTGCTCACGGCTATCAGGATCACTAGTAACTACAAGGAGCGAAGAAGTACAAGTCAGATATAACTGCTCAGAGCAAGGGCTAATGTTTACGCATTTTTACTGCGAAGTTGCGCAGCTTGCAACGTTTTCATGTATTTCCTTGTCAACAAACTGCTGGAACCCCGCAAAGTGCTTTTCTTATCGTCATAGCCTGGAGCGTAAGACAGTCAGCTCTTCAGCCAACAAGGAAATGCAAGCCCATTTGCCTCATTCAGCTCTCGACAAGACGCGGCACTTTGATTCTTTTCGACCATCCCGTGGCAAAACAAAAGGGGGTGTGCAATTCGAAACAGCCCTGCGCTAAAAACAGGCGGCCGTTCTTGAGCCTGACGTCACAAGTACGCGACACCCAGTGCATGGCTAGGCATACCACCTGCTTTTTTTAAAGCTTTTATTGCTCTTTCCAGCCTTCCGCCGACTCTCAAGCGACAGTGACGGTACCTCGGTTGAGAGAACAAATTCCGCCCGAGCTTACTTTGGCGTCATTTATGCGCGCGTCCGGCACCGCTGGCATGACAAAGGAGGGGGCCAGTTCTTAATAACGGCTTCTCAGTGACGACGAGAGGGGCAGCACGCACGAAGAGAGACCCTCGACGTTGCCGTTTCTAAAAACGCGGCTGTCGGCCCACCACGCGCAAGTTTTCCTCCGGCATCGGTTACGTAGCTCAGCGTTATTCACCAGCCTACCGCGCTTTCTCGGGCCCTTTGTTGTGCGGCCGAGTCGTGCGGCAGCGACCGCAAAGTGCCTCAACTGCACGAGGGGAGCGCGCGGGTCGGCGACGGCGGCGGAAGGGTCGCTTCCATCCGGCCCGGCCTTCCAAGCGCCCAGCGCCGAACACCCTCGCCGGGTTGTTAAGCAGCAATTTCTCCTCACTGAGGCGCCCGCTCGGACGCGCTGCCAGCACCTGCTGCGCGCAAGGGGAAGCGGCACTGACTGCCGAACGCCTGACCGATATTTACTTCCTCCTTACCCGCCTCTCGTTTGTACTCGTCGCTTTTCTTTCGCTACCTAGGCGCTTGTCTGGCGATCACCTTTATTTTTTTTCTTTCCTTCGCTTGCTTTGTGCGCGTACGTCGTCCGTCCGCTGGCCCCTTGACCAGAGGGCCTCCACACTGGGCTCTGTTCTCACAGGCCTCGCGTCGCCTCGGCGCTGGGGCCGCTCCACGCAGAGCGCTTCGTGCTCTGTCCCCGCGTTCCTACTATCTTGATCCGTGTGCCCAGTGCGTTTGAGGCTGATGACTCGCCTGGTTTGGGCTATCTTCCTTGTTTTATCGATTTACTTGGGCCCCCGTGCACGGTTGGTGCACTTTCGACCTTTTTTCCTCCCGGCGTGGGTTGTGGCGGGTCGTCGTTTCGTGGCTCCTTCACTGTCTTTGTAGTCTTCCGCAGGGTAACGCTTCTCATTTCTTCCTCGCGATCAAACTCTCTTCCGACAGGACGGGCCACTGAGTGAGCAGCTACTGACCAGCCCGGAGGCGCTTGCTAAACGTGGACACCGATTCGATCCGCCAAATTCTGGCTGGGTTTCGGTTTTCGCCATTGTCTTTTTTTGTGTGTGCGCATGCGTGTTTGTTCATTGTTTTATTTGTCTCATGGCTTTTGCTTTCGAGTTTCCAGGGCAGAGTTTATATCAAGCCGTTCTCCTCGAAGTTTCAGACCGCTCAGGCAGGTCGCAGCGGTTTAGAAGGCTTCAGGGTAAAGAAATGCCCGAAGATTGCCGCCTTGATCAACCAGGAGTGCAGAAAAGATTTAAAAAGAGTAACTTTCTATTGCAGTTACTGGAAAATATCCTTGTCCAGTTTCCGTAGCTTCAAAAATCTCAGAAAACGGTAATGAGCCTGTGACTGGACACAGTTTACTAAAAAGTAGGGTCGGAATGCACTACAATCGGCCAAATACACTATAAAGTCTTTGCTGTTGAACGAGTACGACACCAAGCTCTTTGATTTAAAGGAATTTCTATGCGATGTAACGAAACTTATGCAGCCCAAGCTGCTCTCACTTAAAGGCGTAAAAACGGGGAATGCTTGGAGATCAGTGGGAGAGGAACGTAAAAAAAGCCGTTGGTGAGGTGGATGATGGCCGCATGCCCGAAAGCTCTGAGCGTGTTACCTAGAATGCCCATTTGTTTCGACGCAACGGCAACGGGTCGCGGCCGTCAGTTCATTTCAGTCTTGGTCTTCCGTCTTTTGTCTCATCCCGACCGAGGAAGCTTCTTGGAGGCGGAAGAACAATATGTGCTCTCTTTAGTCGATGCACTGCCTGCGAACGCTGTTCGCGTCGAAGTGAATGTGAAACTCGCCAAGCGAGGCCTCCAAAGATAGCTCACCGCAACTGCAGGCAGAGCGCGCAGTCGGTACGGCTTGATTTGGCTTCACCCGTCTGGCCAACGTCACGCGTGTTGCGGTGTGCGGCAGCAGCGTTCGTCAATACCTGTCATCCCCTTTTATCCTGGTGGTCTAAATAGATTTGACGGGCACCCCACTGTGTTACCCAGCACAGTACGACAGGCTGCCTGTTTCCTCGTAACAACGTGTATGAAACATGGACACCTGGCTTGTGCGCCCCCTTATAGAGATGACGAGAAAATTATTCGATCCTGGCTCGATACAAGCTGCGCTAAGCGGTTGCCGAAGGATGACGAGCCGAATTTGATCTAACCGCTTCAGAATGACCAATCCGGGCACGCAACCTATAGGAATCGCCGGAGGACATGGGTCAGACAATGGCACCCCGTCACGGCTAATGACGTTGAGCCCAGTTTAACAGCAACCATGAATGCAGGACGTGAAAATAACGCCACGCAGCACTTTCACCACGTGCTCATTCTGCAAGAAAATATCTCTCCAATCTCTCATGTTGATTTGCCGCGTGACTGCATGCTAATGGAAGTCCCAAAGACGAAAGTAGTTGTAAGACACTGAAACGAGCGCGTCTGATGCGCGGTAGAACTTTACCATTTCGATTCCTGGTTAAGGCAGTGACATTTGCATGGTACTTTAAAGGCTGCGCTCGGTTTAATTTTTCAGCGAGTTGACAAGCATATGTGCCTTGTCAAGCGAATGGCCCACTTTGCGACATGAAGCTTTAGGTTGAAACACAAAACTTGTTCCAGTACTTTCAGCCTGGTAACTATGCGACGTTCGTTCCCCTAGGCACAATAACCAAACAGCACAGTTTCAAAATTGCAATTTTGAACCGCAGCCATGACCTTGTCGTTCGAGCCTCCGCCTATTATGCGGGTGAGGTGTGGGCTTCAATCTATACAGTGCCGTCTGCATGGTACCCATCGGTGATATAGGTACAAGCTTTCCCTTGGCCTGATGCTCGGCTTCTTTTGGGTAAAATGCTTAGAAAGTGGGTCTCTCACCTCAACTTGTGTGGTCGAAAAATACCTTGAGCCATGGCACTGTTTGATCAAATGCTCGACATCATCAAAATTATAGTTCTAAAGAAATACTTGCTCTTTGATGCATCCCAGGTGTGAGCTATGTGATATAGCGCTGGCACGGCCTGCTGTCTGCTCTCAGTATGTATTTTCAAGATGCTTTGGAGGGCCATTAAAGCACCTTTAGTCGAAGACGTCCGTTTTTTATCTGACGTTTTAGCTACCTCGGGCTCGATGGACCCCATAGAATATCCACAATGGTGCTTATAATAACCAAAGGATTATCTGGTCCTCTGCTGGGCAAGCTGTTTCTATGGTCTCTTTCAACAGGTGACCCGAAAGGAAATTGGTTTGGTTTTATGGGGTTTAACGTCCCAAAGCGACTAAGGCTATGAGAGACGCCGTAGTGGAGGGCTTCGGAAATTTCGACCACCTGGGGTTCTTTAACGTGCACTGACATCGCACAGTACACGGGCCTCGAATTTCTCCTCCAAAGAAATTCAACCGCGGCGGCCGGGATCGAACCCGCGTCTTTCGGGACAGCAGCCGAGCACCATAGCCACTGAGCCACCGCGGCGGCCCCGAAGGGAAATTAGAAAAAGGCTCTCATTATTGCTGTTTTCAAGTTAGGTGATGAAAAATGATGCGATAATTACAGGCAGATTTCCCTCACCTGGTTTCCGTATAATCTACTGGAGCGTATCCTTTCTTCCGATGTCCTGACATATCTTGCCACCTTTCACCCCATCATTACTTATCGAGAAAGTTACCAGCCCAGGCGTTTATGTGAGACACAGCTTGAATTTCTAAAGGAGTTGCATCAGTCCGCTCACTCATATTCGCCGATCAATGCCATCTACATTGAATTTGCTGAAGCTTTTGATCACGCCTCTCACAATAAAAGTAGTATGGAAGCTGACTTCTGTGAATATGCCAAAAAATTGTTTTGTCTAGCCGCGTTCAATCTTACATGCTCATCATCAGCATCATCATCATCAGCCTGACTACGCCCACTGCAGGGCAAATGCCTCCAACATTTGCCGGCTCCACATTATTACCCTTAGGTTATCTTACCTTCGCATTACATGCCCTGCCCAAACCCATTTCTTTCTCTTCATTTCGACTAGGATGTCATTAGCACGCATTTGTTCCATCACCCACTCTGCCGTCTTCTGGTCTCCTAACGTTACACCTATCATTTTTCTTTCCATAGCAAACCTGTGTTGTTCTTAACTTAAGCTGAACCCTTTTCGTTAGCCTCCACGTTTCTGCCCCGTAGGTGAGTACCGGTAAGATACAGCTATTGTATACTTTTCTCTTGAAGGATATTGACAAACTGCCGTTAATGATCTGTGAGAACATGGCGTATGCGCTCCACCCCATTCTTATTCCTCTAGTTATTTCCCTCTCACGATCCGGATCAGCGACCACTACCTGCCCTAAGTAGACGTATTCCCTTACCACTTCCAGCACCTCGCTACCAATGATGAACAGCTGATCCCTTGCGAGACTGTTGAACATTGCTTTGGTTGTCTGCATGTTAATTTAAAGATCTGCCGTTCTACTGTGCCTGTATAATTCATTTATCATGCCTTGCAGTTTATGTCGTGACTTAGCAAGACAGTGTCATCAACGAATCGCAGATTACTTAGATATTTTTCATTAACTCTTATCCCCAGCCCTTCCCAATCCAGGCCTCGGAACACCTGTAAACAGCCGGTGAACAGCATTGGCGAGATCGTGTCTCCCTGCCTGACACCCTTCTTCATTGGAATATTATTGCTGACTTTATGAGAGGCTATTGTAGCTGTGCTGTCGTTATTGATACCTTCCAGTATTTTCACGGAAGGCTCTTCTGCAGTCTGATTCCGTAAGATATCCATGACTGCGGAGGTTTCCATTGAGCAAAACGCTATCTCGTGATAAATGAACGCTATATATAGGGGCGAGTTATAATCTGCGCACTTCTCAATAAACTTATTGATAGCGTGAATATCGTCTATTTTCTAGTATCATTTACGAAAGCCTGCCTGATCATTTGGTTGATTGAAGTCTAAGGATGTCCTGATTCTATTTGGCAGATGACAGTAAGCTGGTAGATCATGATAGATAGACGCATCTCCTCTCCAATAGCACTCAATCCTGGTGTTACAAACAGCTTCATAATTGGGCATGTCCTTTAATTTCTGTAATCATAATAACCCAAACAGTGACATGCAATCATGTATCAGGCTATACTAAAATGACTGTTATTTACGGTAGTATTAGAGACCCTCGTGACCACAACGTCCTGCAGGAACATTTAAATACCATCTCAGATGGCTACCCTATGTTGCTAATGAATATTAATACTAGGAAGACAAAACAGTACAGTCACTACAAAACGCAGGACGACATGCACTAATATATCACCATGCGTTATTGAACAATTATCCCATACAAAGCACCTCACTTCGGTCATCACAAAGAACACCCACAATCAAATAGGTATATTATAATTAAGCATCTAGCACCCATGGTTTCCTTAAAAGAATTTCGGCACCGAAAAGGCATCGAAACTAAACTTTTTGCTTGCACCATGCTTGCAAGATCACAACTGCATAATACATGCCTCATTTTGCATCCCCATAAAGCTTAGTTATACCCGTGCCACACGGACAGATTTAATGCCATTAAGTGCTTACTGCCTTAAGTTTTAATGGCACTCGTGCGGTGCCACACGCGTAAATTTAATGGCATTAGCCTTACTGCCATTCGCGACCTACTGAGTTCGCCACAACTCATTCGCCCGTGCAATGCGTACTCTCGTTCCCATTTCACACGCAGAAAAAGCATGCAGCTTTGTTCGTAACAACTTCCTAACCAGTAGGAAATGGTTAATTCTTAACTTTCAGTCAGATGGGGCATCCATACCGCATTTTCGATGTGAAGAGCGCCATTTTAACCAGCCTTATTGACAGATACTCTCGACTTACGTGCTGACATGCGAGTTTATGGCTACTTTTTCGACTTGTAAAGCAGAAACAGCCGTACTTTCGGAAAAATCGTTTTTGCATTACATTTGAACAACATTTCCCATATATTGTTCTCATTTCGAATGTTTATATACAGTTGAAACTTCTGACTACCTTGCAAGCGTTATCGTCATCGTCACTTTCGATAATGGCATTAAATGTGGACGTGTGGCACCAAGTCCGAAAATAATGGAATGAACAAACTTAAGGCCTTAAGCATTTACTGCCATTTTTGCGCGCGTGTGGCACGGCTATTAGCCAATTATATTGATTCATTGCAAAACAAAGCAGTTAGATTCATTTCCCACAACAACTCATACTTGTCTAGCGTAACAAACGTGAAACACCGTTTAAATTTATCACCTCTTCATACCAGAAAACGGATTGCGCGCCTGCCTTTTATGCATAAACTGTTTCACAGTTCCTCTTCCTTCAGCAAAACTTTTATTCGACCGGCATACAGTATATCACCACGTTTTGATTAACGCTATCTTTGCACACCACAACAAGTTTAAATATTCGCCACTCCTTCTTCCTATGGCAGATTGGATCAGCTTGCCCGAAAAGGTAGATACGATCACTAAACAATCCTCTTTTGGTAAAGCCCTTGAAACGTCACCATATTAACAGTAGTTTTGTCGTGGTGATAGAATATTAACGACACTATTTGAAACAAGGAAACGTAAAGAGACCTTAGTGAGTCTATATCTTGATCTTGAAAACGAAATGCCATTTTTATCCCACAGTCATACATTAATTGCATACAACGATACGGCGGGAAGAGAGGGTTCGCAGTTGAAACCAGCATTAAGCAGGATTTTTCTTTTTTTTTTAAGATAAAGTAGAATGATATTCTTCAAAACTCATGCCCTTGATACCAGTACATCGTGACTGGAGCTCACGCTGCAGCCAGTCAGAAAATGATTCAGGGCCGGCACTGCCATTAGGAGCCGGTCCTGATGGATGCCTTTGTGACAGCTATGATAAAATTGGCTGATATGTAGTACAACGGTGATATGTGTGGATGTACAGAGCGCAAACCAAGCCGCCTAGGCTAGCGTCTTTCATTCAAGTGAAATTTTTGTCTCATCTCTTCCTAGTTACGCCAGAATGGCGAACAACGCCACGCTCTTAGGTCGCTCTTTATCATCTACTAGGTTTCATACTCACGCCTGGGATGTCTGTGTCCCGCCAACTCCTGACATCTCGTGTACCATCTTAAAGACACTAAGACGATCATATCAACTTCACTGGACGACTGCGCATTTGTATTACAAAGGGTAGCGATGACTGGCTACAAAGATGAGGTGTTGTCGCGGCGCAGTTATGCCTACACTTTATACGCTGCCTTCGGTACGTGAAAGAGGGAAAGTGTTTCTCTGAAAGCCAGGGGAGTTTTCGGACACAAGGGCTGCCACTGTTCAACCAAGGCAGAATGCTTGAAGATTCAAGAGCACAGAGGGGATATCAGTGTTCATCATTCGAGTTGCTTCCGCAGTCCCAGATTAGCATCTCGTCTTGGTGTCACTATACGCTTGATATCACCAAATGTATTATGATCTTGAAATAAACTTTCTTGACATGTCTATGAATAGGTACAACCAATCGAAGCTGTTTATGAAGATTATTTCATTTGGTTAAGTTGCTTATGGGCCTTTCCACGCGAAACGTCCTTGATCGCAAAAGCGACCACTGGAGATTCTTTCGAAAAAAATTAGATTAGTAGGCGATTGTGTGAATGGAGTTTCAGTGAAGTATTTTTCTCGGACAATTTTTTTTCATCACGTGAGCGCTCTTTGAAGTTTCCGCGAAGAAGCGACAGTTGTCGGCGTTAAAAATTTTTAACTTAAATTTGGAGAAGGCTACAATGACAAAATTTGTTTAGAATATTTCTCTTGCTCGGTCCTTCATCTGACTACATTGATGAAAGCATGCAAGTGTCTTCCGCGTTTTCTTGGCTCAGTACAAAAATGGGGCTTTTTAGGAACTTTTTACATAAACTTTGTTATTATTTCAGCCACTATAATTTTTTCTGCTTTCACCTTGCTGTAGCTTACGATAAAAATAAATTAAAATTGTTAAACAGGATACTTTTTAAAGGGGCTCTAATGAAGTTGCGGTGTGCCTTGGATGTTAAAGAACGGCGCTTCACGAATATTGTCCAGCAAGATTGTTTTCAATGCGCTTTGTAGAAGATGAGTTACCTGTAGTCAAAATTTGAATTTCAGCGTCTTCGCGCCTTTCACTCTAATCTCGTCACTTTTGGCACGCTGGAAGGTCGGCGCTCCTCCGCCGGCCCCACCTCTGGGAGCGGAGCTTACTGACCGGCCGGAGCTACGCGGCTTATTGGCCGCGGCCATGGTAGCTGCCTGACGTCAGAAAGAATCTAACCAATAACCATCTTTCAACTTGTATACGCAGGTGCGAGCGACGCAGAAGGCTGCGAGCATGAAAATGTCACCCGGAAGGGCTCGCCAACTTTAGCGCGTGATTGTGGGTTCTCTGCTCCGTGTAGAAGTGCATTATTTGGCTCAGGTTGTTATAACAGCACAGTGACGGTGATTGAGCAAATTGATGTGCTCTCCTCAGAAGCTGTTTCAGAGCCCCTTTAATAAAACTATTTCCAATGCTTGCAAAAAGTGACATTATTTCTGAGATTTTGACCTAAAATAAGGATCAAGGCCTTCGAGGTAAGAATACGTGAGATGGCTCATAATACATACCAAATTCGTTGTCTGTAATCTACAAAGTTTCGTTACAGTCAATTTTATTTAAGGCGAGAAAAAATTTATGAAATTCGCAACTAGCATCCTCGGTAGATACTTCCCAACCTTTGTTTCACTGCAGAACACGCACTATTGTGCTCAATATTAACTGTAACGCAAAATATTTGGAGTGAGCTCAGTTCTCGAAGCAGTGCGAACTCAATGGTGCTCGAAATCGTTGGAGTTAGCTGCCGATGCAAACCACAAAGTATACTGAATATTTGTGCTACTCGGGTGCTCTTTGACATGGGGCTTTGATTGCGATGAAACGGAAATCTTGCTCGGTTCCCATTGGACGTGCTGCAAGCTATATTGAACGCAATGACACTTGTCGCTATTTTTATGGGTCTAATATGCACTCTGGCTCTCTGCCAAGCTAGTATGTGCGGTCACATTTTGTGCGTTGTAGTTCGTATTGAGCACAATAGTACGTGTTCTGGAGTGAAGACAGTTCTGCAGTACCTACCAAGGAGGCAGGTTGCAAACTGTAAACCTTTTTTCTCGCTTCAAACAAAATTTCCTCTATTTAGATTTCTAGATTACAAGCAACGAAGTTGGTGTGTATTATGAGCCATCTCACGTATTTTCATTTGGCGGGTATAATCGCTAATTTAGGTCTGAACCACAAGATACAGTCACTTATTGTGAACTTTGGAAGTAATTTCCCTGAAAACTATACTGTTTAAAAGATTAATGTATTTTAGTATCAGCTACAGCAACAGGTGACAGCATAAAAATTATTGTGGCTGAAATAATAAATACGTTTTTGTGTTAAGAAATTAATAAAAAGAAATATTTTTTGCTTTCTTACTGAACCAAGAAAACGCGAAAATTCTTGCATGGCTTCATCGATTAAGTAAGACGAAAGAACACAGCAAGTCAAATATACTAAAATAAAATTTGACATTGTACCCTGTTTCATATTTCATTTTAACATTTTTGACTCCAACCAGCTTTTGCTTCTTCGCGGAAATTTTAAAGAGCGCTCATAGGAGCCAAATTTTTTTTCCGAGAAAAATGCTTCACTGAAACTCCACTCACATAATCGACAACTAGCCCAATTCTATTTCCTTTTAACAGCAATCGGCGGTGGTTGCTTTTGAGCTTTGGGAGGAGGAGGACGAAAAAACTTTATTTAGGCCAGCACTAAGGCCCAGTGAAGAAGAGCGCTTGCTCTTCTTAAGCTGCCCTTGGTTTCCTAGAGCTCTCTTAACAGCAGTTGTTTCAGGGTGCACGTTGAAGTTAGCACTCTTTTATGCTAAGGAGCAAATACGTGCCCCGTGTTTCTCCGGTGTCATTTTCGTCGCAGTGTGACTTATAATACGTTTTTTTTAACCATATCGGTGACAGCTAACAGCTGCACTTTAAACCTTGAATGCTGATGTAGAAAATTGCTTTGCTACCACTTAATATTAGCTGCACTCTCATGTTTAAGCTTATGGCGTTCCCTCCAAAGACAAGAGTGGATCCCTACCGGTGAAGCGATGTTATCTTTATCTGACATGGCAGACTGATGATTAACTCGGAGCAATATTAACAAGTACGGTAGTTGCGGTCTGGTCAACAGAACTGATGGCGACGTATTTTATTTTCAGCTTAATCGATAAGCTGAAAACACCAAACTTCAGTGACATACGTCAGAAATGTTATGCTGACAAATTAAGACGTTCCATCTGTGTGCTAGCTGCTAGCGAGTTCTCGATTTCGTCATTTAATAATACAATGTTTGTAAGGTACCGTAGTGGTGAGACGCACATATAATTAAAAACAAGCTTAAACTTGCATTTACGAGGGGGGACCCAAAAAAAAACCGGAGCGCGCTGCCATTCGTAGACGTAGTAGAGAGTTCTACCGCTAGATGGGGTTAGTAGAGACCTTCACGAAACAGCTGTGCAGACAACATCAATTTGAAGGTAAACATTTCAGCGTACTGTTGTGTTTCGCTTGCAGTTATTTGTTCCGCCTGCGAAATCTTTATGGCAAATTTAAAAGAACAAAGAGTGTGTTTGAAGTTTTGTTTCCTGCTTGAAAAATCGGCAACAGAAGCTTACCAAATGTTGCAACAGGCTTTTAAAGAGGATGCTATGAGCCGCACACAAGTGTTCGAGTGGTTGGGCGCTTCAAACGTGGTGAGATGAGTGTCGAAGACCATGCTCGTTCTGGGCGTCCTTCAACGTCTCGAAACGATGAAAACGTTGAAAAAAATCCGTGAAAAAATGAACGAAGATCGTCGTTCCACGATCGACCAAATTTCAGAAGAGACAGGTGTGAGTTGGAGCTCGTGTCAGCGAATTTTGACTGAGGAGTTGCAAATGAGACGTGTTTCTGCAAAATTTGTTCCTCGCATTCTCACACAGGATCAAAAGAACATTCGATTGAATTTGAGCTAGGGATTTAAAAAATGAGATTGAAAGTGATCAAAACTTCTTGACAAAAGTCATTACAGGTGATGATAGTTGGTGTTACGGTTATGACCCAGAAACTAAGCAAGCGTCAAGCCAGTGGAAGTCTCCCAACTCTCAGAGACCAAAAAAACGCAAGACAGTTGAAGTCCAATGTGAAGACAATGATCATTGTCTTTTTCGATGTTTGCGGAATTGTGCACCAAGAATTTGTTCCCCCTGGCCAGACTGTTAACCAGCACTTTTATTTGGAAGTTTTAAGACGTCTGCGAGAGGATGTGCGGAGGAAACGCCCGGACTTTGGCGATCAGGTGACTGGTTCCTTCATCACGACAATGCCCCCGCACACACGGCCTTACGAGTGACCCACTATTTGGCCTCTCGGGGATGGGCTGTCGTTCCTCACCCTCCATATTCACCGGACCTAGCCCCGTGCGACTTTTTTCTCTTTCCGAGAATGAAGAAAAGCCTAAAAGGGAAGCGTTTTGGTGATGTGGAGGCCGTACAAACAGCTTCGCAAAGGGCACTGGACGATATCAAAGTTGAAGAGTTCCAGAGATGCTTCAAACAATGGGAAAAAAGACTTGACAAGTGCATCGCATTTCATGGAGATTACTTTGAAGGTGACTGAAGGAATTTTGTGCAAGAGTTAATAAATAAAGTTTTTATACAAAAAATCCGGTTTCTTTTGGGTCCCCCCTCGTATTATGGGTCAAGTAATGATGGTACTTTTGTTATTGCTTACCTATGCTATATGCAAAGTGTTTGTTTGCATAACAGATATGAAGTGCCTACAATTCTTAAACATCAATACCAATTTGCAAATATCTAGGCTTCGTTGGCAACTGGGTTCTTAAATTTAAAACTAGTAGACATTGTAGCTGTGACAAATGTAGCAGACATTATACCCCTGTGAGGCTCAGTAGCATGTTTCTTTAGCACGAGGCAGGTTAGCACATGCAAGTAAAAAAACTAATAAGCAGCTGTTGCCTCCACTTTTACTCAGACAAAGTATAATCACCTATTCTGAGCCTAACCTTCAACGCGGTAACAAGCCACGAAATCAGCTCCGCGGTTTCCGATAGAGATGAGGTCGCACCGTTGGCAGTGTTTGACTTGCGATGATTTGCTTATCCAAGCGTTTGCAACAACGGCGCGTCGGCATTAGTGACGGCGACGAATAATGTAGACGTGGTGCAGAGTCTATTTTGTTGAGCTGGCGGAGTCATGTACCGATCTTGAAAAGCGCAACCCTATGCTTTTCTAAAGTGCTATGGCAGGAAAAGTACACACACGCCGAAACGAAGACAAACGCAGGTGCTTTGTTCTTTATTCTGTTGCCGCGCATTTCATTTCATGACCATGAATACATCGCGGCAGTAGCTCAGCTTTCTGCTGTACGATAAAAGGGTCACCAGGCGCCGCTTGTCTCCACTCGTTCTCCTCGAGGTGCGGTGATTCCTTATATCGTTATTCGCAGTCGTAACACCTACGTTCAGCAACAAATGTGGGGATGAGCCTGTTCCAAACAAAAGAAAAAAAAACAGCAAGCGGTTTATATTTAAGAACCATCGCGTTGAACCATCGCGGAAATTGTTTTTCTCTTCACGACTGCGCGACCAAGCGTAAATGAGGATGAAAGCAGTATGGGCTCGAAGCTGAGCGTGATGTGAAATGCTCGATAAAGCATCACGAAGGAAGTTGGGAACTGGAGCGTGCGGCAAAGGCATAACGGAAGGAAACAAAACATGACACAGTCCCATCGACGGTCGTTCCTGAAGAAACTGCGCTCGATGTATATTGCATATTGATCCCACTGGATCATTCAAAACTCGTTGCTTCCCGCGTTCGCCGAGTGTTGCTCTAGATGGTCGTCGCACGGACACTTGCAAGCAAGCAGTCTTGGCATTTGCTATTCTTTTCTTTTCTTCCCGTGCAATTCTCCATTGACTTAAGGGATGCATTACCGCTGAGCTTCTTATTTAGGCCACCAGCTTTGAAGCTGCAATAGATTTGTCACACCAGGCGTGACAGGAGTTGAGGTTAATGGACTCACAATGTAGACTGGGGCGATACAGGGAAGTCTCTACATCTGCCACCTCGTGGAAAGTTCTTTCGCACTTGAGACTTTCAATCAAATCTCCGTAAGTATTTATGGACGCTCTTTGTGCGTTGCTCAAAATACAAAGCGACTGCGCAGCGCGGAGGCGTGAGCGCTCAGACAACCTTTGACTGATACTATAATCCCCTGATTTTCCGTGACGACGCTAAGCCATGCTGCGTCAACAACTCATAAGAGAGGTGATTCAATGGTGAAAAACGCTACACCATATTTGTGATCGCGCAAAAGCGACTGAATCTCTCACCTTCTTTTGGCCAGGCGTAATTTTTTTCTCTCGCATGGTTTCTCTTTTTTTCTTTCTCTTTTCTATGTGTTCGTGGAAGTATAAATTTTAATGATAAATTGAGCTCCATTGGCTCTAGTGACTATCCGTTCCTACTCAGCAACATCAATGGAAGCATAAATAACACACCATCTGGCTAGGAAAGGCACAAAAGTATAGTTCGTACACTTCGAATAAATTTACTGGCGTGCAAGCAATTATTCGTAGAGTCGTCCCTGTTCCTGAGTGCGCGAAAAACTTTCTGAGCAATGCCGGCTCCGACTTATATGGAGCGCGCTGCCCCCTGAAAGGACCTTCGCCACGATTCTGCGGCGCGAAAGCGGTCGCGGGTCCCGCGAATCACGCGTCGCGACCAGTGTGCTACCAGGTCAGCCGGCGCGAACAGCGCGGGAGGCCTCGCATTTCAACCAGCTTGCGCAAAGGGTGCTCGCGTAATGAACCACGTAAACACGCGGGCCCCGGAGGGCTACTCGCACGCAGTTCCACGATGGATAACCACTCAGGCTACACGAGCGCTCTTCGTTTCGCATACATCACCTCCCTTCGGAACCGCACGCCAACGCTCTTCGCGGCTGGCTTTCGCGTATGATTAACGAGTTGTGGGGTTTTCCTTTAGCTTGGGCTCATTTCTCCCAGCTTCCCGAGTTCACGGCTTTTCTTTATCTTTGCGCTGTTTACATACATATGCGACTGCGTTACCCGGGCTGTCATTGCTTTTGCTTTTATTTGACGTTGCACCTGCGATGACCCAGCGGCAAGCGCCTGATAACGGCATGTGTTGCATGTTGAATGTGCATCGTTGGGACGACCCCGTTGCTTGCTGGAGTGCGCGGCATGTAGGCAAGGCGAATTTGTTTTTCGCGAGTGCTCACGTAACCCGCCGTTCTTGGAATACGCCCAGATTCGTGATCCCGCCTGCACGCATTGGTGTACTTCTGACGGAAAGAGAGGGACAATGGGGCTGAGGGAACGCCAGTACTGCGCGCCCAGTTTGCCACCAGTGCCAATGCTCTTTATGTGCCGTGCTTCCTTCAGAATGCAGGACGCCGGGCTCCATACAGTGAGATTGACAGCTTGTCTCTTTATTTTACTCTTCCCATTCTCGTGCACGTTGAATAACCCGTCGAAAAGCACTGAGTATTAAAGCACTCTGATGAATGCACCAGCAGCTAAAGCACCTTCGGCTATTATTGGCCTAGAAATCACTTGCCACGGTGGAAACGTATTTTACGCGATGACTGCGACCAGCCGGAGCTCTAGTGGGTCGTTGTTAATTTCGTCACTAAGAATCGCTTACTCCTTCACTCACCAACTGAATTGGTCACTCTGCCAGTCCGCCGAGGTGAAATGCAACAACGCTCATGTGCCGTGCGATGTCAGTGCATGCTAAATAACCCTAGGGGGCCGGAAGTAATCCAGAGCTCTCCACTGTGGAACGCCTGTTATCGCTAGTGCAGCTTCGCGACGTTAAATTCTACATACCTTGTCATGAGCGAAGTTTAACCGAAAGGGCAGGCTCTGTAAAGCGTGCGGAGAATTTTCAGTAGGTAAAAAAATTCAGCTTAGGTGACAAATGCTAGCTCGGCACTTCAGGTTATTGCTGCTGAGCGCATGCATTTAGCAGCCGACCAAATTGTGTTCCATCTCATATATCACTCGTTTTTAACAGCGGTTGAGCGCTCATATTTCAAGCATATGGTTTATGCTTACAGCCTAGAATTTTAAGCTTAAACAGAGCAACACGGGTAAAAGCAAATAAAATTTATTTTTGAATTCAGTTTGAACCTAAAAAACAATGACTGGTGGTTTAGCATTGCTAAGCACGAAGCATTGAGCGAACGCACGGTTTTTTGCAGGTGGACACCACCGCCACGCACCTAGAAGCGTGATTAAGGTGTCCACTGACCCAGGGAACAGAGTCGACCAAGTTGTAAACGCCAATGAACCCGATGAACGCCGGCGGCCTATTACTCCGGTGCCGCATTTATGCCACAACACTGCCTACGCCAACGAATGCAGCGCACATCTATCACCACCACTAAGTAGCTTAAAGCGCGATTGAGGTGTCCATTGACCCTGGGAGCCAGTTATGCGCCTTTCCTTTTGTTACTATCTGAGAGGCTTCACGTCCACATGCGGCTTTTGCTGGTTAGACGGCTAATAGTGCTTTCACACTAAATGTGAGTGACCTTGAAGTGCATGCCAGGACTCGCTGCCTACTAAGAAGGAGTACACTCGGCTACTGAAGAAAATTTAAAAAGTTCCGAAGCCAGAGGAGTGATATGACACTGATATCGTTGGGTTATACGCCATAGTTTTTCGTTTTGAAGGCTTTCTTTGCGACCTCAGACACGCCAGTGCACAACGGGAGGTTCCACATCCTCGCCAAGCACCTCTTATTAGTGTCACGCTGCGTGCTAACAGACTCTCCTCGTTTTCTTATGGCCTTTACTGGGTAAAGTAGGCTTTTCCATCACGCATGAGGGCAATGACAATGTTTGCAACCGTAACAAGCCACAGTCAGCCCGGAACCATGCATGGGCGGCACAAAATACATGTTGACGGAGAGGATGTAACAGCGCTTAAGACGGGCAAAGGCAACAAGACACACACGCTGTGAGTATTTCGTTCTCTTTGTCCCGTCTTAACGCTGTCGCATCCACTCCGTCAATATGTACCAATCAGCCCGCATCAGCCCTTTTCTGGACAAAATACAGCGCTATGATCTGGCTTTCGCCACGGCTCAGCGGCACTTCGAGCGCTGCCGTCAGCACGCTGGTCGCGCAGTACGCGGCCCTCTTGTTAAACCCAGACTGTCAAAATGAAACGAGAAGCAAGTTTTTAGAACTAAACGTGTTTTTTTCGAGCGGCCAATCATATAACTACTAGATTTTCACTTCTCGTTATGACGATCCTTCCCAAGGATAGTCTAAATATAAGTATTAGGGCTGCAATTATTGGTCCCTTGACTGCTCGTACCATCAAAAAGGACAAGTTAAATTTTAATGAAAACGACATATTTCGAGAGTTCACATATAGACAATAATATTCCCCCAAAAACAGAAAAAAAGCAGCAGAAATTGCGCTAAAAAACGAACCACACTGAAAGGTCCACTGAATTTTCAGGGAATAAAACCCAGAACAGTCACGTCACTCAGCTATATTTTATGCACGTTTATCCAATGTATGACGTCATTACTTTGATATGATGAAGTATTCGTTCAAAAGTTATTTGTTTCATTTTAATTTACTTTTTGCGTGCGTGGCGATGACATGCTTACATTTTTTTTCTTGTTCATTTATTCTGTTCCGACTTCTAAAATAAATAGTTTGAACGGGAGATGCAGAACCTAAAAGTAAATATAACCTTCCTTCAATTGAGATGTCAATGCTGCCATCTTCAGGCCTGCACCTGCATTAGTACGCTACTGATGCGACGCAATTATGGCCCTCATTTTTACATTTCTAGCCGCAGTTCTTATTCTGGCTTGGGTTAGATCGGAAACTTCCTCTGGGGCACGGGGGAACACGTGGCTGGATAGGATGACAGGAAGGATTCGTAGATGTAAAGGGCCCTCGTCAGGGCAACCCGCCGCACGCCGGTCAGATACAATAGATCCATAACTACAGCGCAAACGACAGGACAGAGATGAAGAAGGGACACCACACAGCGCTGACTCACAACTAAAGTTTATTGGATGCCAGAAGGTATAAATACCTCCCTGGCGGCCAGAAAGAATGCAGTCGACACTTACATGCGTGACTGACATAATTGTGTACCAGTCATATGCCGCCAAGCAAATCACATGCGCGAGAATACAAGCAGTGACAGAATACAATATAATCAGTGAGCAAGCACTTGTCAAAATTCGCAATCAAGGTATCTTCTTTCTTTTTCTGACAACGCGACAGATGAAGCACTGATGCATTCTTCCGAGAGCCTACCTATTAAGTGAGCTTCAATGATCTCCCTTGCTAACGAGTCACGGTTCTTTTCTAACACTGCACTTTCCTGATAGTTTGGCGCACAGACGTAGGTGTCATCGTCATCTTCATTGCCTTTGCAGTGCCTGCAATGTTTCGCCACGTGGCCAGAGATAGCGACACGGGAGACATTATACTCATGCTCTCTGAGTCTTTCGTTTAAACATCGGCCGGTTTGGCCGATGTATCGCTTACCACAAGACAGTGGCAGCGAATATATCACCCCTTCCTGGCAAGGCACGAACTGTTTTGCGTGCTTTATCGGGCACTTGCGCGATTCTTTAATCTCTGAATTGACATTCTTAATCAGGCTGGACAGTCGTTTGGGCGCCGAAAAGACGACATCAACGCCTGCATGTTTTCCGATTCTTTTCAGATTGTGCGACACCTTGTGAAGATATGGCACCACAACAATCTTCCTTTTCTTCGTCTCTTTCGTACATTTACTATTTCCTTTTGATTTTAACTTTTCCAGTAGTTTTCCTGCCACGGAAACTAATAATTCAGACGGGTAGCCTGCCTTTGCCAGGCGGTCTACTTGGTTGCTGAAGCTATGCTTCAACCTGTGTTCACAGGATTTGTTGACTGTGTTGCTAAAAACGGTATGCACAATTGCTCTCTTCACCAGCTTGGAGTGAGCTGATGAAAACGGCAAGATGGGCTTAACAGCACGGGGTTCATAAGCCCAACAAACATGAGATGGACTGAAATGAAGCGAAAGATCTAAAAACCTAATAAAATCATTCAATGGTACTTCGTGTGTTAAAACCAATGGTGTGAGGCATTCTGAGAACACCGAAAGGACGTCAGGGAATTGCTGCTCGAAATCGAGGTTGTCACAATCTAAAAACACAAGGTAGTCATCAACAAATCTAAAAATGCTACAAACTCTGGAACCTTCAAATCGCTCTTTCATGCTTCTGTCTCGTGCTGCTAGGAACACGTCACTAAGGAAAGGCGCTAGACATGAACCAATACAGATCCCCTCTTTCTGAATAAAAACTTCGCCATTCCATTCCGCGAAAGTTGAGCCAAGATACAGTGACAACAATTCAAGGAACCCAGTAGTGGAAATTCCGCTCTCATTCTGAAATGCAACAGCACCATATTCATCAATCAGATCGTTAACAGAAGACAAAATTTCTGCTTGAGGAATGGTGTAATAAAGATCCTTTACATCGACGGAAAATCCACAAAGCTTCTTACTGTAGTTACTTTCTAGGAACGCGATAACATCTTTCGAACTTTTTACTCTAAAAGGGTCGTCAATTGATAAAAGATTCAGTTTTTTCTGCAGGAACTTAGCTACATGCTGCTGCCATGTTCCAATTTCCGAGACAATTACACGAAACGGCCACTCTAGTTTATGTGTTTTCGCAGTGAAAAACATTTGCAACCACTTTCCTGAGCTGCTGTCGATCTTACTTGATAGCCTAGTTAATTCCAGCCTATTAGCAAGTTTCTTCGCCTTGCTCTTAACTTTTGAGGCGGACACATCACTGCGTTTTTCAAACATCGCAAGAACAGCTTCCGATGCTTTCGACAAATATACGTTCCTGTCCAAGACAACAAAACCTCCGTCCTTATCAGAAAGTAGCAGAGAGAACGAGTTCTCTTTCAGCCAACTAACCGTCTTATGCAGAGGTAGCTTCGTCCCCGATGCCCTGTACCTCGTTAACATGTCCACACCTTCCGAAATGCAACGGTCCACCTCAGCTCTGTCGGCCTGCTTGGAAACTTGCTTTACCATGGCTAAAAGTTCCGGTCTGGATTTCTTGGGCTCCACAGCAAACTTCGGTCCCAGCCCCAGGACTTGCCTGACGTACCCAGGAAAGGGGATGCTTTCAGTGGTGTGGATCTGTTGTCTTGTTGATACACTCTTCTTCGGCAGCAGCGCACGAAGGCCGGGAAGCGTTTGCTGCCATATGAACTCGGTGGTAAGGTCTATGCTCCGTGACAGCTGACGCCATTGGTTCTTTGAGTGGGCAGGTTCCTCCAAGAACTGCACCCGAAGCTTGAGATGTTCCTTGTACATTCGCACCCGTTGCTGCCATTCCGCTCGGAGTAGTTTGCAAAATCTTCTTCCATGACCGGCAGAGGGCTGAACGCCACCCAGTAGACCCAAGACTTCGGGCGGCAGCACTTTCTTGCGAATACAAAAACCGAGCGTTCTTGCGATGCAGGATGCGGCAGCAACGACTGGTACACAGCGAAGAGGGTCAATATCACATACAGAAAGGCCCTTTGTACGAGAAATGAAGTTCGACAAAAGCATTTGTTGGGCGAGTTGGTGTTTTTGATGATCCATAACTACAGCGCAAACGACAGGACAGAGATGAAGAAGGGACACCACACAGCGCTGACTCACAACTAAAGTTTATTGGATGCCAGAAGGTATAAATACCTCCCTGGCGGCCAGAAAGAATGCAGTCGACACTTACATGCGTGACTGACATAATTGTGTACCAGTCATATGCCGCCAAGCAAATCACATGCGCGAGAATACAAGCAGTGACAGAATACAATATAATCAGTGAGCAAGCACTTGTCAAAATTCGCAATCAAGGTATCTTCTTTCTTTTTCTGACAACGCGACAGATGAAGCACTGATGCATTCTTCCGAGAGCCTACCTATTAAGTGAGCTTCAATGATCTCCCTTGCTAACGAGTCACGGTTCTTTTCTAACACTGCACTTTCCTGATAGTTTGGCGCACAGACGTAGGTGTCATCGTCATCTTCATTGCCTTTGCAGTGCCTGCAATGTTTCGCCACGTGGCCAGAGATAGCGACACGGGAGACATTATACTCATGCTCTCTGAGTCTTTCGTTTAAACATCGGCCGGTTTGGCCGATGTATCGCTTACCACAAGACAGTGGCAGCGAATATTGTCACGTTGTAGTGACGGCAGGCCAGCGGTGAGGAATACAGCAACAAGGCTTGCAAACGAAGCTCTTTATTTGGGCTGACTTGCGCCCGCAAAATAACTGAATCACTCGGCGGCAGCGTAAGCAACAAACGTGCTCGTCGGTCGTCGATCTACGAATGTCCGCCGCTCGCGGCATCGCTCAATTTAAAGGCGGCAAGGAAACTTCCAGATAACAGGACAAGATCATCTACAGTAATCTAGAAAAACCTAGATGCAGCCCTTCATGGCTGCGATCAATCGAGATTAGTCTGGTCGCTTCTCGCGCCACGAACAAAAGTGATAACAACCCTTTCCTGCAGCCTTGAGCGTGAACGAATAAACACTACAATGATACGTGGCATTACCCCCCTTCCAAAGAAGCATCGTCTCGATGCTTTAAAATGAAAATAAACACGGAAAATGAAACTTCGAGTCCTTCAGCGTTCATAATATGGCTTCAGGCGTACGACATGTACGACTTCCGGGCGTGGGCGGCGTCGCTGAGATGCTGTCGTGCCGTCGGGGATGACTTCATAGTCGAGGTCACCGATGCGACGGAGAACCCTGTACGGGCCAAAGTAGCGTCGCAGCAACTTTTCGCTCAATCCGCGGCGGCGAACTGGCGTCCATATCCAAACCCGATCACCTGGCTTGTAATGCGTGTCTCGTCGGCGCAGATTGTAGCGTCGGGCGTCGGTGTGCTGCTGGTCTTGAATGCGAAGCCGTGCAAGTCTTCGGGCTTCCTCGGCGCGATGAAGGTAGGCGGCGACGTCGAGGTTGTCTTCGTCGGAAACGTGCGGGAGCATTGCGTCGAGTGTTGTTGTGGGCTTCCTGCCGTATACCAGCTGGAATGGAGTAAACCTGGTTGTCTCCTGGGTGGCAGTATTATAGGCGAAGATCACGTAGGGCAGAATAGAGTCCCACGTCTTGTGTTCGGCGTCGATGAACATGGAGAGCATGTCTGCGATGGTCTTGTTCAGACGCTCTGTGAGTCCGTTGGTTTGCGGATGATAGGCAGTTGTCCTCCGATGACTTGTCTGGCTGTACTTTAAAATGGCTTGCGTCAGTTCCGCTGTAAATGCTGTTCCTCTGTCTGTGATGAGTACTTCGGGTGCGCCGTGTCGGAGGAGAATTTGTTCGACAAAAAATTTTGCAACTTCTGTTGCGGTACCACTAGGCAACGCTTTTGCTTCGGCGTAGCGGGTCATGTAGTCGGTGGCCACGATGATCCACTTGTTACCTGATGATGAAGTAGGAAAGGGGCCGAGTAGGTCCATCCCGATTTGCTGAAAGGGCTTAGTTGGTGGTGGTATGGGGTTCAGGAGTCCGGCTGGTCTAGTCGGAGGCGTTTTGCGTCGTTGACACTCACGGCACGTTTTCACGTAATGCGAAACATCGGTAGCTAGCCGCGGCCAATAGTACTTCTCCTGGATGCGGTGCAACGTGCGAGCAATCCCGAGATGCCCTGCAGTCGGCTCATCATGACATGCCTGCATAATTTCTTGCCTGAGATTTTTGGGCACGACAAGAAGATGCACTGTCCTGTTGGACGCGAAGTTCTTCTTCAGAAGGACATTATTGTGAAGGACGAAGGACGACAGTTGGCGCTTGAACCCTCGGGGAGGCGATGCGGTCTTGCCTTGCAGATAATCAACCAGGCTTTGCAACTCAGGATCCGAGCGCTGCTGCTGCGCGAAACTGCTCGCGCTTACCGGTCCTAAGAAAGCGTCGTCGTCTTCCTCTTCCGGGGCTGCGTCGACGGGGGCTCGCGACAAGCAGTCTGCGTCGGAATGCTTGCGGCCAGATTTGTAGACTACAGTTATGTCAAATTCTTGAAGGCGCAGGCTCCAACGAGCAAGGCGGCCGGAGGGATCTTTCAAATTGGCTAGCCAGCACAGAGCATGGTGATCGCTCATAACCTTGAATGGTCGTCCGTACAGGTAGGGGCGAAATTTCGACGTGGCCCAAATAATGGCGAGACATTCTTTCTCGGTGGTCGAGTAGTTGGCCTCGGCTTTCGAAAGTGAACGGCTAGCGTACGCGATAACCTTCTCCTGTCTGCCATTTTTCTGAACGAGGACCGCTCCTAAGCCCACACTGCTTGCATCGGTATGAACTTCGGTTTCGGCGTTTTCATCAAAGTGCCCGAGCACAGGAGGGGACTGTAAGCGGCGCTTCAGTTCGTTGAAAGCTTCCTCTTGCGGCCTTTCCCATTTAAAAGGCACGTCAGCCTTGGTAAGTTGGGTCAAAGGTTCAGCGATGCGCGAAAAGTTCTTGACGAATCGCCGGTAATAAGCGCATAATCCAAGGAATCTGCGTATAGCCTTCTTGTCATTAGGCTGTGGAAACTCTGCGATCGCAGCCGTCTTCCTGGGGTCTGGGCGAACTCCATCCTTGCTTACGACGTGACCAAGGAACAGCAGCTCCTCGTAAGCGAAGTGGCACTTCTCTCGTTTCAGTGTCAGGCCTGAAGACTTGATCGTTTCCAGCACTATCCGAAGCCTTCTGAGGTGGTCTTCAAAGCTTGAGGAGAAGACAACAACGTCATCTAAGTAGACTAGGCAAATCTGCCATTTCAAGCCTGCGAGCACCGTATCCATTACTCGCTGGAACGTCGCTGGGGCAGAGCAGAGGCCGAATGGCATCACCTTGAACTCGAAGAGTCCGTCTGGCGTGATGAACGCAGTCTTCTCGCGATCTCTTTCGTCGACTTCAATTTGCCAGTAGCCGCTCTTCAGGTCCATCGATGAGAAGTACTTAGCGTTGCACAGCCGGTCCAGTGTATCGTCGATGCGGGGGAGGGGGTAGACATCCTTCTTCGTAATGTTGTTCAGGCGGCGGTAATCGACGCAAAAGCGAAGGGTGCCGTCTTTCTTTTTCACTAGGACGACCGGTGCTGCCCAGGGGCTCCTCGATGGCTGGATGACGTCGTCACGAAGCATTTCCTCAACTTGCTTGCGGATAGCTTGGCGTTCTAACGGCGATACGCGGTAGGGGCTCTGTCGCAGTGGTCGTGCGTGTTCGTCTGTGACAATGCGGTGCTTGGCAAGCCGGGTTCGTCGCACATTCGATGCTGATGAGAAGCAATCGGTGTACCTTTGAAGAAGACTGCGTATTTGGTCTTGTCTGCTCCGGGGTAATGCTGGGTTGATGTCGAACGTGGGTTGATGGCCTTGTTCAGATAGTTCTGCAGGTTGGTCGGGTAGGGCAAATACGTCTCTGATGTCTGCCAGCTCGTCGAGGAAAGCGATCGTCGTACCTTTGTTTAGATGCCGGTATTCTTCGGTGAAGTTGGTTAGCAACACCTGGGCTCGGCCATTTCGGATTTCGGCGACTCCCCTCGCGACGCCCAATCCTCGATCCAGGAGTAACTGGGTGTTCCCCTCGATAACACCTTCGGCATTTTCGATGTCTCCAGTACCTATGCCGACGAGAACACTTGATCGGGGCGGCACGCTCAATGCTTCATCGAGGACGTTTAAGGCAACGTGATGAGTCGCGCTCGTCGCAACAGGTATGGCTTTTTCCGTGGAAAGCTTGATCGACTTAGATCGAAGGTCGATGATCGCCCGATGTTCGTTCAGGAAGTCCATTCCCAAAATCACGTCTCTCGAGCATTGCTGTAGGATCAGGAAGGTTGTCGCATAGGTTCTCCCATTTACAGTAACTCTCGCGGTGCAGCGTCCTGACGGCGTAATCAGGTTGCCACCTGCGGTGCGGATCAGCGGGCCATCCCAAGTTGTTGTTACCTTCCTGAGTCGGACAGCGAGTGGGCTACTCATGACAGAGTAGTCAGCTCCAGTGTCGACCAAGGCAGTAACCGCGTGACCGTCGACCGTAACTTCAAGGTCACTTGTTCGCGTTCTGGTATTGTACGTTGTCTTCGGTGTCCGATCTCGGCTTCGTCGAGTAGTGAGGCTGCGGTGGGCGTACTGCGACGTTACTTCACTGGGCAGCGGTAAAAGCTTCAAGTCTGGCCGCGTCGTCGTCGGTGTCGTCGTCGTCGGCGTTGTCGTCGTCGGCGTTGTCGTCGTCGGCGTTGTCGTCGTCGGTGTTGTCGTCGTCGGTGTTGTCGTCGTCGGTGTTGTCGTCGTCGGTGTTGTCGTCGTCGGTGTTGTCGTCGTCGGTGTTGTCGTCGTAGTTGAGGCATGGTCTTGAGTACTCGTCGATGGAGGATCTTTGTCATTGCGCTTAGAAGCAACCTCACCTCCAGAGGCTGCTTTATTTAGTTTAACCTTCGTGGGCTGGGGGAGCGTCCACGCACGGCGTAACCTCGGCTAGGAGAAACAAAGCGCGGGGACGATGGCGACGGGGAACGTGATAGGCGGCTCGGCGATGAGTATTCTTCCCGACGTAAAAACTCCTCGATTTCGGCTGGTCGCTGGCCGGGTCGGGGTCGTGGAGCGTCGTAAGAGAACCCTCGGATGCCCAGTCTTCTGTATGGGCAGTGCCGGAGGACGTGACCGGCTTCGCCACAGTGGAAGCATAGTGGGCGGCGCTGGTCGGGAGTTCTCCACTCGTCGCATTTCCTCGGCTGCGCGCGTCGCTCGTAGGACGGGCGGGTTGGGGCGAGTGGGCGGCGGTCCAACGCAGCTGGCTGAGGGCGATAGGGGCTTGGGTCCCGTCGTCGAGGTGCAGGACGGCGCACAGCTGCGGCGTAAGTCATGGCTGGGGGCTGCAGAGGCTGTGTGGGTGTCGGCGTCACACCCAAGGCCTGTTGAACCTCGTCCCGGATGACGTCAGTGAGCGATGAAAGTTGCGGCTGCGTTCCCGTTGGCAGCAACCGTCGGAGCTCCTCTCGCACAACTTCACGTATAACCTCCCGCAGGTTATCATTGTTAGCGGTGTCCATGCAGCTTGCTGACAAAAAGCGCTGCTGGCGGTCATACTGGCGGGCTCGGGCGTCGAGAGTTTTCTCCATTGTGGATGCCTCTTCTACGAATTCAGCGACGGTTTTCGGTGGGTTTCGAACGAGGCCGGCAAATAGTTGCTCTTTAACTCCTCGCATAAGCAACTTCACCTTCTCTTCTTCCTTCATGTTCATGTCGGCACGCCGGAAGAGACGCTTCATCTCCTCAGTATACACTGCAACGGTCTCGTTTGGGCGTTGTATGCGAGACTGTAGCAGCTGCTGGGCTCTCTCCTTTCGCACGACGTTTGTGAAGGTCTTCAGAAGCTGTTCCTTGAAGGTTTCCCAATTGGCAAGGCTGGCTTCCTCATTCTCGAACCAGACTCTTGCTGGTCCCTCCAGGGCGAAGAAGACGTACCTAAATTTCATGGCGTCGTCCCAGTTGTTGAAGACAGCCACACGGTCGAACTGCTCCAGCCATTCCTCGGGGTCGGCGCCAGGCGAAGCGTCGAAGGTTGGTGGCACCCGGGGCTGCTGCAGAATGATTGGAGTGGTCGTCTGGGGCAAGGTCATGATGGACGTTGGTACTTGCTTTCGCTTCCGGGTAGGGTCCGGCAGGGTCCCGAACTCTGGTGCGTCCCCTTGCAGGCGTCGGCTTGCGCGGTGGACTGGACTCAGGTCCTGCGGTAGATGACTCAAAGGGCTGGCGTCTCGACTTGTAGGGGGTGTCCGGAACATGGGAGGCTACCCAGCACCTCCACCAGATGTCACGTTGTAGTGACGGCAGGCCAGCGGTGAGGAATACAGCAACAAGGCTTGCAAACGAAGCTCTTTATTTGGGCTGACTTGCGCCCGCAAAATAACTGAATCACTCGGCGGCAGCGTAAGCAACAAACGTGCTCGTCGGTCGTCGATCTACGAATGTCCGCCGCTCGCGGCATCGCTCAATTTAAAGGCGGCAAGGAAACTTCCAGATAACAGGACAAGATCATCTACAGTAATCTAGAAAAACCTAGATGCAGCCCTTCATGGCTGCGATCAATCGAGATTAGTCTGGTCGCTTCTCGCGCCACGAACAAAAGTGATAACAACCCTTTCCTGCAGCCTTGAGCGTGAACGAATAAACACTACAATGATACGTGGCAATATATCACCCCTTCCTGGCAAGGCACGAACTGTTTTGCGTGCTTTATCGGGCACTTGCGCGATTCTTTAATCTCTGAATTGACATTCTTAATCAGGCTGGACAGTCGTTTGGGCGCCGAAAAGACGACATCAACGCCTGCATGTTTTCCGATTCTTTTCAGATTGTGCGACACCTTGTGAAGATATGGCACCACAACAATCTTCCTTTTCTTCGTCTCTTTCGTACATTTACTATTTCCTTTTGATTTTAACTTTTCCAGTAGTTTTCCTGCCACGGAAACTAATAATTCAGACGGGTAGCCTGCCTTTGCCAGGCGGTCTACTTGGTTGCTGAAGCTATGCTTCAACCTGTGTTCACAGGATTTGTTGACTGTGTTGCTAAAAACGGTATGCACAATTGCTCTCTTCACCAGCTTGGAGTGAGCTGATGAAAACGGCAAGATGGGCTTAACAGCACGGGGTTCATAAGCCCAACAAACATGAGATGGACTGAAATGAAGCGAAAGATCTAAAAACCTAATAAAATCATTCAATGGTACTTCGTGTGTTAAAACCAATGGTGTGAGGCATTCTGAGAACACCGAAAGGACGTCAGGGAATTGCTGCTCGAAATCGAGGTTGTCACAATCTAAAAACACAAGGTAGTCATCAACAAATCTAAAAATGCTACAAACTCTGGAACCTTCAAATCGCTCTTTCATGCTTCTGTCTCGTGCTGCTAGGAACACGTCACTAAGGAAAGGCGCTAGACATGAACCAATACAGATCCCCTCTTTCTGAATAAAAACTTCGCCATTCCATTCCGCGAAAGTTGAGCCAAGATACAGTGACAACAATTCAGTCCATCTCATGTTTGTTGGGCTTATGAACCCCGTGCTGTTAAGCCCATCTTGCCGTTTTCATCAGCTCACTCCAAGCTGGTGAAGAGAGCAATTGTGCATACCGTTTTTAGCAACACAGTCAACAAATCCTGTGAACACAGGTTGAAGCATAGCTTCAGCAACCAAGTAGACCGCCTGGCAAAGGCAGGCTACCCGTCTGAATTATTAGTTTCCGTGGCAGGAAAACTACTGGAAAAGTTAAAATCAAAAGGAAATAGTAAATGTACGAAAGAGACGAAGAAAAGGAAGATTGTTGTGGTGCCATATCTTCACAAGGTGTCGCACAATCTGAAAAGAATCGGAAAACATGCAGGCGTTGATGTCGTCTTTTCGGCGCCCAAACGACTGTCCAGCCTGATTAAGAATGTCAATTCAGAGATTAAAGAATCGCGCAAGTGCCCGATAAAGCACGCAAAACAGTTCGTGCCTTGCCAGGAAGGGGTGATATATTCGCTGCCACTGTCTTGTGGTAAGCGATACATCGGCCAAACCGGCCGATGTTTAAACGAAAGACTCAGAGAGCATGAGTATAATGTCTCCCGTGTCGCTATCTCTGGCCACGTGGCGAAACATTGCAGGCACTGCAAAGGCAATGAAGATGACGATGACACCTACGTCTGTGCGCCAAACTATCAGGAAAGTGCAGTGTTAGAAAAGAACCGTGACTCGTTAGCAAGGGAGATCATTGAAGCTCACTTAATAGGTAGGCTCTCGGAAGAATGCATCAGTGCTTCATCTGTCGCGTTGTCAGAAAAAGAAAGAAGATACCTTGATTGCGAATTTTGACAAGTGCTTGCTCACTGATTATATTGTATTCTGTCACTGCTTGTATTCTCGCGCATGTGATTTGCTTGGCGGCATATGACTGGTACACAATTATGTCAGTCACGCATGTAAGTGTCGACTGCATTCTTTCTGGCCGCCAGGGAGGTATTTATACCTTCTGGCATCCAATAAACTTTAGTTGTGAGTCAGCGCTGTGTGGTGTCCCTTCTTCATCTCTGTCCTGTCGTTTGCGCTGTAGTTATGGATCATCAAAAACACCAACTCGCCCAACAAATGCTTTTGTAGATACAATAGCCCCTGTTGAGCAGCCCACCATGCCCCGTTTGGAAGGCTCACGCAATACGCAGGTCCCAGTGAAGCCGGTCAAGTTTCCTTTCCTAAACTTAGTCGGCCGATAAGGTCTAAATGATTGTTGTCTTTGACAGCTGTGGCAATTAATCAGCAAAAGGTCACACGTTTCCGGCTCCGCAGTCGCCTCATATCCGGGGCATGCGGAGGAGGGCTGGCCGTCTCAAGAGAGCAGCTGCTGCCGCTGCTGCCGTTACCGGTTGCGTCGCTCCTGGGACCAGAGACGACCCGATCCGACGGGTGCAGCGGCCGCAGGTCAGGCACGCCGCTGCCCACATGACCGTATCGCCGGCAACCAGGAAGTAGAGGGCAGGATGCCTTTTCGGTCGGAAGCTGGCAGGATTCGTGCTTAATTCGCACGCCGCAAGGGCCGCAATAATCCGTTTTCGGGCATTTGCACGCGGACACAAAGCGTGGTGTGCCTGTCCAACGCTGCATACAGCTTATCAAGCTTCTTGTAAGTGCCACAGCGCTGACCTTTCACCTTGTATGCGTGCGTTTCGGGGCGCGCGTGTAGATATGAGTACGTGCGTGCGTTGTGCTCTGTTCCCGAATGTAGCCAGATAACCAATCGTAGCTTTTACTTTGGGAGAGTATGTATATTTGCAGTCACCACCGGAAAGTGGTCCCACCGTTATGAACGTCCTGCACACTTTTTGTACCTCCCTATAGTTGCTGAGCTTTCCTTCACTTAGGCAACTGCCTCGCCACGGTGGCCCAACAATAAAGAAAAAAAAAAGCCGCGGTGGCTCATTGGTTACGGCGCTCGGCTGCTGACCCGAAAGACGAGGGTTCGATCTCGACCGCGGTGGCCGAATTTCGATGAAGGCGAAATTCTAGAGGCCCGTGTACTGTGCGATGTCAGTGCACGTTAAAGAACCCCAGGTGGTCTAAATTTCCGGAGCCCTTCACTACGGCGTCCCTCATAGCCTTAGTTTCTTTGGGACGTTAAACCCCAATAAACCAATCACTTAGGCAACTTGGAGAGGCGCTTCTCCGCTTTGTGCGCATCCGTCGTGTTGAACTGATTTTCAGCACCGCCTGACCTTCATGTTTTGCTTGCTTACCTGCCGAGAATCAGAAGTCAAAGCATGTAACAAAAATATCGAAATGCTATTCCTTACCAGATGTATCAGGAAAATTTACACTCATTGAAGGAGGGCGTTGTTCAGCGGGTCCCTATACTGTAGATGCTTCTGTAAAGTTCCCGTAATATTTAAAGTTTTGTATTCCTTCTGTCGCAAATAAAACCGTGCGGCTTTTTTTTTTTTACCTGGAAGGTTACTGAAAAAAGGCTATGTTTGATAAGGTAAAGAAATGTATGCTTTGTAAATTTACACTGTGACTTTTTAAATCCCACTTTTCAGATAACAATAATTGCAACGTATCCCATTTGCTGCACAAAATCAATGTTTACGCTTCTTTCGCGTAGGCAATCAAACTTGGTCCTATCATAATTTTGTCCATTCTTTTAATCCTGAAATATTGTTCAAGTCTGATATTTCCGAAGCCGCATATTAACATGTGCTTGCTGGAATGAAAGTCAATTTTTTATTCCGAAAATAGATGTGAAACGTCGACACTGGCGCTATATGAAATATTCACATTAAATTTGAGTATTACGCTCTGACAAGAGCGCACTAGGCAGTATTTACTCGCATATTGGTTGATGTTTTGTGCAGGTCGGCCCCCAGCTTCGGGAAGCGGCAGAAAGAAAGTTATAATGCAGCATTGGTTGAGCAACGGAAGCTCCGAGCTACAAATACCGATCAACACATATCGGAGCATTGACCTGGCAGTCGAGAAAGTACTCGCCGGAGACGGCACACTTCCGTAACGAGCGCGGATTCGATGCATGGTCTCCAGGAAATGTAGTCGAATATGCGCGACTTGAAGGTATTGTAAAGACCTTCGTTTCGTTCTCGGAACTTTCGGCCGACTCCTTCATTGTTCGCGGCGCCGCCGATGCACTCGCTAATGGCACTAATCCGCTTCGGATGCATGAGAAGCTTGGCGTTGCTATTGCACGCGAAAAGGTGCTCTTGCTTCTTTAATCATTAACGCTGTCAAACATATATTTCAACGACAATCAACTCACAATTTTCCACGGCTCCGCTCAAGAGGACAACTAGTTTAAATGTTGCTGAGAGCGGCCACCGACGTTCGGGAGACATGACTCGCCGATCGGTTCAGCGACTGAAGGAAGTTTCGTTTTTACGACCTGGCGCCTAAAGAGCACTGTCGACGCGGTGACGGCGCGGCGGAACTTCGTACCTCTTATCGTGCTGGTCTTATCTGGCAACCTTTTCTGCATACCTCGAAACAAAAAAGGTGCGCAAAAGTAATTTGTTTTTGTTGAGGTATTTTTGTTCGTAAACGTCTACTCATCTTTCCGAATACTGCAGTATAGGTCCACAGGCTATATTCATATTTTTTCGTTTTTTTTTACGCGCCCACAAAATCGACCCTCACGTTAGAATCATGTGCTTTGTTTTTCGCCCTTCGCGCCGCAGAATCAATGCTCAGTGACAATGGTAGTAGCGTAACTTTCGGGCAAATACGGCATTGCACGTGCGTATTACCAAACACTACTTTTAAAGGGCTGACACATAAACTGTCCTTTTAGTACTGTTGGGCGTGAGCTGCAGCACGCCTCTTAGATGTGGTCATATTATGAACATTATCTAACGGATACGTAGGAAACCAGACTGAACAGGTTAGAGCTTTTGTTTTCACCCAATCGAAATGTCCGGTTAAACGTGACCCAACCCCAGTTCACACTCTCACCGGATGTGTTAGGCATGGGTTGGGACATATCCCATTTATAGTTTTCTTATAAAAACATACAAATCACTATATAACCCTTATTCTCGAAGCACCTCTTCTGCACAGCCCCCCCCCTACTCCTATAAGCGAATTTGGAGTGCTACGCATGGTCCTAAATTTACTACTCATAGACCGCTCTTTCATATAGTGTCAGCTCAAAATGCAAGCATAGCAAATTCTATGCGTTCCATCATTCCATAGGTTACATCAATACTCGCCATTGCATCCTTAGTACCCATTTCATGGCCGCATTTTATCTTCGTTTTTTTTTTTCTTTTACCTCTTCCACGCTGCTCTCCTACTGTCTTTTTCTCCCAAATTCCCCTTCCTACGCAGAGTAGCATGCCAGCGATTTTTAAACGCCGGCTAAATTCTCTGCATTTCATTAAAGAGTCTCTCTCTCTCTCTCTCTGCAGCCCTCTGTCTTAGCCTTACGCTTATAATGTTAAATGTATTACTTGTTTTTTTTTAGCCACCGCGGTGGATCAGTGGTTATGGTACTCGGCTGCTGACCCGAAAGACGCGGGTTCGATCCCGGCTGCAGTGGTTGAATTACGATGGAGGCGAAAGTCTAGAGGCCCGTGTACTGTAGGATGTCATTGCACGTTAAAGAACCCCAGGTGGTCGAAATTTCCGGAGCCCTTCACTACGGCGTCTCTCATAGCCTGAGTCGCTTTGGGACGTTAAACCCCATAAACCAACCAACCGTGTTACTTCTTTTTCAATTCAAAAGCCAATTACTTCTTTTTTTTTCTTCGTATTGCTGATGTGGTGCTGATTATTTTTTCATTTTTGCCTTGATGCGGTTTGCTCGCGTTTATGTAATCTTCACTGACTGAGGAATTACTTTCGGGCCTTTCACTTTTGTGAAATGCTGTTACGCTCTTTTTTCCTTATCCTTTTGTTGCAAAAGCAAGACTACGCGAGTCGCCGAGCCATTTCGCGGAGCTAACGTAAGGCCATACTGCGCATGCGCTAGGAGCAGTGACGTCACATGGCGCACAGCTGGCGCGCCACCGCCGTCGCTGCTTGGGTGACTCAGAGGTGCCGCCGCCGCATTTTCCAGTGGCGCATGCGCAGTAGCGGCGCATGGCTAGCGTGCCGGGGCCGCCGCCGCTGCCGCGCGCTCTCCATCGCCTCTCTCTCCTCGTTGCTTTCGCAATCCTCCAGTTTTAACCAGAGCTAAACCACTGCCAATTTTTTTGTCAATATTTGTCCATGTGATTCGTAATACTTAATTTTTTTTTATCAATCTTTTAACCTAGTATCTCAACGAAGATCTGTAGTGCACAACTGAATGAAACGGAATAACGTAAATAATGACAGCAGTCTTTACTGACCGTAAAGAGAGTCCGGTTCGTTATGTACCGAACAGTACGTGCAATGACGACGCCTCGAGAAACTTGTACTAATTAATTACGGCTTCTTCCGGGCAGTAGGGCTGGAGCTAAGCCCAGTGACTCAATTAATGTTTGCCGGTCTCTTCGTTTTCTATAATAGGGAAACAGCTAATTGTGATAGAGTTTAATTCCAGCTACAAAAGCATGGTCTTCAGTGGTTGTTAGATTACCTAATATGCTGTATTGTTGCCACCGCAGCACCAAGCAGTGATTTAAAACATTAGGTAGATAATTTCCTACTAAAAGTTTTAGTTTTTAGGTGGCTCATGAAATTGGTGCAGAACACTGTGGGGAATCATCATGTCCACACTGAGCAGTATTTATGCGTAAACATTAGCTGGCTCATCGACTTGAAAACCCGGCGTCCTCCAAGAAGGGCCGCCTTACAAAATTCGCGAATGGTCGAAACGGTATCACATCATCAAAGGCGGAAAAAATGTTAGCCAGTAATACTCAGTACTAGTTCTTACAACTGCATCAACTACAAACGAACAGAATAGAATCAGAAGAGAACTGAAACAGAACTGGAAAGGATAAAGGGTAGAATTGGAATGAAATCGGAATAGTATTGCATTGTTTTCGCATTTCTCGCATTTAAGTTCCTTAAGTGATGAGGCTGATTTTGCGCACATGTATGTAAAACACTGTATAATCATGTTAATTCATGGCCATGTATCGCGATTTCTCTCTTTTTTAATTCTTGCTGCTAGATCATGTTCGCACAGTGTCGGCAGATCCAAGGCCGTGCATTTATTCTTACGCCAACGAAAACTTGTCGGTTCAGTCGTACTGCATATAGGTTCAATTTGCAGCAAAGGTTAATGCTGAATGTCAGGCTACTTGTTCGTTTCCATTGTTGCTTCAAGGAGTCATTGTAATTCCCAGCGTATAGCGTTTAGATACTGGGTGTAATAAAATTAATACTGTTTCTTTGCGCGCATAAAACGGTTAAATCCTCACATTATTGCGTAAACGACATCTTCAACATATTTTATCAAGCAAATTCAAAGTTTCGGCTGCCAGAGATACAAAAGGCATGCTGTGTCATTGCAAAAGTGAAATCTACCGGCGGGAGACTAACGTTTCAAGGGTGTCCGGACTACATGCACCTTCAAGCACAGCAGTGATTTTGAATCTTAGTTCTGATCTATTGCATGTGCCCGCAAATACCTATTGAACAAGTTTATACCTTTGTTTTCATGTTGTTACTATATAAAAGAAATCTGCCACTTTTTTCTTTCACAGTTCTGCAATGTAGAGCCCAGAAACTACCCAACGCTGGAACAACAGGACTTTAATTCAATGTTCGCAATATTAGGCTATTCCATGCTTTAAATAGACGCGCGAAGGAGACTAAGAGGCAGCAAAGTGCCGTCTCAATTTTATTTACCAACCAGTCATCTCGTGTAAGTTTTTCCTAATTGTGTTTGTCACAGTGGAACGAATTTGTTTCCACGAGTGTAGGAAAACCCTAGAACTGAATTATTTTGATTTTATATGCCATTTAACCCAGATCGTTGCGTCGGACACGCAGTGAAGCTTGCATCGATGCTCGGCTTGACCGCTTCCACCGGTCTCCGTGTGCGAAACATTTTTTTTATTTATTGAATAAAATGTGAAGACAATTGGGAATGTAGTTCGTATAGCAATAAACAACACCGTAATGTAAAGATACTGATGGCATTCAACCTAAAACCAACCGCTACAGCGAATCACGCGCAGCTTGTTCTTGTGCGCTCTTCGGGCGTAAGCAGCAGGGAGTACCTCAGCAGCTCGACTGTTAATATTTCTGGCTGCAAGGGTATCTCTATTCTGAGTGTCTTCACACGCGGGCTAGTATCCCTGCTATTTATGTTCGCAAGAAGCGGTCGTTGCTCGGTGCCTTTGAGACCTGGATGAGCACGCTTCCCAGAAGCATTACGGCATTTCCTGCCTTCGCTAGTGTTAGCTCACATCTTTCATTCATGAGGATATGAGGCAGAAAAGCGGAAAAAGAGAAGCTTTAATTCTCTACCAGTCGTCCCACGAAGGAAACAACGATATGTTGGCACGTGGAGGACATGCTCTCAGCGACCGCCAACACGATTGAGGATGGCCTATGTGCTACTTGCAGCCAATTAACATTCACCGAGAGAGCGCACACTTTCCGAGCTTTTCGGGGAAACAAACAAGTTCTATCAGAAACCTGAATCGCCGCAGCCGAATGGCATGACGCTTTTCTTGTTAGCCGCACCGAGCGAGCCCGCGATGATTTCCCGGTGGAACTGATGCCGCTTTCCGTATCGAAAATATGTCGCCGACGTTTCGCCTGTTCTCTTTCTAGGTTAGTGTAAGAAGCGACAGGGGAACACATATAGTAAAGAAAATAACGCTGATTCTACCCTCAAGGATACACGATGTAGAAGGAAAATAGGAAAAATATTGCACCCGAAAAGGTAATGGCCAAAGACACAAAAAAAAACGGATTTGAATTTTTTATTCAACTCAAATAACTGTGAGTTTTATTTTTGCGCCTAGCCTATCCCAACAACGCTTTGAACGACGGCAATATTTTATTGTTGTTTTTTAGCGTCCATTACTTTTACACGAGATCATCATTCGTACTGTTACCACTAATTAAAGAGCGAGTTTGTGAAGGAATTTTACTATTATTAGGAGGTCTAACGACCTCTAATATTCAACAGGTTCATATAAAAGCTGAATATTACTAGATCATGCTATTCTCACATATATCCGGTTGTTCGCCTAGAATTTGGCAATAAAAATCAACCTTGCGCTGTCAGTAGTCTTTCAACTTTTCAATGATATTGGGACGACCCAAGGAGAGCCGTGCAGGTAGGCGTAGGGGAGAGCCCAAGAATGAGGTCGGTCATTTTAATGCCCAGAGCCACGTCGATAGTTAAACGCCGCATTACCACGCATGAAGATGCTAGGCACGTGGCAATATGCAGTAAACGCTTGTTTTTTAGGTTCCTTAGAAATGTGTTATTAACTTGTGTACAAAATGGAACTGTAAGTACGTGTATCTTTTTGATAACTTTTTGTTCTTTCTTATATGATTAATGGCGCTGTCTATTGATCTTTTCTATTTTTTTAATTATTGCTTGCAAAGTTGCAGGTAAGCGACGATTATGGTGGCGCACAATATTAAACGCTTGCTCCAATAGCTTCAACCTCCCTTCGTGCAGCTCTTCACTTCTTTTAACTAGTCGCCTGCTCCGAGGGAACTTCCACGCATTTGTGCACATCGTCCTCGCTGCTCTGCAGGGACAAGGCGAAATAAGTGCACAGCCAGTCTGCGAGTGTCGCGTGTGTGCCCCCAGCTGCCTCTCGCTTCGTGCATTCAAAGCACTCTGCTCTTTAACCTCCTGGGCCAGTCCACATCGGAACCGCACTCGAGGGTAGGCGCTGTCGGGGCGGCTCTTTTGTCAGGTCGCGCCACGTCTTACCTTGCGAGCGTCTGGGTAAGTCCATGTCACAGACAGGTATGGAAGGGTCAGCGCTGTAAAGCAGCTGGCTCTTCCGAGGCTGCGCTTCGCGTTGACACACTCTCACGCTTTGTAGCAGTTGGGACTAGTTAGCGTTAGCGAAAATGCGGAGGCTTAGGTCGCTTCACGCATCTGCGTACCTCCGAATCGCACTTCTGCGGTTAAAGCACATTGCGCTTTGAAACCACGACGAAGAGATCAGCGAGTTTCCTTCTAGCGAACGCTGAGTGGAACGTACGCTGCCAGTGGTGCATACGTTGGCTATTAGGGACGGAAACTGACGGTCTTAGCATAGCATTTCCGTCCTAACGCATCAAACACAAAAGTCCGCTTGTGGATAATGTGCCCTACGTGTACGTTTTACCGTGTTTTATGTGTTTAACTTTTCGATCCACAGGCACAGGAATCTGAGCGTTTGAGGGAAGTGTATTCATCGATTCACCACAATAACGAAACGGTGTCAGAGGAAAGGTCCGTCGCGTTAGGCTTAGGAACAGCTGATCACTCTGTCATTTGAGTTAAGTGGAGCAATATGAAGGATTGATGTGTAAATTATTTCCAGTGGGCATATCCAGCAGCGCAGCAAGAATGGCGAATTTGCTTTCAATACAGCCACTAGATTTAAAAGCTGTCGCTATGTCAACGTATAGAAGAACTTTTTGTTGGGCTAGATGGTGCATGTTGTAAGAAATGAACTGTAGCGCAAACAGGGCGGTGCATCAATGAAAGGGCAGGAGAGCACGCCCGGTCAGTAAAAGATGTAAGTGGTGCACACCTTTCTCAGCACTGCGCTGAGTGTTATGAATGCCCTCGAGCGGCAGAACATTTGCCACAGGCTAGATGCAAGTACTGCAAAAAGTATCAACCACGGTTTCACGAGATAAAGATTTTATGTAAAAGCAAAGATTCAAGGGCAAGGGAACTATTCGAAGCATTTAATATAAGAAAGAGAGGTGTATTTTTTGTTAGCGATATGTCGGTGAGCCTCTTCAAATCGGAAATGGCGTATCTTGAACGGTTATGTAGATAGTGTTGTGTGGGAACTGGTATCTGTCTGCACGTGTCCTGGTTTTTCCTTATATTTGCTGCGCTGATAGTGAATAAAGTTAGATGAAGTTTAGCGCTAGTCCTGTGTGGTGCTCTCTAGTGTACGTCTTGGTTGCGCTACAGTTCTTTTTATGTCAACGTACGTCGCTTAGCGCAGGTAAACGTCATACACTCACCAAAATGGGGAAGTTGCGCCCGCAATCGAAAGCATGGAATAGCTGGTACTCGAATGGCGTTTGTTGGGCATCCCCTCCTGGTTAGGCAGTGGCTTAACGCAAGCATTACTGTGTACGCAATACTGAAATTCGCTAGCGCAAAAAAAGGGTGTAAAACCATTTTTGGTTGCCAGACGCCTGCATGTTGACAAGTTCTCCAATATGATACGCACTAAGGTATGTGAAAGAAGGTCAATTCTGCAATGAATAACTGAACTAGCACTTTTTTTCGTGTCGCCATCGTCGTCGTTAGTGTTCTTTGAGCGCCAAAGACGCATGTCAACATTATGGGACGTACCTTCTGGGCATCGACAAATTGGTCAAGTATGATCGAAGTCGTATCAAGGAACTAAAATTAGTTTTTGTGGCCAATTATTGCCCGACAAATTTTTTGACATCACAAGTGCATCTTGCACACATACCTGTTGCACCTGTTGAATGCTGAACCTTTCGAAGTGGTTCCTTCGGTCCAGAGAAACTGAGTGACTTGGGTGGTTCCTGCATCCAGGAGAATCTCAGTACCCCGTTTGCCCTCTAGCGGCTGCAGGTGGTGTCGACAAAAATTACGAGAGGCGACGAGCTATATTATGCCTTTATTTGTTGCTGTTGTAATCGCCTCTGACGTAAGTATAGACTGCTTGTTTTACGAGACAAGTACTGCGACAAGCGCACCATTTCTTCAGCTGCGTTAAAATGCAGAACTTAGTGTAGTAACCGATACAGAAAGCTTTTGCTGATAAGCCCCTTGATATTTCAGTTATTATGAAAAAGATCCGGTAACTGATCGTTTTGTCGCCATGCGCTGTGATATGTGTGCGCTTCGGGTGTTTCTCCTACGACTTCACGAAATTTTTAAAAATAGGCTTTTTGAGTTAGAAGGGAGCTTTTTCGGCACAACATGGTCAGTTTTGTGGTACATCAGAATGCGGCCGACATGTGCTATATAGTAGGCTGTTTAACTGATATTAAATAGTTAAGCTTTTAACTGCTACTCTTACGCTCCTTACGCTCCTATTGAGAGGCTTGTCGCCCACCATAATTAATATCCATATCAGTTTTTAGAATTTCGAAAATGCGGTTAACTTCCGCGCTGTGGGCCAACAAATTTAGGCTTTATCGGCGATTTACGCGCACTGGAGAGGTTGGTTTGCCTGCAAACTTCTAGAAAGCGCACGTATTTTGGCGCGATGTAGCAGTGGCAACCATTTCAGACATTTAACGAATTCACTAAATCAGGCAAGGAGCCTTTTTAACGCGGCAGAAAACTTCGTATTGAATATATTTGCTACTTTGCTCTCTGGGAGATACCGGTTGGGTGGACTTAGAAAGCAAGAGAGAAAGACAGCGAAAGATCCGACAAGCATAAATGACTTCATGGGCGTTCGCTGAAAGCTCAGATTTTTGCGTTGTATTTATGGAGAGGTACCTGCGTTTGAATTTTTTTTTTGCTTTCTGTCCCGTAGTATCGAATACTTAATGGATGGTGGTGAGAATGCGAAGGCGAAGCCACATCACATTTTGCTGCATAAATACGCTCGCAAATTATATTGCGTTTAGTTGTGCCTGCATCATTTTAGCACTTTTGGTAGTACATCATTTTATTTGTGCAAATTTGGCCGCCGGCATCAAGGTATCTTGAATAGGAGTTGAATGGGAGTTGCCCAGATCCTTTTATTGCTGGCTAGTTGTAATAATATGATCCGCGAAAAGCTTCCAAAACGACTAGTCTGTGGGGCAAAACAATAGCCCAAACATTTGTATGCGTGACAGCTTTGATGGTGACCTCAGCGTGCTAGCTTCAAATTAACACTAGTTCACTTTTACTGCAAAAATTTATATATTATATATAGTTTATATTTATATATTTATTTTTTATATTTTTTATTTTCACTTTCCAAAGCTCTTCACGAGGATACGAGGCACGCAGAAGTGGGGGACTGCGGGCTTATTGCCCTTACTTCGAGCTCTTTTCCTGTAATGAATCCTCAGCAAGCAGACGTTTGCTTTCATCGAAATGCAATCGCCGCAGCCTTTACTGAACCGGCGAATAGCCTCGCGTTTGTACTCAGGGATAGAAAGTCCTCAGCAACTTAACTTTTATACTCGGTAGTCAGCGGATTTGGACGTTCGGGGTCACTTCTTTCATTTTTATTAGTGAACACTAATGATGCACTGCTACACTACACTACAACGGCCACCCTAATGGATCGATTATTTTCACCCTCCCTGTCGTCAAACTTCTCTATTTTCATTGTCGGGGTGTGTAAGCGCTTATTACGCACAGGCAACGCTATACACACATTTCCTTCCGCGATCTTAATCGCATTGCACCAGACGTGCCGTATGAATAAACTTGACCCATAACAGCTTGGGCTTTAGTATAACCCATTACTGTCGCGTCCATAAACAGTCCGCGCGTACTTCCCAAGTGCTTCGTTGAACAGTTCAATGATCATTCTGAACCACCTGCTGTTCTATTCGGTACACGTCCAATCTATAATGTCCATTACGCCGTGCGCGGTCGTACATCGCGCGCTTGCACGTACTACATTGACGATGCAGTCCCGAAAGCAACCGTGACCCTGATCGTGACGCGCCGAGGTTCAGGCGTTTGCCGGGTTCCTTTCGCGTCTGCCGGAAGCAATTAGGCACGGTATCTTGCTGCGTCGAACACACACTTCCGGTGTGACCTGCCCTGCGAAACAAAAGTGCTCGCGCACGCGTGCAGGCGTGGGTCGTCCCGCGTAGGGCACTTACAGGCGCCGCTCGCAGTGTCCTGTCAGTGTCGGGGGGGTATCGGTCCGTCCATCGGTGACCGGTTGCTCTAAGCAGCCGGACAAAAGCCAGTGAGACGTCGGACAGCTTCCGCTCCTTTCAGGCCCGAGAGGTCGTTTTCGCAGACACCAGACGCGCATGCGTTGCTGCTGCAATGCATTCTTCCTGCCACTGCGTGAGATGTCAGAGGCTCTCCGCCGACCCTACAGCGCGAAATGATGGAGCAGTGTCTTCGGGTCTCCTGGAATGCCAGGCCTGAGCGTGCAGCGCCGACTGTCGCCACGCTGTTCACCATTCGCACGCGAACTGCAAATTCTTGTCTGGACCTGTTTCTTTTGCTTAAATTTCACGATGCTGCGCTAAGCACTGCCAAGCAGTGTTGATTTGTTATTCCTCTGCGACAAGGCAGTGTTTAGTCTTATTTCTCATGTTTCTGTCGCTCGTGCCGTAGGGTGCGGCCTGCATACTCTCCAAGTGTCAGTACCTGACCTGAATGCCTTACTCTCTTGAGGGCTGTGTAGTAGTTGACTTCAATATTCATGTACTTGTTCGTTTCGATGCTTTCCAACGAACAGACAGCGGCTTGCTACCTTCGCGCTCCTTGCTGCAGTAAAATTAATTGAGTACTTTATCAAGAGCAACAGGTTCCTCAGCTAAAACCCACTCAAAAGGGGTTTACGTGTGAGTTATTAAAGACCACTTACGCAGAAGTTAGCGTACTTAGTTTTCAGAAGTGCCCTTGATGCTACACAAATATGGACGAGAGCATACAGCCTCGTGCCTCGAAAGCCTATTAAGAAGTTACAGAAAAAAAATGATAGCGAATCTGCACATTAAGAGGCAATATAATTCTACGATGTGCACCAATCCGCGAAATCTGCTTGCTTCTTGAGTGGATAGATGTCATCACTCTTTTTCGAAGACGGGAAAACAAGATACCGACACAAAACTTGAGGCGGCCGTAACTTTCCGTTAAAAAAAAAAAAACAGTGGCTTTGAGCGTATGCTGCATGTTGACATTCACGAGCTCCAGCAGCCGGGACGGCAACGGTGGTGAGGACGGGAGAACTTGCTAGCGACGCATAGTGCAGCTGAGTGAAAAACTCGAACCGTAGACAGCATAAGTTGCCGCCCAGGCATGAAAGGGCAACGATTGCGCACGATCATGAACGCTGCGTCTGAGTGTGTTTGAGCCTTGAAGCTTCTGTTTTTTTGCTCCGCTGCGTTGTAGGAACGCGGAATAAGCAACCACACTGCATAAGCGAAACGATCTCGGTGACCGCAAATAAAAAGTTCAGGAAAAAATACCAACACTGAAACACTTCCTAGTAGGCTACGCAAGCTTGTGGAATGAAGTGCGCCTACTACGAATGTGTTCACCTCCTGCGGAAGTCAGCTTTTGTCGCTTGCAGTAGCTTCTAAAGCTATCCAAATTGTGGAGTTGGTGAGCCGGGATTATCTCGGATGCACAGCGCAGACAGTGATGGTCAGCCCCATTGTGGAGTTCATGTGTTTAAGGCTTCTACGAAACGCCTGGTGCTTGAAGTTCCTGCTCATAAAATACTGAATAAATGCGTTTTTAAATGTGCGCGAAGTAATGCGGGATTCCATATTAACTTCGATCAACAGGGGTTCGTTAGTGCATGCGCGGCAGCGTTCGTATTTCAACTCCATGGTTATGCGCCCATGCTGTCGGTAATCCAACCTTCGAAATATACTCGCGCTGAACCGTTGAACTCCATAGCCTCCGAGACACGTTGTGGTGTGTTTGCTGCAGTGAGAGCGAATGAGCCAGACGCAGCCTATAACTCAAGATTTTCTGAACCAGAAAGAAAGCCTGCGCTGAAATGTCTACTACAGCGATATGGCAATCTTGTGGCTGATCTTAGATTCTGCTACAGTTTCGATACGGCGACTGCAGTACATAGATACCGGAGCGAAGTCATGAGTCAGGTACCGGACGGTAAATGTATCAGAAGAGTCAAATGTTCTGAATGGTAGGAAAACAACCTACCGACATTACGTGCGCTACTTATCCACCAAGCCATAGTTATTAAATGCGCGCCACACACACACCCACACACACACACACGCACGCACGCGCACACACACACACACACAAACACACAAACACACACGCACGCACACACACACACACGCACGCACACACACGCAAACACACACATGCACACGCACACACACGCGCGCACGCACGCACACGCACATGCATACGCATACGCACGCACACGCACGCACGCACGCGCGCGCGAACTTGACTAGAAGCAATCTCTTGGCGCCGCCATAGCAAAACAAACTTACACGCCTCTTTAAATAAAGTGACATCGTAGAAATTTTCGCTTAGAATGTGGTCCGGAACGTGCGGGGGGTGCGTAGTGTTGTACGGGCCCAAACGAAATTTGGGCCATTTTCACATGCGTAGCGCATCCATGCACTGTCAACTGAAGCTATGAGCAGTTTGGTATTAATGTTTAGTTAGTTAGGAAAATCGCACTACGCTATTCCTTTACCACGCGGCAGTATAGAAGAGTGCAGGACGAGTGCCAGAGCCATCCTCATGTATGTTATGCAAAAAATAATCACTTGGCTGATCCTAAAAATGTGACGTTCATGTCCTTTTTCAAGAAAGCGACATCGCACAAAGTTGCCGGGAGCCGAGCGCAGTGCAAAGCGTTATGGCGTGAAGCGTACTTTTCTACCCGTAATTTCGCACCATTCTAAGATATCCGCACTGCATCTTTGTTATTTCGCGCTAAGCATATATCAGTTATGGCTATTTTTAACTTTTCTCACATTTGGAAGGATGTAAACTCTACTGCACACTTCTGCGCTAATAAAATTCCAAGCGCCATTCAATAGTTCAGCCGTTGCATCACATTAACTTTTGCATTAATCTTCTCAGTCATTTGTGTTTCATCTCGCCAGCTTTTGCCAGAATGGTCTTTTTCAAGGCACTCTGTTTTACTGGTTGAAGCACCACCACTATGAGGCTAATGAAACTGTTCAAGAAAATTAAGTTGACGTTTTATCGCTTCTTGCCAATATTTCACTTTTCTCCCCACTCCCTGGTTGGCATATAGGGTATGTAGAACTTGGCCCAGGAAATTTAACAATGTGTGTAAGATGAAAACTTGCCACTGTGACCTTCTTAAAGCGCAGCCCGTCAGAATTATTTACCGCACACAGAAAGGCGACCGAAAGTATTTAGCGGCTCTCTGAAAGGCTGAATCAGGAGAAAGCCCAAAGCCCAAGCTGGAGGTCAGTTGCAGAAAAAGTTTTTCAGCATCATTTTTGCGAGTGGTTTCTGGTTTGCGCAGTACTGTAAGAAATTTTACCCAGCATCCCATATAAAAATTTTAGATCTATTCAATATTTCCCTGCTCGCCTGCTCATGATATGCTTCCTGACAACTGTGAGTTTCAACTTCATGAGAATTCGTTCTGAAATTCAAATTTATAGTTCACTCATCGTTTACTTCTGCTTATAAATAAATTCTACCGGGATGATTTTTGTTTTCTTTTGCATATCTCCAAGCAAATCTACATCGTGGAACAGGCGGGCACGTACTCTCCCTCGAAATATTTCCGGATCTCAGGAGGTACCAGTGAATGACTTCTACTTTCGCCACGGAGACAAACAAGAAATAACCAAAAATGAACGAAAGGGGAGGCAGTGTTTGGCGATGTTCCCATCTTTGGCATTTTGTGTTTATTCGTCAACATAAAAGGTGTGCTTTGTACATTCATATACAAGGATATTCCTCGACGTTTGGTGAGGTACATCGGTGTTCGACTTTGGCAAGGTTCCACCATCTCTCGTGCGTTTGGCAGTGATTGGCGGCACCCTCTGCAATGTTAAAGAAGATGTCCGAAAACTGCATAACACAACCAATAGGACACACAATTCAGCAACCTTAACAACACTTTATCTGCAGCTATGTAAAGATAACAAAAATGATCGCGCCAGATGCAGGCTATAGAGTTGAAGTTTCAGTCCGAAGAATTATGTACACTCAAACTGGAATGAACCTGGTTACGGGTTGGAATGAACAAGCATGCAGGCTCCTTTAGACAAGAAGAAACTTCATCTGAAATAAAGTCTGAAATATCTGCTTAGCCTCGCGAAAACTGTGCAACCGCTTCTCTTACGCTCTGCGGAATGAAACTAAATGCTGCAAAAATTTTATGAGCTACCAAACATCAATTGTACTGTCGTTTCCAATGGTTTGACAACTGCTTCAATTTAACAGTTTTCCCGTGTTGTCGTGGAACATTAATTGCATACTTATGATTCTTAATTTCTCAAAACAAATGAAAACTTACACATAGGGCGGAAACAGCGCCTTTTCCATCTGCGACGTGGTGGCGAAGCTAAGGACAGGTAGATTACCACCAGCCGCCACCTCCGCCGCCGCTACCGCCACCACCAGCTTGCCAGCCTCCGCCTCCTCCGCCGGCCTGCCATCCGCCGCCGCCGCCACCGGCTTGCCAGCCACCTCCACCTCCTCCGGCTTGCCAGCCACCGCCGCCGCCGCCGCCACCATGGCCGCCACCGCCTCCACTGCTTGTTGTCGTGGTCTTGACAAGGAAGACATGCTTGCCTCCGCCGCCGCCACCACCACCATGGCCGCCTCCACCAAAACCGCCTCCACCGAATCCGCCACCACCATAGCCGCCGCCACCACCACCATGTCCTCCGCCTCCACCACCGCCAAATTTGCTCGTGGTGCGCACAACGAAGACGTGCTTTCCGCCGCCTCCACCGCCGCCTCCACCACCACCGGCTTGCCAGCCTCCTCCTCCTCCACCGGCTTGCCATCCTCCGCCACCGCCTCCGCCGGCTTGCCAGCCTCCTCCACCTCCGCCGGCTTGCCAACCTCCTCCTCCTCCGCCGGCTTGCCAGCCGCCTCCGCCGCCGCCGGCTTGCCATCCGCCACCACCGCCTCCGCCGGGTTGCCATCCACCTCCACCGCCGCCGCCGCCTAATTGCCAGCCGCCGCCGCCGCCTCCGCCGCCCAGCATCCAGCCGCCGCCCGACGGTTGCCAGCCACCGCCGCCACCGCCGCCGCCGCCTCCGCCGCCGCTGACTTTACGAATGATGTAGACGTGCTTACCGCCTCCTGAAACGAAGTGTTTCAAGTAAAGAAAGTGATGTCGCTTATGGGCTCACTATCGGGGTATGGAAGAATTGAACACTTGAAGGCTTAATATTGAAGTGGAGGATTCATGCGAAAACCTTTTGAATGCCAGGTGCGGAGACTTCCATTAAACAGAAACTGCGTGTTGTTCTAAAGCCTTGGCACATCCCATGAGCATGCAGCTGAGTACTTACTAAAGAAGCTCTTTACGCCGGAACTTCGCGATCTTAAGTTCTTATGCTCCTTAAGAATTGACAAGCACGATTCTTCCTTAAGCATCTTGCGCCTCGCGCTCATGGTCTCACGCAAAATTTCTGGTCTTTTTTCTACGACTGCTGTGTTTAACATCTCCCAAGGAAAAGACAACTGCTGACAGTAATACTATGATTGCTCGAGGTTACCAAATCACGTAATTAGTTGCGGGGCTGCTGTCTTGACTGGGTGACCGTATCTATTTTTACATATATAACGAATGGCGCTGCAGCCGTATAGCGACGCATTCTCCTGTCGAGCTGGCGGTCACCGCTGGCCGTTAAGAGCAATAGGAAAAAAGGAGTAGAAGCCATGATTTGAGTGCAAATTATGGTGTTGCACGTTTCTGGCCGCAAATCCTTTTATGTGCCAGTTGTTGTGAAGCCTCAAGGGGAATACAAGAGTTTTTGCAGGCACTATTCTTTTGGCTACGTCAGTTTGGTGCGATAAGTCTTCAGAAATTTAGGGAGAAGCGTTCGTCTATGTCGCAAGAGATTACAAGTTGCGTGAGATTCAACGACGATCATGCAATTCCGCGCTTATAAAAGAAATCTTCAGTGCGCACCACCACCGCCGCCGCCGCCGCCGCCACCGGCTTGCCAGCCACCTCCTCCTCCGCCAGCTTGCCAACCGCCGCCGCCACCACCGCCTTGCCAGCCTCCGCCGCCGCCGCCGGCTTGCCAGCCGCCGCCACCGCCGCCTCCGCCGAGGTTACCTGCTAGCGCCATCCCTATCAGGGAGGCTAGCACAATCTGTGAGGGGAAAAAAAGACTAATGTTAGCACTCCATAACAGTGACATGTTTTCTATTCATTCTATGACCATCAACGAGAGACAGCTTATGAGTTCAGGGAACGGCTGCAAAACTTTCCTTTAGCTGTAAAGTAAAATGTATCCTATATTTAACATCATTGCCTATCTAGAGTCACGGACACACGAAGTCAGTGTTCCATTTACAAATTTGCGTGCTTCGGTTTCTTAATGTGTTTGGTACAACAGTAAGCAATATGCAAAGAAATGAGTACATCCCCTTACTCGAACAAAATTAAAAATTTACACCTCGTTTCAGAGACTTTGAAGTGCTAGACCACAAATCTTTGCAGCTCCGCTATCGAGAATTATAAATTCTTCGGCAATTCTTATATCGCTTTCGTCGTTATTTTGAAATATTGTGTAAAACTTTAAGTCACTGTCCTTTGGAATCAGTAGTAGTGAACATTGTACGTGTCTTGAAGGCTTCTATAATTTCATTCCATGCAACGTGTTTCAGGAAAAAAAGCGTGAACACTGGTTGCTATGCAGACCTCTCCAAAAAGCGGCACGAAGGGCATCTGCGGAAAGATGGTTCTTACCCGGCCTTGTATAATTTCATAATGTTGTGAGTGGCGTTAAACGACAGCGGATGATTAAAGTAGACGTAGACTGTTTCTTTGCGTTGCAATTTTTTAAAGTTTAGGTGTCAGCGTTTCATCCCACCAACGCATATAGATCACTGGACCACACTGTCTTTACTTTTAATTCGACTCGCACATAGCTGATGACTTCAGAATGGGCTAAGGTTGAGGGCGTGCGCGCCCACTTGGAAGCTTGCTCCTTTCTGCTCCTGAACACGCCTTTTTTGAAGGTGTGATAGGTCGAACGGAACATTGTAAACCTCCGCTTCACCATCATCTTCGCATTGTCATGTGTGTTCGGCGAGTAAGATCGAAATCAATGATCAGAACACGGCTGATATTGCAGTATAATTTTGTTTTTCGGTTAAGCATTGGCGTGGAAATGCGAAGGTGATGATCAGAGACGCTTTGTGAGATATTTTTTATAAAGAAACGAATATTCGTAGTTTCAAAGAACGTCTGTTCTTTACGTGCAGCTGCAAAATAAAAACTTGAAAAAAATTGAAAGCCCTGAGGACGCGATTCCGATTAAGGAAATGGAATGACTCCAGTGTGAAATATCCCAGCGAAAAGTGAAGCTGAGAATATTCACGCGATTCTCCTTGTAGTTCCTTATACAAGAAGGATGTTTGTTTTGGAATTGAAACACTGCAGTTTACACTAAAGAAAAGAGCCATGCTTTTGAAACACGAGGATTGTGATGACAGCTGCAGGTATAGGCGCCGTTGCAGCGAAAAGATAGGAGGATATCTTGAGCGAAGTTTTAACTGGAGATCTTAACCGGAGATGGACGGTTGAGCAAGAGCATTTACGTCTAGCTCTAATGTTTGGGGCTATTTGGTTGTTCATCACGATGCAAAACAGCGCAAACTTCACAAAGGACACTGAAAGGGAAGACGAGATACATGTTTGGCCTGGTCATAATAATAATAATAATAATAATAATAAGAAGAAGAAGAAGAAGAAGATGATGATGAAGAAGCTTCTTTTGCTTAATGCCTTTTCTTAGCTAATAGTGAATAAGAAACTATATACCCTCGCCGGATGCTTTTCAATCGTTTTTCCCAGCCTGAATTACGCCTACGGGGTTAGCAAAAACGCATAATATGTATTATTTGGAATGTCATGGCAAGCGTTCTTGACCCAAGAGTTACTAGACGTGTGATGTTTTAAAAAGAGCTATGAAACTCTTGGTCGTAAGTGTTGAGCCACGGACGTTCTTACTTCTTTATAATTGGAAAAGGTAATTCTGTATTTATGCTAGGCGGACAAGCAGGCTCATAATTCGTGACAAAAATATAAACAGCGCAATCTCCGAGAATATGCATCGCGTCAGAGGAAGCGAATAACAGGCCCGACATCGCCGACCGAAAAGAAACGGGGCGCGCGACTCTGCTTGAATCCAGGCTAAAACTGTTTGCGAAAGAAGGCTCGAGCGCACAAAGGAAAGCCATGTAACAGGCGGAACACGGGGACAACGAACACAGAATGCCGGAACGGCTTGCAAGGCATCTCCTGACGCCTTCCTGTATCTTTCAGCCTCCCCACGGCGTCGTCATTGTCCTAGCGCTATGCTGGCGCCGCGGTTGACTGCACGACCGACATGTCGATAAATTGAGATCTTCACCTCAGCTCGGCATCCACCGACTAGTGCACACTTCCGCGCAGATGCATCATGCACGGCTTTCTTTTCGTTTTCGCTGAGCGTGGAGCGAAGCGTTTACGCTGAGATATTGGCGTGCATGTCGTCGTCGACGGGAAGGGCAGTCAGACCAGTTTCTCTAGCCTTTCCAGGGCGCACGAACGGACGTGAAACTCCGTAGCGTCTTAGGCATTACGTATTCCTGACTCCCTCGCGGCGGCACGCGTAGCTGTCGGCTTTCGCTTTTGCTTCTTGCACCTAACCACGGGCGATGCACTGAAAGGCCTTGACATCGAACTTGGTAGGAAGTGGAGAATTCTTTATCCGCAATGCCACAATGAAGCTACGCATGCAAGGAGCGGTTTAAGAACGGTGCTCTCAGTAGGGTTATGTTTGAATGTCTACAAAGCTTTCTCTATGATGCCATTGCGTTCCAAGTATTTTTACGCCTTGTTGTTATATATGCTGCGAAGAAAATATTTTCAGCAACTTCGAGGTCTTATGAGTCGTAGGAGTATATAAACGAAGACACCGCCCGTAACACACCAGCTCAAATTTATTTTTTCTTTTTTGCCTTTCGCTGTCACTCACTTGCAATAACTAGAAATTTCAGCATGCTATCATACTGTAGTGCAAGAAGATGAATGCATAGAATTATTATGCAAGATCAGGCCCGTAGGCAGAGAACATTCACGCCAGATTCCTTTTTGGACGTAGGCAATTTGAACGCGCAACACTGATTCTTTAAAATTAAGTTTACTTAGTTGTTTGCAGACACTCCTCCTTGGAACACTTCGTCTGAGCCTCGCGGGGGCCCAGGGCGAGGTCTGAGCTCCTGGGAACCCCGTCGGGCGCAGACTGCGTGGCGCAGAAGGCGGCATCGTCCGCTAGTCGGCACTCACCATGGGGCGCATGCTGGCTCACGAGACCGTACAACTCGGTGCAAGGTGTGCGTTGTCTTTCGTCCTCGGCTGTAACTCAGGTAGCCACTGAGGAAGAAGAGACTCGAGCGTCTTAGTGCTGTTGGTGTCCGGGTAGCTTACTTATACCCGCTGGGCCCGGCAAGGGGGCAGCGCTGTAGCAGGTACCGGCCGCGAGGGGGCCTCAACCCGAGCCTATGGCCGGCGTCTCCTCTCCGCCCTTCTCGCCCTTGCAGCATCGACGCTCGCCACAATGCGGAGGAAGAACCCCGGCAGAGAGTGACAAGGGGTCATCGCCAGTGACCCCCCTTCTTTCACCCCGGGGCCCTTTTCCCCCTTGAGAGGCTCTCCGCCGCTCGGCGACGCGCACGGGGGGCGAGGGGCGGTGTGCGTTCCACTTTCGCTCGCCGCGGTCCTCTCAGAATAGAGCCTCCAGCGACCAGGTGACGGCCTGCGAAAGAAGTCGAAGAGTGCGTCCAACTTGACTTCCACTTTTGATTTCCACGCTGGACTTCCTTCCTGCCTCACTTTCTTCGCGTGGTGCCCTCTCCCCGCGCTGCCGCTTCTCGCTCCCGGAGGATGGTTCGCAGTGGCCGCCGGGGCACGTGCCCGCGCGAGTGAGTGCGTGGGGTCCCTTCCAGTCCGTGCAAGCATTCGCCGAGCATCCGCTCTCCTCTTCGGGTCAGGCACGGGGCGCCGTTCGTTATGGTCCTCTATGCGCTGACCCCCTGCTGGACGTAGCCTGGCGCTTTTGGTCTCGGGCCAGTTGGATTATGGATTGCGCACCGCGGAGGTCTAGCCGTGATCACCAGTGGATCCGGAAGTAGCCGAGATCGCTGCGTGCGGCGTCGGGGGTGGATTTGCTATCGCTGTAATGAAGCGCAGAACACGCCGGCACGCGCCGCTGCTCATCAACACGCTATTACGGGAGTTGGACGATAGTACGGAAAACATGCAATTCGGTGGCGCAATCCTTTGGTAAGGGTACAGCCAGCAAGGAACCGTTGTTGGTACGTCATCGTTCAATACCTGTAGACATACTTTCCTGCACGCTATCTGATCAGTCGTCGAAAAAAGTTTCAGGTACGTTTTGAACGCTCATGTCTTATGTTGTACGATCACTTTCACAATGGCCCCTGAGCGATAGATTTTGAGCAAAGTTGAAGGCTAATGGACTCCCTCGGTTACCCGTTCCAGGCATGCGTGTGAGCGAAAGTTAAGCTAGATTTGAAAGCGCAACAAATCACAAGAAAAATATTGTCACGACCAAGACTCTGAAGAGTATTTTCTCGAATTGAGCTTTTAATGACTGTCTTATACGGTTAGGAATTACTGATTAAATTTTATGTAATTAAGCGTACAGATGCTAAACTTCCTAAACCTTTGACGACCGGAAACAACCAAGCACAGACAAGGCATTTTTGTTGGAAACCTGGGAAGTGCAGAAAAAAAACACTTGAGAAATAAAATGGGGAAATTCAAGAACTGTACATGGGGCTGCATACGAGAAGTTTTCACAGGTTACGGTAATTCTAGCTACTTTCTGTTTGATATATTGCTCAGAGCTTTCGAAATACGAGAACGCACATTAATAATTAGCGGACAAATTCAGGTGTAGTTAGCACCCGAATATATGCGTTAGTTTTACAGCAGCATAGCGAAGAGAAACACTATCCTTGCATTACGTCTGCTGCTCAAACACATTTACAGCCTGCCATTAAACTAAATTGTGGGGTTCAACGTCCTGAAGTCACGCATGGTCTATGATGGACGGCGTAGTGAAGCGTTTCAGAATAATTTATTCCTCCTGGGGTTCTCTAATGGTCACTGATGCTGCAAAGCACGCTGGCGTTTTTGTATTTCGCTTTCATCGAAATACGGCGGCCGCGGTTGCCTTTAATTACAGACAGATCTTGTTAAAGAAAAACGTACCATGTGTCAGAGCGCACTTGCACTTCTACTGAAAGAAACCAACAGCCACAGAAACCAAGGGGCACAGGGGATTTTCGGATCCCACCGGCGGCATGTGGTTGTTTTTTCTTCTGCTTTTCTAATCAATTAGCTTTAAGCGATAACATATTCAGTAATATTCTAAATTGATGAACACCACAAAATAAATACATGAATTAAAAAAATCCCCTGTGCCCCTTGGTTTATGTGGCTGTTGGTTTCTTTCATATTTATAACGAGCCCCTCATTCCCCTTCCCTTGTTTGCTTAATTGCACTTCTACTGTCGTTCGTAATAATATCTTGCCTGGCCTCACCCGGGAAAGGGCAGACACGCATGCAATGAATGTGAAGTTTGGTGAACACTGAGGCAAAACTGTGGAATCACGCACTTTGGTTTCCTGGCTCGCGGGACGTTCATGGCAACTTTTTCACTCCGGAGAGGAAGACCCTCGTGTCCCGGAAGGATTTGGGTTTAATTACTCGATGCTCCGTGACACCGGAGACTGTCACTATTTGGTCTATTTGGTTCATAACTCTAAAATAAGTTTTCGCGCACATGACAACTTCAAATGAAGCACCTCTTTCCACTCATTTGTGCTCTCGTCTTGACGTAAACGCAAACCTATTTCAAAGCTTGTCGAGCATCTGTTCAGTGGACTCAACTTAGGGTGTAGTGCACATCACTTGAACTTTAAAACAACACACAAACTGAGTAAAATTACCCATGAATGCAGGACCCCAAGGGCTCAATTGTTTCTTAGAACATACCTTAATGAGCCTGGCTTAAATAAATTGATAAAATAAAGTAAAGCGCTCCTTTATTTAGGCCAGATTTTCTTTGTCGCTCCTGTCACGAGCTGTAAACGATGAATTAACGCAGTAAAATCATTTCATGTATAGAACGATTAAAATAACTGCCTACTTTCATTTCAATATCAAGCAGAAATTAGTGCGAGAGCTGATTCAAGTGGTCTTGGTATATTATCGAAAAGCTTTTGTAGAAAGGTGTAATTATTAACTTTCAAAGACTTGCAACTGCCAGTAATAAAGAATACTTATTTTGCCCTTTTTTGGTATTGCGTTTTTTGGGAAATGCAAAGGCTAAATGAAGACACGCGTCAAAGTAGTTCATGTATTGAGTAATAATTCATGTGTTGCCTACTAGAAAGGTTAGCGATGCCAGCCGCAAAAAAAAAAATCACTGCTTGTTTCTGTATCCAGCATAAACATGCTCTATTTTTAGTCAGTCCTCACATGTCCGTATTTTTCACATTTCATCTTCTTGTTTGGTCACCGTATCGATCAGCCGTAAATTACAGAACAATACGAAATGACTTTCAAAGAAAACATGGAGTGGATTTCTCCTGGTTTCATATTGTCTCTGGTGAATAAATTATTTTGTTTATTTTGAAAGCCGTGGCCACAGCGAGCTGGTTTGTTTACAGCGACATTCCCAAAATCATTTTTGCTGTCATTTGAACCTCCAGTCATAGAAGAACCATGCAAAATGTAGCCAAGCCTCTCCCATTTTGTCATTCTCGACTAATTCGGTTGTAGCATTGTAGCAACTCTGTTTTAGATTTCACTTTTTATTGCATCCGCCGATTCCAACTTGATAATAAGCTTCCAATCGGCATGCATGCTGACAGAAGTTTTGGGAAGTGCTTTATACATCAATTCAGTAACAAATTCTGCAAATTCCCGTAACGGAAAATGTTTCAAAATACTATAAAATTATCAATTTCATGCTTGTTGAGCACAGTTTTCATTTTTACAGTACCGCACATGAATAATTCTGTTTACTGCAAAAACTGCCAACAAATTTTCTACCAGGAGAAATACTCTGTCAGTGCAAGAGCAAATGACTGTGAGTAACTTCTCGCACTAATTCACGTTGCTGGCTGCTTAGTTCAAAGCTGATATGCCACTGTTGACTCTCCAGCTATTGGGTATGGCTGGAACACAATAACCATCGCGCGTCCTCAAGACACGTGTGAGGAAAGTTTCAGGGGATGCTTCACAATATGAGTAGAAAGGATGATGATTCTCTGATTACAGCTGGTGATTTTATTATTGATATATCTGAGCACTTTCACTTACGGCTCTGTTTGTTGCTGGTAATGTGAAATCCCCGCACCACATCAAATATTATTGAATTCAAGGAAGCTAATCTTTCAAAAGACACTGCCACATCTCCGAAAACTTCCAACCATAAGTTAGCTAGAAATCATGATTTGCCGTTTGTATTTTAAAATCTAATATATGAATCCGTGGCTTTATTCTTGCTAATATACGTAGCCACAGAGTACGTGATGGGGTATATACCAATGCTCAATAAAATAGTGCAATTATTTTTACTATGCTATCTCATTCTTAGTATTAATGACCTCTTTTTTGAGCAGTTTTAGATTATAACTGAAATTTGATTCTCTTCATGTAATACTATGTGGGTAACGCGAGAAAAAAATTCGAGACTTCAATAGAAAGAACCCTGTACCTTTGTACACAGGATACAACAACAGAAAGGGTGACGGAAAGCATTTTAGAGAGGCCTGAAAAAAACACATCACAGTATGGAATGTGAACATTTACCTGGTTAAAAAGCACCACAAACAAACTACAAAAAAGATGGAGTAGACAGAACTTCCTTTACCTAGGCACAATATTAAAATGGTTGTTTCAGGTGTACTTAAGTATTTCAGCACATATCCTTAGAGAAAACGGTTTGTTAATAACATTCAGACTAAGTGTCCTACCGAATGGAATCCATAATTTGCACTACAAAAACAACGTAGCCATAGTGGTGTTGCGGAGCTTGTAGGCCTATGTACGAGGGGGTACCCAAAAGAAACCGGACTAAATTTTTTGGTCAGCAAAGCTTCTGTGGTACCGCGTTTTGCCACTAGGAGCGCATAGAACGAACATTCCAGAGTCAGTAAGCCGAGTGCCGTCGTTGAAGGAGGTCAGACTAGTTTAGGCAGAGTTTTAGAGTGACGACTGTTTTGTGTGAATGTCGTTTTTGCAATGGCTGATTTTCGTGAACAGCGTGCGCCGGTGAAATTCTGATTTTTTTCTCGGAAAAAGTTGAATGGAAACTCTTAAAATATTAAGAAAGACGTAAAAGGATGATGATATGGGGACAACTCAAGTGTTCCTGAATCGAATCCTGAATCAAAGCAACAATCATGCCAATGGAAAACTTCAAATTCACCTCGCCTCAAGAAAGCTCGTCAGGTGAAACCAAACCTCAAAACAATGCTGATTTGTTTTTTCGACGTGAGAGGAGTGGTGCATTGAGAATTTGTTCCGCAGGGTCAGACAGTTAGCCAGGCTTTCTACTTGGATGTTTTGAAAAGATTGGGCAACAGTGTGTGGTGGAAGCGGCCAGATTTGTGGCGGTCGGGTGACTGGTTTTTCCATCATGGCAATGCCCCTGCTCACACAGCCCTGTCTCTACGACCATTTTGGACCAAAAATGGCATGACCCCTATTCCTCAACCCTCATACTCTCCCGACCTTGCCCCGTGCTACTTTCTTTGTTTCCTAGAATGAAAAAATAGGTGAATGGGAAGCGTTTCGCTGATGTTGCTGAGGTGAAGAAAAAAACGACGGAGGCACTGTCAAGCATCACAAAAGATGAATTTAGCAATGTTTTGAAAAATGGAATGAAAGATTCGACAAGCGTATCATTGCAAGTGGGGAATACTTTGAAGGAGATTGAAGGTCTGTGCTTAAAATGTGAACAAATAAGTTCAAACAAAAATAAGTCCGGTTTCTTTTGGGTACCCCCTCGTATTCCCTTGCAAGTATGCTAGATGTCAAAACGTGAGTTGAATAAAATATAGCACTTTCTTTATGTAGAACGACTTTATAGTTCTCATTGAGCTTTCCAACTGAGATGCCCTTAATTTTCGGTTTGGTTTATGGGGTTTAACGCCCCAAAGCGACTCACGCTATGAGGGATGCCGTATTGAAGGGCCCCGGAAATTTCGACCAGCTGGGGATTTTAACGTACACTGACATCGCACAGTACACGGGCCCCTAGAGTTTCGCCTCCATAGAAATTCGACCGCCGCGGCCGGGATTGAACCCGCGTCCTTCGGGTCAGCGGCCGAGTGCCATAACTGGGGCACCGCGGCGGACTCCTAAACTTTTATCGTTCCAACACTGTGACTGATTCAGGGCAAACTTCTTTGAAAAAGATAAATTGTAACAGCATCGCTTGAACTAACTAGGCCAAGATACAGTCACTTTCATAAAAGAAAATCATGTGATCGTAATTTTGTTCTGCCCCGCCGTGGTGGCTCAGTAGTTACGGCGCTCGGCTGGTGACCCGAAAGACGCGGGTTCGATCCCGGCCGCGGCGGCTGGATTTCGATGGAGGCGAACTTCCAGAGGCCCGTATGCTGTGCGTTGTTAGTGCATGTTAAAGAACCCCAGGTGGTCGAAATTTCCGGAGCCCTTCACTACGGCGGTCCTCATAGCCTGAATCGATTTGGGACGTTAAACTCGAATAAACCAAAAACCAATTTTGTTCTACTATCTGAAGTAACCCTTTGAAACGGTTCTTTTTTTCTCCTCTGATATAAACTGGGGCAGTATGCATTTAACTAGACCCCTTTGTATTCTTCCCCAGTCGGACAAATGACGTACATTTTTGTGAGAAGAAATTCTTCTGGACCTAAGGATTAAACGGGAGTTTCAAGGAAAAGAATTTACCGGATGCATTGAGAGCTTCCAGGGGAGCATAATTTCTTCGAAAAAGATGGTCGTTACCATCCTGTCTATACCCAAGCTAAAATTCCAAAATGAGTAGCCCATAATAATCATACTGGTTTTTTTCTAATGAATTATGAAACAAAAGGCCCATACATCCATACAGCTTTTGTTTGTGTAGTCGTGTATTGGTACATCAGGTGTATTGGTGAATCGTTTCACAATGCAATTCACTGATACAGGGTGTATTGCCCATTCCTCTAAAGACCTACCGGATGTACTGGCTCATCGTTTCGTATGCAAAAAGAAGAAACTGATAGGATTTCTATTCCTTTGTAGGTCTGTTAGGTGTATATAGATAGTAAGTACCAACAGCATGAAATGAAACACGAACAAAACAACCGAAACGCAAGCACCTGTAATCAAAAATACTAGCGACTGGAGAAGAGATACAGACGTGGCCAATTAACACTTCCAAACAGCGGTCTTTCCGCCTTCGATGCGAAAATAAAACGCTATATTATTTTGCCTCCCTAGCGTATATTTTCCAGTTTTGCAGTTGGCGTTTTAATTCTCTTCTTAGAATTTCATTCACCCTGAAAGTAGATTCAACGTTGAGGCTTGATGAAGTTGGATACAACTCAAAACCAAAACGACAAATGCGTCCCCAAAGAGGCCCTTATATTATGACCTATTTTCATGCTGCCACGGTCGAAGCAGGTGCACGCTCTCAGGTGCAAGGCGGCTGACCGACACGACAGGACAACAGGCGTATGCCATTTTAAGGATGGCCTACGTTGAGAGGCATCTGCCGCTTTGTATTAGGGTTGTATTCGACTCGAGTACCTCCAATGCTGACAGGAACACGCACCAAATGGCATTTCACATGTGCATTTAAGCATTAGAAACGAAAAATGCATGAATTGAAAGCAAATACGGCATTAATACTTTTTGCTGACATGTTTTGCAAAATCACGGCAACATTTTGCTGGTAGGCTACCGCAGTTCTGAAGAAGCGGCATATATTGCGCACATCTTTAGTGAGAGTAAACTGGTTATACAAATATCAGAGCACAATTTGAATGATACCGGAAAATCTTCAAGAAATTATAGCACAGTCGCTGCACATATTACAGGAGTTGGAGCATGAAGAATGGTTTGGTTTGGTTTATGGGGTTTAACGTCCCAAAGCGACTGAGGCTATGAGAGACGCCGTAGTGAAGGGCTCCGGAAATTTCGACCACCTGGGGTTCTTTAACGTGCACTGACATCGCACAGTACACGGGCCTCTAGAATGTCTCCTCCAAAGAAATTCCAGCCGCCGCGGCCGGGATCGAACCCGCGTCTTTTGGGACAGCAGCCGAGCACCATAGCCACTGAGCCACCGCGGCGGCGGAGCATGAAGAATACTACATATGAAAATCACGTTTAACTTATCCCATTTTAAAATAATGACCAAAAGAATAAAATTAACATTAAAAAAAAAGACTGCACGAACTGTTTTAAAAATTAAAAAAAAAGATGTGCACGCGGTAATAATACGTGATGCGCCAAATCTGCATTAGCTGTACTGTACATTTCGCTTGTACAATGATCGCCTTCCTGTCCCGTCTTTAATTTATATTGAGCCGTTGCTCTGGAGGGTAGTATTAGCGGATGGTGGGCACTAGGTGGGGCCTTTTGGAGGGTGAAGGTGGGTTGGTGGCGGCGTCTTGACGGTGAAGTTGGGCTGAGTGCAAAGGTGGGTGGGTGGGTAGTGGGTAAAGGCTTTCTTAGCAGAACGTTAAGTTGGGCGAGTTGGTATAGGTTCATGGTTGAAAAACAGCGCACAAAAGTCTAGACACAAGAGTAAAGGCGACGACAGGACAAGCGCTGAACTCACAACTAAGGCTTTATTGCGAAAACCTGGTTATATAAGGAAGGCATAATCATGAAAACAAAATTGAACAAACAAAACTATGACAATGATAAAACTAGTGTGCGCCCGAAGATTGTGGGCTTCGGGCGCACACTAGTTTTATCATTGTCATAGTTTTGTTTGTTCAATTTTGTTTTCATGATTATGCCTTCCTTATATACCCAGGTTTTCGCAATAAAGCCTTAGTTGTGAGTTCAGCGCTTGTCCTGTCGTCGCCTTTACTCTTGTGTCTAGTCTTTTGTGCGCTGTTTTTCAACCATGAAAGGCTTTCTGTCATGTGAAGGTGATGGTGGGTGAAGCTTGTGGAGAGCGAAGGTTGATTGTAAGGTGGGTGGAACTTCGGGGGGTGAAGGAGGGCTTTGGTGATGAGTGAATGATTCTGGAGGGTGAAGATGGGTGGAGAGCAAAGATGCCTGGTAGTGGGCGGAGACATGGTAGTGGTAGTGGGAGACATGTCGCTAAGCACACTGGCAGCGAGAGGTGGCACAAGACATAATATAATTAAAAGGTAAGGCAATGAGTGGAACGGAAGAACTGAAGAGTAGGAAGGTTGGCGATCACTTCAATAATAAGAACTACAAGATAAGACAGTCCAGTTAGAACACACCTTATAGATGAGGACATCATACAAGCGGCTAAGCAAGCCTTGCTGTGCATGCTGCTAGTGCATACGCTGGCAAAAGGTTACCAAAGCCAACACAAATGCCACAAGACTGAATGTGCAATGTGTTCATTTAATCTATTAGTAGGCACCCGCAAGATAATACCAGAAAAATAAAACGCCAGAACCACCTTCCATTTAAAAACATATATGTTGGGTATACAGACTTACCTTTAATATTTATACAAGTTGCTAAGGATGTGCCACTCGTAGTCCTGGCTAATACAAAAAAGTGTTAGACTTCTTCGCTCTTTACAGCCGCCGGGGTGGCTCAGTGGTTATGGTGCTCGGCTGCCGACCCGAAAGACGCAGGCTCGATTCCTGCCGCGGCGGCTGAATTTTGATGAAGGCGAAATTCTAGAGGCCCGTGTACTGTGCGATGTCAGTACACGCTGAAGAACCCCAGGGGGTGGAAGTTATCCGCAGCCCTTCACTAGGTCGTCCCTTATAACTTCAGTCACTTTGGAACTTTAAACCAAATCATCAATGGTTTATACACTAAACGCCTAACTTCTATTCACTTTTTACAAATGCAGGGAATTCAACCTCAGAGTTACTTCATGTTTCGTGCTTTTGCAATTTTGCAAAAGATTTGCCAGTATGAGTTGTGTTTCATTTTTCTGGTTAGATGGTTGGGGCGAGACGGTGTCATGTTTCTGTTTTTTTTTTAAGATTTAGAAGTGTCTTTCTTTGTTTGTCTTTATGATTAGGCTTCCTACCCTCAAGTATTCTATTCTTTTCTTGTAAAGTGTTTTTTTTTATTGCGTATGTGATTTGCTGTTTAGTCCACGGTGTCCTGATGTGTTAGCCGGGGTGTTGGCCTCGTCAGGAGGCATGCTTTGTCTGCCTCCTTTTGCCTCTCCCCGGGGGAATATTGTAAATATGGCCGAATAAACTTTTCAAACTTTTCAAACCGTTATGCGTCCGTACATTGCCACTGCTTACCCATAGGTGCCCATCACACAATAGTGACGTAGTATACGCCTTTGAAGTTTTGAAAGCAATGGGTTAATGCAAGCAACATGAGCCTGAAAACTGTAAAAGTAAGTGATCCCTCATACAAACTCTGCATATAAATTAATGCGGCTTTCTTAACCTCAACTACGAGTTTTACCGCACTAGTGCTTCAAGAGTGTAGCAATGTGTTCGAAAAGTTTTTATGACGAAAGGTTAACCAACTTGGTGCCTAACTGACATTACTACTTGCAGTGGCCATCATCATCATCATCATCATCAGCCTGACTACGACTACTGCAGGACGAAGGCCTCTCCCATGTCTCTCCAATTAACCCTGTCCTGTGCCAGCCGCTGCCACTTTATCCCCGCTAACTTCTTAATCTCATCCGCCCACCTAAGTTTCTGTCGACCCCCGCTACGCATGGCTTAAGTATGAGAGAACTTCAGCTCGCACCTGCTTGTTTTTAACGCGATAGCGTTAAGACTCCCCATTCTGCAGAAAATCCGGGGTCCACGTCTTCAGCGTCGGCGTTTTGAGCGAGAAACGTTCAGAAAAGCAACACAGGTGGGCCTCCTAGATCATGTGACCTTGTGGCATCATCACAACTTTCCCGTTGGATTGTGACCAAATTGACCACCTTGGCAGGTGGCAGTCAAGTTATTGACTGGTCGCTCTGGAATAGCAACCTGGGCGGCACAAGCCCCACCAGTGGCAGCACCTGCAATCGTAGGGCAGTGGCGCATCACTTAACCGCTGCACCACTGTGTCAGGAATAGTATGCGGACTTCCAGGGATCTGTCAGTGTAAAGTATAGAATGGCGAATTCCGCATACATGGGCATTAACCCAGTACTGCTATCGTGCCATACCCTTAAGGCGGAGATTAGGTGTTGCCTCTAATTTGATTAGTTGCTAAAAAATACCTTTTAACTTTTTTTTCTATATTTCTTTCACCTTTGTATTCTCTTAGAAGTTTTCTTCCCGACTATTAGCAACTCCATTTAAAGCTTATTTGTGATGGGGTATGTGGGATTTAAAGTCCTGAAATACCGCGTGGGCAAAAAGGTAAAGGGCTGCAGTATGATGTGGATGTATTTCGCCAATTCTCATCGCCATTAACAACGTTCACTGTGGTGGATGAAAGCAGTTTCTTTCAATAGTCTCTAATTCCCTCCTTACTGCGCTAACTTCAGTCCTCTACAACCTCGTCAGTACACTTGATTCTCTGCTTCAGAAAGTGTAGTATTGGGCTAGTTGGTGATATATTTCTACTGAAAGGTTCAGCGCAGGCACAAGAACTCACAGTAAAGTACACAACTCAAGCTATAACTTTAAACTGAACATTTATTTTCGTCCTTCCACTCAAACAAAGAAGGAAAACGCGAATGTGCAACCACCTCTCGCACAACACGTCAGAGTGGATTGGGATATAACGCGGTCGCTTTTAAAGAATTAGCGAGCAAGTTAAGCTTTACCGACATCATCCACAGATGCGGCAGAAATCAAAAGCTACAGGATAAAGGAGTGCATGCAGGGCTATAAGAGCGTTGCACTGGACTAAAATGAAGGCCCATTTTCTTCGGTTAGAGGACAATTCCAAGGAATAAACATGAACGTGAAACAGGAAGCGTGATGTCGGTTCGTGTGTATGAAAAAGAGTTCATATTTATTCACTAAATTTATCCAGTATCCGAGTGAATTGGGCCTTCCTTCTAGACCAGTACAGGGCACTTTTAGGCCTGTTTGCACTTCGTTATCCTTTATCGCCTGATGTTTGCTGCTTCTGTGGTTGACGCCGTGTAAATAAAGCTTCAGGTTATGGCTAATTCTTGATAACCAACCGCTCTGTATCCCAATCCACTGTGGCGAGTTGTGAAAGAAGGGGTTGCACATGCGCGTTTTCCTTCTTTGTCTGGGTGAAAGGAAGAACAAAACAAATTTCAATTAAAAGTTAGCGTTTGTGCTGCGCGCTTTTCCGGCTCTCCTTGTGTCAGCGCTAAACCTTTTAGTAGCGCTTCTCTGCTTCACTAATGTTTTCTTACCTCTTGGATCACACTCTGCCGATTCAATACACCGCTGATGAACACGTGCACGTGTTGAACTGTCTGTCCTGCCCCCCCCCCCCTCTTCATTTCAGCCAGGATGCTATTAACTCTCGTTTGTTGTTTGGGCAATCATTTCAATACCACGCGATACATTCTGAGAAAAATCATTTTTGTTTCTTTAGGTACGCTTTATTTCAAAAAAAAATTCGCATGTCAAAAATTTTTTATGTGGTGTTCAATGGAGAATACACAGGCGTTTCTCTTTTCACACGCTTCCTCCAGCCAAGTAAAACACTATCAGTGGTTTGGTACTTTCAGTGCATTTGGGTGATTATAGTTGGAGCGAAAGCCCCTGACACCAGCGTTTTGTTTTTCTTTATCCCAAAACCGAGTTAGCAGGGCTGCCAGGTGCGTTTCTATGAGAGTAGCTGATAGGAATGCAACAGTCTTTGTCTTCTTACTGCAGAGGAAACAACAAGCCGGGCACCGAACTGTCTTCCTTCCTGATCCGCTTTCTTGAGATGGGGTTTGCGCAAATGCAGCTGCAGGCGACACCCGGAAAGGAAGGAGACAATGCACCCTTTGTGGCTTGTTTTGAGCCGTGTGTGCTCTGTCGCCTTGTCACGTTTTCACCAAAATAGTTGCGGGTTACGTGGGCTGCTTCCCTATGGGCGCTGTAACGAAGTGGTCCTTTTCTCGCCCTAACTTGGCGCAGCAAAAATTGAGGCAAACAAACATCACGGTATTTCTCGTTTGCATTGTTGCTTCCATTAACAAGTTAAAAAGTACCATTTAGTATGTAGTAAATGCCTATGGCGGGGCTCTACTTGAGCAATAATGAAAAGTAATTGGACGACCCGTTGTCTTTGAAGTCAGTACTTCAAAGTCAATCTGAAGTCAATACTTTATTTTATGTTTACCACTGCACTCACATGAAAACTTCTCACCGGAAGAGCTTACGCTTTAGATGCAAGAGCTCATGCTTTACTTGTCGCGTTACACTCTGTCATGACAGGTGACTGGAAGACCCGGCAGGGTGAATATAGGGAGAAATTTTGTGGTTGCTTCACCCAGTAACACGGCTCGAATACGTGTACGAGAGAAGTGTGGCACTATATTGCAACTGACGGCTCGCTAATTAATGTTTCTCGAATTTCAAGGCCACGAGTACAGCATTTCGCTTTTACAACTCCGTACACTTTGTAGGAGTAGTATTATGAACAATTAAACAACTCAAGTTTGTGTTTTAATGTGTGCCGCGTGATGTCTGGCAATGAATGCGCTTATTTGACACTGGCTGCCCAGCCTATATGACCTACTATGGTACGCTTGTAAGGGCGCGCCGTCTAATACCACAAAAATCTGGAACTGTTAGCAACCTATTGCTTAAGAGGAAGGAGTTTCGTACTGCGGAGAACGGTGGCGTACAAGTTCAACAAATGAATATGAGACCGTGCGGTAAAGTTTTCAATTTCTAGAGCTTTACAGGTAAATCAAGCGTCACCCTTCATGATAAATAGTCTACCAACTTCAATTTCCCTGTGGAGATTTTCTTGTGTGGTCTAGTCTCAGGTATAACAGAATCTGGCGGGCTAGTTGGTGGGAATCCATACGATTTCAGCGGTCTGTCCTGTCCCCCTTTCTGTCTGTTTTTTCCTAACCGTGTTCGCGCTGCTGAAATCGTATAGTCTCAGGTAGCTGTTGCAGTATGCTGTAATTGGTGAGCGTGCATCCGAGAACTTATTGGTATTTCAATTTTCCTTCATTTTCATCGTTGATTATATACAGGCGTGGCAACTAGTCTCGCAATTGATTTCAGGATGAAAGATTTATTACGTTTTTGGCTTCTCTGGATGAAAGCAATGGGCTTGGCTGGCGTAAAGACCTGCTTCTTAATGCTTAGACCACTTCTAGTGACCCAGGCCATCTTCAAATTGTTCGTGACGTCACTTCTGGACAGATGTAGACATGGTATAGTGCATGGCGCTAAGCGTCCCGAAGCTGCACTACCTGCACTATGAGGGATGCTGTAGTGCAGAGGTCTTGATCAATTTCAACCAACGGCTTCACTAAAACTACGTTCTTTGAATGTTTACGTCATGTCTCAGATTTTCTCACCTGTTGCATATTAACCACAAGGAGCAACTTTATTTCGAGATTCCATCAAGTGAAGATTTTGAAAACATTTGCTATGACTCAAAGGGGAAGTCATCCCCAAGGGTTCTTCTTGGAAGGCTTTGCAGAATCTGAAGGCCAGTCAGACGGAGCAGACTGTTGGGGAGATGGCAGGAGGCTGGGAAGCGTCTTCAAGATGAATTCTTGCTTCTGTCCCAGCAACGCAAGGAGCTGTTGACCGATCCCACCATTCTGCTGTGCCATTGGCATGTCCATTGTTTCCATGGCTCCGTTCCAGCCATTTGACGGCCACTTCATGGGTGCGTCACTCCACTCTTCTGCCTGCCACGCTGGCGCCATCGCAGGCGCACTTGGCTCCGGGCTGTGGCTTATTGTCTTCACTATGTAAACTTGCTTGTCTGGGGAACCCCGGTGACCATTATTCGGTGAGGGGCCTGCACCAGAAAAGAAAGGGGTCGTGTCCGCTTCTAGACCTGCAGCATGGTCTAAGCTCGCCGTCTTGACAGTGTACACTTGTTCGTCGTTGCTTGGAGCTTGCCATCCATTGTTGCTTGACGACTGCCAGCCTTGGCTGCTGGCCGCTTGCCAACCATTAGAATTAGCCGCTTGCCAGCCGCTGCTCGCCGCCGTCTGCCATCCGTTGCCGTTGTGCTTCGACATTGGCCAGCCGTCGAGAAGTTCGTCTTGGATGTTCCCTGTTGTGTATCCTGCGTCTATGACGAGAATGTTCTTGGGCTTGCTCTTGGAGGGGGCACTAGAAAGCGCCCAGCCAGCGCTAGCCGTCGACTTGCCGGATGCGGCAGGTTTTCTGTGAGACCTGCCGTTCGTTTTTCGCACTTCGAATCGCTCCGTCGCTCTGGTTTGGCCGTTCCTGCCATTATTTTGCGCTTCCCAAGCGTCTGTGGAGCCCGAGAACTTCCACTTAGCGGCTGCGGGTGCCCTCTGAGAGCTCTGCGTAGCCGACGCCGTAGACTTCGTATCGTAATACTGGTGACCTGTCGTAAGCGGCTGCGTGCTCGCTGGAAAGTTGTTGCTCCACTGGCGAAGCGAGGCCCCACTGGTAACGGGTTCGGACGGGGCTGGCTGCTGAGGTGCGTCGTACCGAGCAGGCCTCCGCAGTACATAGAAGCCCTGCGTGTTGGTGCTAGCCGCTGCGCCGTGGGTTGCAGGCGCTGGAATATACAACAGATTTAGCTTTTTTAATATACTAACGCTCCCAGCGTATGTTCACAGGCACTAGAACGCCGACATCGTTTTATGAGCAGGCTGTGTTCGCGGGTTGAAAATCAATTTGCCTGTGAGTATATTCGTACACTATTTTTAGTTGTAGAATAATAAAGACGATACAAAACCTGTTTAGCATTTGCAAGTAATATTTTTTATCCTTCCACCAGCACCTATGCCCGTCAAAACAAGACCGGTACAGGATATCTTCCAGTAATTTCTGCTCTTAAAATATTCGCCTCAGCTTGCATAAGTTTATCATTTGGTTGGAAGCCAAATACTTCTCCTGATTTCTTCCGCTGCCTTAAGAACTGACATTTGGGTTTGTTGCACGATTTATGAAGTTCACTGTCTTCTCTGGAATCAATGACGTGTGCGTCATTTACATAAGGCACTTTTGTTTTAAACTGATTTTTTGCTTGAATGGTTTTCAGTATATTCTCATATGGGCATCTAAAATTTTTTGTCCTGGGTGGAGTTATTGTGCTGTCTTATTTTTGCAAAATATAAGAATTATCTTTTGTGCAACACGTCATGATGTCCGCTTACTAGAAGCACATTAGATGCAGCGGCGAGACGACCTGCCTTTCTCTGTGAAACATTTAGTTTCTAAGTGAAAAAAAAAAATCTAGTTCTAAGCTTATTTATCATTGCCTAGTTGTTTAGAAAACAAGATCATTGTTATTTACTGCTATATGGTGTCATGTTTAAATACCGTGGCTGCTTTCTTTCGCCGATCTTCTTACTGCCTTTGAGCTTATGCTGCCACCTCTCTACTAAATAAGAAGCGAAAATTTCCATTGGTAGAGCGTTCATTACTTGAGCAGCTCTTCGCGCATCTCCCAATTAAGAAGAAAATATCAGCTGCGCTGAATAATCTGCTCACCCGAAATCACGTTCAAACCAAGTGCTAGTTAAGTTTATTAATTTGGAAATTCTCTAATTATGAAACATGCACACAGTTGCAAATTGTTAATGCAAAAAAACTACAGAGAATGTTTTCTACATTCGAATTGGAGCGAAAGCACGGATTTGTGCTACGTGGAAGACGACGGTGCGCAGGCAGTGCCGCGGGACGGAGCAGATGGAAGTTGATGAAGACGACGCTGTCCAATACACAGAGCGAGAGTGTGGTGCTGTTTAACAAGAGGCGTGGGGGCTAAAAAAAAAATCGGCGATAGCCTAGTGTCTCACTGAGCGGCCCTTAAAGTAGATCTGTTCGCGCAGCCGCGGTTTCGACTCCGAGTCATGGATATTGATTCAATTTCTTTTTCTCTTTTTCATGGTTCGACCTTTAACTCCGCTGAAGGTCAAATTTGCCCTGTCCACGATTGAAGCCCAAGGTCCCGTAATGAAGCTTTCGCTTCAAATTGTTTCGTGTCGGAAGCGATGGAAAGAGCGCCACTGTTATAAGCTCTGTGTGTGTTGTTGATGGAGTATGTTTCTCTCAGGAAACGTGAGAACACAATTAAGCTGTAAAGGCAAAGTTGGGCAATAAAAGAAATTTATTATGTAAATATTAGGGGATTGCAATTCCCTATTCACTACGACTTGATTTATTAAGTCCTGCTCTAAAAGCTACGCTAACAATCTCCGACCTTAACCATCGAATTCTTCTGCTTCGAAAATTTAGAAGGGGTGTTGGTGTACTTATGAAGAAAGATCATACAAACAAGTAAACACTTTGCGTTTTCACAGGGTCCGCACAAGTTTGAATCATAAGCGATTTATCAAAAAAATTAGCGCTCAATGAGTTAAAATAATCAGCTTTCTATACCCAGGAAGTCCTGCTCAATAAAAAAAAAGTCTATCTCCATGCGATGTCTGAAATTCGTTTACGGAAGGGACAGCGGTGACTGGGCTGTCTGATGCTGCGCTCTTCTCAAGAGTCCGAAGTTATCCGGTCGGTATGAATCGAATATGGCAATAAAAAAAATTATTTGATCCAGTGGAGCTCCCGAACACAACAAGGCATCCCTGCAGATAGCATTATTTTTACTCTTTAGGTCGCCGAAGAGCCTGCAGGCTGCCTGTCTCGCATTAGAGTCCACTCCCTGACTCCAGACAGAAAGGCCACTTAGCCTCATTTTGTTATATGTCCGCGGATGAGTGTTTAAGCAAACAAGGCGGGAGCGACAGCCACAGTGTTTGGCGACAGCGTAGGAAGGTTTAGCACCTTAAGACCACCTTATAGCCTCTCAGTGTGAGTGAGGTATCCTGCATGTCAGTCTTCACTGACCCCGTTTGTTATCTTCAAGAGGCAGGAAATGGACTCATTGTCTACGCAGATTATCTGCTGTTGCTAAGCGCACTAGTTCTACTTCTTTCGTTTTACATTTTCATATATATTGAGAGGAAACTCGGATAAGTTAGCTCCTGTCTCGCTGACAGGTACAAGTTTCCTTTGCAGAAGTTTACAACATAAGAAAGTGACATCGTTCCTTTCTTCTCTTTCTAAAGCAAGCAACTTTTGTTTGATCTTCCACAACTTATATCTTATCTTTTCCTTACCACAGTACATAATACGTTCCTCCACTTCGTTTTGCTTTTAAATGTGAGATGACGAATTCTACAACTTCCTACAACTGCGTGATCTATTACATGCCGAACAAGGGTACTGACTGCGAAAGTGTATTCGCCTTGGCGTTAAGCAGCTGAGCATCATAGGAACCCCTAAAATTGCTAACCATGAAAATTCTATCTATTAAAAAATAGTCTATGAGTGGCGGAGGTTGCTGCAAGCTTTAGTTGTCACGCTTCAACTATCACAAGTAAAAAATAGAAGCGTGGGGAGCGGAAAAACAAAACTCCGCTGCTATAGAAACCAGCCTTCAATTATTTTGTGACTTGCGCTTTTAATCCAAAAAAACTGCGCTTTCCTGACGTCACACCTCTAAATGGCTTGCATTGCGCCGAGGCCCATAATTACCCACACTTACCACGGCATAATAAGCAGTTCAAAGCTGGTATTTGCACCAGCAAGTTTCTTCTTTTTTTTTCAGGCAACCGGGCTATTGACTTCAAGTTCAAAGTCTTTGGCAAGGCTTACTGAATCTCCAATTAGATTTCGAACCTACCCTTCTCATGTATTCCAGCGTCATTTCGCAAAATGCAGACATTCTTTAAAGCTGTGAGACGCTAACTGCGTCAACAATCACTAGCGCAGTGACGGCTGAAATTATCCTACCTACGCTGCCATTTATGCACCGTATACGCTAACAAACAAGGCATTCTACATTTACACACTTGCACAAAGCACACAGTTCATCCTGCTTGCTTTTCATTGTTGTCGTCCGCTATCTCCTTCATCAATTATCCCTTTTTCCTCTTCATCATTCCTTCATTTTAAAGAAAAAGTTTTCCACTCGGGCCGAAAACCACGTACTCTAAGGATCCCATTAAATGCACGTGAATGTTAATGAAAGATGACAAGATATGGTCTTTCGTGCCATCTTTTTGGCGCACAACGCTCTACGTGCAACCATTGAGAAGCCTGTGCTTATTTATACATCAAAATACTGCTAACGACACTGCACCCATCTGAGCACTTAACGGTTCGTGCTTAAATTTACATCGATAATTTTTGTGCGAAAGGCGCACCACGCTTCATGTGTGGTGCGTTGCATGTGGCACAGAAATTTACATCGAACACATCATAGTTTCTGTCGCCTTATTTCCGATGCACGACAGTATTTTAGGACTCATTCTGGTGCTTAACGTACTTATTCGCAAATTATCACACAGGGCAACCGCCTATACGACGAGAAAGAAAGAGAATGGAACGTCGTACTGGTCGACCAGTTAGAGCTCAGAGCCGCCAACATGTAATTTAGGCAACCGGCACAGCGCACGACTTAACATAGCTGCGGAGGCACCATACAGAAACTCCACCGGAGTGGCACTCTCGCTGCTTTCTCCATTATCTGACGCACTATTAGACAACATCGAAATCGCGTGCTATGGGTCAATTTCTCTAACGCCTGCACGCGTAAGGTGGCAGCTCGCTTAGATGTTGCCGATAATGGTAGCCCACGTTCCGGAGACACTACACACTCGTCGTGCGGCGAGACGACTGATAAAAGTTTCGTTTAGGCGACCATGCCTCTAAAGTGCATGGCAGACGCGGTGATGTCGCAGTGGGCTACGTTCTCATCTTCATATCGGCCTTTTACGCGGCTGTCTTGAAAGGGAAGGAACGCGTGAAACCTTTGTGCCGTAGCAGTGTCTGGAACTGCCCTAGTTTTTACAGGCTCGAAGACGGCCAGAACGCATGACTTTCGGCAGCAGCATCATTGCTATCATTCTCCCTTCGTTTTCAGAGTTTGTAGTCTTGCTTTGTGCCTACGTTTGGGTGTGTTTCGCGTACTGGTCGACCCCATGCTTGCACAACGCAATTTTTAAAGAAACAAGTCGACCTAAACTCGAGTACTTAAATTAAGCATACAGTACTGTTCTCGGAAGCTTTTAAGCTTCTATCTGGCATTTATTGCCGCGAATTTCAACTAAGGCTCGATCGAGCGAGCACGGCAGTTAGTGCTTTTTCTTCTGAGCGCAGCAGCTGATTCTTCCTTCATCAGAACTGGTATCTACTGTTTATTCTTTTGACAACGAACTTTTACTACGCCGGAATCAGAAAAAAAAAACTTTTGTGGTGCAGTGTGCACTCCTGTTACAAACACAAGTATATTTGCTTTTAGTTGCAGCCTTTATTCTAATCTTTTTACTCGGAAAGGGATTCACATTGCTAGCAATAAAAAAAAACGAGTATTGGGCCTAAAGGTTTGTCTAGCGTACTGATCCATTTGTCATCAAGTAGAAGGGATGTTTTTGGTAGGGTACTATTCGGCGTTTCTCATGAATCCAAAAACCTTGCCATGTCACGATCTTCCCACAAGAACACTTTCAATGGCAAGAATACTTCATATAACTTCGTCTTGAAAGCTGGCTTTCATTCGCTGCCTCCTCACGTCCTTCGACAGTCGCACAGCTTATAGGACATGCACTGTTGGGTTCAAACTTTCCTAGCTTTTCGAGCTTCGGGCTAATGAAAATTCATTCCTCACTGTTCGGCAAAGAATGCCTTTGTTTTCTTGTTCTTAGCGAGCGTTATTACTTCATTTGTCACCGAGCGGTGTTAGTGTTCTCTCCAATGGTATAAAAGCACCGAGAAGGATTATTTAGGACATTCAATGGTTAGGATATTAGGTTTCCGAGCCTGAAAGTTAGCGGTTAATAAAAATACAAATACCTTCATGAGCCTCACGAACGTAATTCTATACGTGCAAACTCTGGGAAAGTTTGTTGCCCATTAGCATCACTAGTCATTCGTTATCTTTCTAAAATTTGTTCTGTATTTCTTGCATGCGGTATATTATGAGGTAGCAACGTTAATAAAATACCATAGGTAGGTAAGCAAGGAGTAAGTCCATAACTATAGGGAAATAGATCGTTTCTCTACACACTGTTCAGGTTTCCATATGCGACCAGCGTATATACAACAACGATAGCTGAACGAACTGCGACATAAGGCAATGTCTCCTGTTTTTTTTTTATTCTTGCTGCAAAGAAGCCTCCCATTCGGCTGTACGGCAGCTCAATGCCCAGTGACTCGCCAGGGCCATCATCTCGATGGAAATAGGTCGTTCGCGGTGTGTTCCTGCCTACCAGTGAGCGTTATTTCTTGCACGGATATACATGCGTTGAACGCGCACCTAACCACTGTCGCATGTTCATCAAGCTAGACGCGCAACTCGCAGACCTGGTTGGTGCCGACTAAATGAACCTTCCGAACACGAGCCTTTCATGCAGAGCACGCCGAGACAGCGGTTATCGCCGCTTACGAAGGCCCATGAATGTCGCACAAACAAGAATAGGCATTCGGCTCGTGTCGGTCGCCCGCTCAGGTTACGAAACGCGGCCGCTCAGCCGGCCGCCCACGACACCGTCTATTGTGCACTTTCTGGTTCGACCTGCGGCTTGCGGGAGGGCCGGCGTCGCGTTTCAACACTTCCTCGATTTGCATCTTGCTCCACTTACACAGCCGCGTCGTACAAGCCCCTTACGTGAGCGCTGTTGACCCGGGGCGGCATGCGAAACAATTACAATTACGCCCTTAATTGCAAAGCCAGCGCTCCGTGCTCTATTCATGTCTCGCTGCCCTCGGCCGCAAGAAGAGGCACGCGGTGTTGCGTAGCGCGGCCCCAGCAGAAAGGAAGACAACAACGGCTCCACGCTGCCGCTGGTATACATCTGCTGCCACTGCCGTCGCCGCTTCTATCCGGGACCTGCCAGCCGCTTTCGCCAGTACTTCCCTTCATTTATTTTGGTCTTTGCGTCTAGTATCGTTCGGCCAGAGACGAGTCAAGGGGAGGCATCGTTACGAGTTCGTAGCGTTAGCCATGCATCCTAGCGATTCTTTGTGAGAAACCTTAATTTAGAGGCATTGTTCGAATCAGCGCCCAAAATGGACGGCGCCCATCTTCAGCAGGCTTATGTAAGGTCTTAAACTAGTGTAATGGGCAAGAAAGTGACCACCTTATGCTTGGTGGCGCCACACAGAGAGAGTTCGCCTGTCAGCGCTTGAAGTTTCCCGCCATGGTTAGCTTTGCTACTTTCTTTCAGTTTAAACTGTGCTATCTTCTTCACAGCTTCGTTTCATGTAAACATTTCAGATGCCACTAACTAGGAGGAAGTACGGGATCTCTTCTCTCAACCGCGCAAGGCGCTTTTGACAAAGTCGCCCATTTCACTATTAGGGCACGAATTATGCAAACACATACTCCGGCGAATAAGGAAAATTGTGGCCGCAACCCTCTTTCTCATGTTCTTTTTTTTAACGCACAAAATGCACCTATCAATCCTGTCGTCGCGATAGAGAGACACGTGACTGCTCCTCTTTAAAACGGATTCGAAACCCCCCTGGTGACGTCCTCCTGCCACACTTTGCCAGTAGTTCGGGCTGTAGAAAGTTATTCTTCCGTACTTTGCGGATGTCCACGGGTCTCGAGGTTCGCCTTACTCGACGCTTACTCTGGCAAAGCGTGGTTTAAATAAAATGGTAATCACTTCCTGGGTCGGGAGGTAAAGCTTCCAACGGGTCCACCACTCGGTTTCCTGCTTCCTGGGCATAATCCGAAGGCGGAGGGCGAGTTGAACTGCGTCTGTCAACCGCTCGGAATTGTCATGAGAAATAAAAAAAAAGTGGAACGCTTAAACGGCAAATATAGTGTCAGTTGGCTGCCCGCGGGTCTGCTGTCGACTGCGGCCAACGAGAGTCTTTGGCTGACCTGTCATTGCCCATCTGTCATGCTGGCCTGCCCGGGCCTCCAGAAGGCTGGCCGCCAGCAGAAGCAGGACGACCTGAAAAAGAAGCGGCGCCGCGTCAGTTTATCGTGCCATCCGTCAGTCGAGCCAGTTTTATTTTTCCTGGCCGGTGTACGGAATCGGTAGCATGGTGAAGATCAACACAAGAGGAAGGAAGGAACCGCTCCCGCTTGGAAGGCAAGAGCGCCGTCACTTATGCGCAGTCTAAAATAAACGGAGAAAAATGTGACTATTCATTTACAATCGAATGCTGTACAAACGCGGTGAAGAATTGCCGCGTTCACTGAATATACTTCGAGTAGGACCACTGCAGGCTTTTCTGGCGGTGAAAATGGGAAATTTATTGATGTCGGCGTGAAAACTGCATGCCCTGGAGATAAAGCAATCGCCTGCACTTATATTTATGTTCAGTATGCGGCAAACGTTTACGGGGTAGATGCGGGAGAAAATTAGTCTTTCGGTGGAAGCCTGAAAGCCAGTCGCCTGATATGCCTGCAGGCATAAGCGCGTAGCCGTGCTCTACCCGCTGGTATGAATACTATTCGACTGGGTCGAGAGGCGGTGCTACAACAAATGTGTCTTTGACCATTCGCATCTTGTAAACTTTTGCTGGCGACTGTACTCATACTGCGGTTCATTTCAACTTGTCTAATCCTGGAGGACACCGTAGGTGCTCACCACACGCTCCTTTGCTTTGAATTTAAAACTATCATTTTCTGTGTGCTTCAGCGAACATTTCATGACAGCTAATAACATACATATACCGGGTGTTTTTTTAGAAGGTCCAGAATTTTTTAAAAAAGGTAAATTGCTTTAGATTTATTTTAGCACTGGGGCTATACTGGAGGCTACGGCGGGTGCCAGGCAAGAGGAAAACTGCTTTAATTAGTTCGCTGATTAAATAAATATGTTAATTAACTTTTCTAATTTTTGTTTTAGGGGATATGTTGTATTCGCAGAATTGGAGATCGTCCTCTAAACAGTCCAACCGAGAAAAAACAATTTTAATTAAAAATTTTTCACGCACGATACGAGGCGCGAAAAATTCACCCTGGTAGGCATCTTCACACCGTAACCCAGCGGCGGGAGCGCCTCTGACGTATTTCACTCCGCCCTGCGCTTTACGTCACGCGTCCCGGACTGGCGGCCTGCGCTATCGCTGCTTATCTCGCTTCGCTCCGCGGCCTCACGGAATGCCGCGCTGGAACTAAAACGCATTGACACAAAGTGCAGGGCGGAGCGAGCTACGTCACAGGCGCTCACAGACGCTGTGTTACAGTGTGAAGCTGCCTACCAGGATGACTTTTTCTCGCTTCGTTACGCGCGCAAAAATTTTTTTCATGAAAATCTATTTTTTTGGCTGGACTGTTTGGAAGACGATCTCCATATCCCCTAAAATAAAAATTATAAAAGTTAATTAACGTATTCAGTTAATCAGCGAACTAATTAAAGTAGTTTGCGTCTTACCTGGTGTCCGCCGTAGCCCTCAGTATAGCCCCAGGGTTAAAATAAATCTAAAGGAATTTACCTTCCTTTAAAAATTTTGGACCTTCTAAAAAAAAACACCCGGTAGATACGAAGACCTTTGAGAACATGGGACTCCTATCCTCAAGGCGGAAAGCTGGGCTAGTTGGTTTGACATAGTTAATTAAAAAACTAGCGCATAAAACTAGGACTAATTCACAAATCCACTCTCATCCAATTACATTTGTTTTGATGACCGATTGTTTGTGCAAAAAGATGGCATTTGCATAGGGTCTTGCATAACCCCGATTCTTAGTGAAATCTTTTTATGACAGTTTGACAAGCGCGTTGCAGAGTGCATTGAAGACGAAAAGCGTGTTGTTAAGTGTTTTAGGTACGTGGATGACTTTATTGTGTTTATTGTGTTTATGCATGTTAACAACGAGAGCGACAAACCACAGGTTGTAAAAAGTGTTTTAGAGATTTTCGGTGATTGTTCTGGCAAGCTGAGGTTCACGCATGAAGTTCCAGTGGACGGGTGCCTCCAGTTCCTCGAGCTAAGTTTGTTCTTTGGCACTGGGCACATCTGTTGGTCGTACCAGCCTCGCACAAAAAAAGAAATTTTAGCGTATAATTCGGCCCATTCTAAACTGGTAAAACGGGGAATTGCAAAAAATTGCCTGCGGGGTGCTCTCGAGAAGTCCTGCCAGCATAAGATTGAGCACAGCTTGCAAGCGCAAGTGCATCGGTTGAAGAAGGCCGGTTTCCCTCACGACACAGTCATGGCTGTGGCGGAATGCCTCTTGAAGGAAGTCAGGGCAGGTGGCCGCCCTGGCATGGCCGCCGGAGAAAGTGCCAAAAGGCTCAGGCGTACGGCCATACCGTACGTGCACCAGCTTTCGCACCGGCTGAGGAAAGTTGGGGGGAAGTGCGGTGTGAACGTCATGTTCACCGCCCCCGAAAAGCTGGTGCGCATGTGCAAAGCCGTCAATGACAAGAGGAAACCGGTATGCACCATAAAACACGAGTGCAAGTTCGTTCCGTGCACTGCTGGCATTGTATACCGCATACCCCTCTCATGCGGTAGATGCTACGTGGGACAGTCTGGACGCTGCCTAAATGAACGGCTACGAGAGCATCGCACGCTGGTGGATTCATTAGCGGGGGGCAGCCATTTGGCTACGCATTGTAAGCGGTGCGGGTGCGTGCCGGCGTTTGATGCCACGTGTGTGCTTGGTAGGGGAGGCACAAGGTTAGGTCGTGAGATATGTGAGGCTTATCACATTATCAGGGAAGGTGACAAGTGTGTAAGCACGACGTCACTTGCCCTGACCAGGAAAGAAACCATGTATCTTCGAAACAGTTTGCCACTTCTTGATTAGTTTTTTGTAACTCAGTGTGCGCATGTGCCACTGAAGTGTTTTGAGTACATGTTTGGTGTAGTAAACCTTCAGTTGAATTTTAGCGCTCGTCCTGTCGCCTTCTCTGTCTTTGTCCTAGTTTTATGCGCTAGTCTTTTAATTAACTTCTATCCTGCCTGAATATTTAAACGTCTCCATATTTGAAGCAGCAGTTCTTCAGGCTGAAAATAATGCACATGAAAAAGAGCACGCGACTGAAGAGTGCACAGTGAATCATCTTTAAAAACGCCGCTAACGACACATCGTCAAAACATGCATTGCATCAAGAACTTTTGTTGGACTGGCTTCATAGATGGAAATGGGTTTAAATAAAACTCCATACCATCTCCCCACGCTATATACTCTTGACGAACCCTGTTGCCACATTTTCCAATATTGTTAAGCATATCTGAAACACGAGAACGTAATTTTAGGGGCCACAAAAAGTTTTGGGTTCAATGTGGCAAGAAATTTTAATTAAACGAAAACCGTCTTGAAAATGCATTTTCTATAAAAATTAAATCGAGTAATTATTGAACCTCCCCTTATATATTACATCTAAGTGGGACATAATACCTCTGATAACGTCAGTGCTTTGAAGGGGATACTGGAGAGATTATGTCAGCCAGGTTTTAGACATTGCGCGATCTCAAACGTGGTTCTACACATCCTTAAGTGGACGCGTTCATTTACGTAATAATGTTGCGAGAACAGGGTGTGAGGGAGAACAGCAGTACCGGGTCGGCAAATCGACACGGGATTTTCAAGTAGCTGCGTTTAATGTCTTCATCAATATGGAATTAGCAGATAACTTTCAAAGAAATTGTTATAGCGAGAATGATGTACGGTGTACTGCTTATGTTTTTTTTTTCATAACCTTGAAGCATTGCTTCCGATAAATAAGCAGGAACAGAAGGAAATCGTTGATCTGCTAGTGGGCACCTTTAGTACTGCCCACTTTGTCCACTGTTTCTCACCGTCCTCAAGAACAAAAACGTCTGACCGATCCGAATTCAAAATTATATCGTATATAATTCCAGAGACTAATATGATCTTTATAATTCTGAAATGTGATTTTTTTTCTGATTTAAAATCAACTGCCGTAGAATTTAAATTTGAATAATAGCACTTGTCCGGGCTCCCTGCATTTTAAGATCACATTTTTTTTTTCTGGATGAAAAAAAAGCCTGTGAGTCAAAAGGCCCATACTCCTTAAGGAGCAAAAGCTACCGTGGTCGATTGTAGACGCTTGGTATAAGTTAGCGCCAACACAATGCTATGCACGATGTTTAATGCATCAAAAAATTAGCCTAATAAAATTCCTCGGCAGCTGCCAGCTGCCGAGGAATGGACTGTTTGCCACTCACCGTTTCGCTAAGTGTCACCGATGCTTACACTACCTCCCATAAGCTCGTAAACAAGCGGTAATAAAATGAAATTGCGTACAGATCCTTCACTCTAACTCTTACAACTCAAATTTGGCATGTATTGAAACGCGTAGTAGGCGTTTATGCGTTTTATCAGCTGCTGATCGCTTCGGTTCCAAGAAGCCCTTTCTCGTGCAGCTTCGGCACGGACAGTAGCGGTGTTTTCACTAGCCCTAGACGAATGACTGCTTGCGCTTCAAAAAATCGGTTACTATTGCAGGCGAGGTCTTCTTGCGCAATTTTCGTCTGCTACTATGCCGCAGTTCGTCCACCTTTAGTCTCCTTCTCAGCAATTATTCCGTTGAGTTTGCGCACGTCACGCATTTGTGGGAAGATGAGTGCCGTGTGCAAACTTAGGGACTAACCGCGGGTTTTGAGGACTAGAGTTGTGTCTGCTCCGCCCATATAGGCCGATTTTTTTTTTCTTACGGTGTAGGTTACTTGTGCTGTAGATGGGACAAGTGTGATAGAACTTTTAGAGTTTTACCACACCACTTGTAACGGGCGGGTGTGATGAGTATAACTGCTAGAGGCAAACCTTTTGCTAAATTTTCTGAACGCAAGATTCCAGATGCCAGTCGCAAAATTCGTTGGCAAATTCGCTGTTTGGAGTAATACAAAGCGCGACAAGCTACCGCTCGATATGGCTAATGATGCGGGCCTGGGCGCTTGGTATGAACTGGCAGTTGAAGGAATATAATGGGTCCCCCGAGAGAAAACAGAAAGAACAACGCTGGCTAGAGCTGCATTGAACGAAATAAATAGCAATACAAAAAATGAAATGTTCCTTCACAGCGCAATGACTAAGAGAAAAACCAGGCCGAAATCTGATAAGAACCGATTATGGCTTTTTGGTGCTTTCTTAGCAAAATCTTGCATAAATGTGACCGCCTTCCGTTTACTTCAACAGATTTGTAGAAAGTTATGTGCTGCTTCCTTTATCTTCATTCAGTTGGTTTCTTCGCTGAGATGCTCCCGTTGGCTCAGGTAAGTAAACTCGTTTTTGCTGAGCTTTTTGCGCCTGCTTCCTTCCAGCCAGCTGGACGCTGAGTCAAGAACGCCTACTGTTTATCGCAACATAGCCTCCCACAGCGAAATAAGTATGTGAAGCGGCATCCTTACACACAGTCACCATCGCGTTACACTGTGAGTCAGGTGAAGTAATCAGGTCAACCTTGAAGAGAGCGCAACAAACGTTTTTAATGAGATGACGATTATATATTTTGCAAGAACCCATTACGCGGAAGAAAGAATTGGGCTAGTTGCTCACCACAGATGATGGAACGGGGTCGAAATTGGGTTGTGTACACAGGTGGGGTTAGCTTTTCATTCTTGCCTCATAGTCTCTCATTATTAATGCTTTTCTCAACTGCCAGCGAAGCAAGCGAAAAAGTTGGTTTCATCTTGCACAGGAGAGCTTCTTCAGCCTCTTCTGACATTTGGCGCTCACGCTACTAGAGAGCTACTTAGCATATGCAGTGTGGATGAATAGTTTTCCCGCAGACACTGGTCGCACAAAGAAATAAAACGTGGGAGTCAGGACGCAAATTCTCAACAGATTAAAACAAATTACTTTCAGACGGTCAATTACTACAGCAAGTGAGTGCTTCCTCATTGTACCGGCGTTGGCATTCAACGATCGGGAGCTTCATTCGCGCTCTACATGCAAGCGGCGCTGTCGTAATTCCAAGACGTTTAATACGAAGCACTTACGAACGCGCACTTCGTCCGCGAGGTCTTGTGAGCCCCTCCGTGAGAACATGTGTTTACCGACGGCGAGCTGTCGTGCAACAACAGTGCCTTGGAAGAGCAACTGGGGTGTGAATAATTGATGCCCCTGGGCTTTCCTGTGATGGATGCGCCCGGAACTCGGTTGCGGAAGCTCTGATGAGACGGCCGAGTTTTAGCGCAGCGAATTGATAAAGTAAGGGCGCTTCACGGGGTACTGCCGGCCTTTTAACACGAATTCGCGGACGGTTGACTCGATTCCTATACCCATTCTCGACAGTGACCCGAATCCACTTTTCCCATCTATTCATTTTTTTTATTTATAGATACTGCGATCTTGTACAGATCATAGCAGATCATAGCATTAGGTATCAGTAGTCGTTCTTTTCTAAAAGAAACTGTGTTGTACTCTCACAAACCGATTTTCCTCTTATTTAAGTCGCTGACTGCAGCTTCGATGCGCAGTATCGTAAAAGAAAGTTTATCTCGCATTAGCGTGGTATGACGGCGAACCGGAGGCCTTCGGTTCAGGCGTCAATACTCGCCAGCAAGAAAAGCGGCCGCACACATTTCATCCCGTGAATTTGAGGTTACTAAGAAAATAATTTAACAACTCGGGTCATCCACATAGGTGAAAAGCTATGAGAAATGCAACTTGCATGCTCTGTCGAGTTGAAAAAGTTTGAGTGGAACGAAACAGCCTAAATTCATGTCTCTCGCCGGCTGCAGGCCGACTTTCAGTAGTGGTAGTGGAACTAGGAAGGACAGCAGCATGGTGCTTCCATATCCTTCCTTGCACGTAAAAACGGCTGCGCGCTGGCTTTTTAAGAAAGCGGAAATATTAGTATACATGAAGCGGATTATTAAGGAAGATATTAACCACTGACATCGAAGCAGGCCCGTTCCTCTGAAGGCAAGCACATACAGCGTCTTTCGCTACCTTGATGCTGGCGCCTCGATGCTCTCAGCAGTTTGGAAAGCTTGACTATCTCAATTTTTCTTGCTTTTTAAAAATGTATTCAAACTTCAAGAGAGCAAATTTAGTTGAGGATGGCCTAGCTAATACGGTCGTAGCGCACTAAAGCACTGCATTGAATTGTTGCTCGTGTAATACAAGTTGCTTGCAGACCCGGAGGAGTACAGGATAAAACAATTTCAAACCGCCCCGAGCGTGATTGTTTGCAGCTCATAACTGACAGCCGTGAAGTTCACTCATTTTGCACGTGGTCTCGAGGTTTTTCTGAGGTATCGACAAGTTTCGATACAAATGAAAATCGAGGTAATTGCATACCAGCAAAGTCCAGGAAACCAAGACATTACACGTTAGCGCAATGCCACTTACCAGAAAAACCTGCATGTTGTTTTCAGTGACGCGGAGTGCTGTGTCTGCAATAACCCCCTCCAGAGGCCGCCGGCGGTGCAAAAATCACTGTCTCGGAATATTTTGTCGCCTAGCCTTTTATACGGCGACGCGCGCGTCGCCACTTTCGCGGTGACGCGCTGGGAAGTGATTTACATGAGGCGCCCGCACCGAACCAACACCCGCCCGCCCCCTCTCAGAGAAGGGTGTTCGCCGTTCGCGAGGCCGGGCTGCAGACAGATCGAGGCGCCGAGCGAAGGGCGCTCCGTTCGACAGCGGGAACCACCTGCCGACATGCGCGGCTGCAGTTCTGGCACGCTGGTGTTCCTTTCCTCTACCTCCTTCTTTACAGATGAATGCATCTGCAGCCGAAGTTACTTTTTGCGAATTCACGTGTTTCTAAAAATTGTGCCATATTGACTCTTGCATATTCTCCACAGACATTTCCTGGAGGCCCACGCCGAAATGTGCTCGACCCGAAGCTTGCATCGTACTGAGTATTTTTTACGCGTCGTGTGACCACCACGTAATGACCAGTTGTGGAGACACAGGTCAGACTTTTAGGCAAAGCTCACTGGAGTCTTGCACGAGCCGAAGATATTTGCAAGAGTGTGCCGAATCCAGACTCTACTTTCAATTTCTTTAAATCGATTTCAGTTTCCAGAATACTGGAATGTCCCCAGGTCTAAAGGTTGCAGTCAGCAACTTGGCTGGGTCCTGGAGCCGTTAACAAGGTGGCACCAAACGTTGGTTCCAGAGCAACGTTACAAAAGGAACTACAGCACGATGCAGAAAAAAGACGTCAGGAATAGGTGTCTGTTACAGGTTTTATAGCAACAATCGGCATTTTCAAGTTACAGTTCTGAAAAGCGTTTTTGTAATTCTTTTCGAGAGAAAGGTTATCTAAGTTTGGTTAGGAAGACCAGTAGATCATGTTTTAATGAGCCAATGTGGAGGCTTGGGTGAATTGTTGACAGATCATTCTTAAGACAGCGCGAAAAAAAAACAACTAGGATGCACCGAAGACACGCACGAAAGCTGACTTAAAACTGACGATTTCTTGCGAAAAAGCCTACTTTTATAGGAAGGTAGAGTAACAAACACCAAAACATTGGGAAAAGGCACAAAAGAGGGGGAAAAAAGGAGTAATCAAAGAAAATTTATCGTCACAAGTTTCCAATTTTAGCACTGTGACGTCATAGGTTTGCATGCTGATCAGCTCAGTAAAAAAGTGATAAGGTCTACAGCATAATATCAATTAAGGACACATGTGTCAATGCGCCATCAGTGCTTTTGTCCCGGTGTTTTCTTTAAGTACTCCTTTTTTTATCGTCTTTTATGCCTTTTTTCAATGTTTTCCTGTTCGTTGCACAACCTGCCTTTAAAAGAAGACTTCTACGCAATAAATTCTCAGTTATAAGTCACCGCTTGTGTGTATGTCTCCTGCCCCTGTCGTTTTCACGCTGTTTTCAGGCTGGTATGTTTTAATGATTGATATTAGTACTGAGTACGAAAGTGTCGAATAAACAAGGGCTGGGAAATTCATGTGAAAGAAGGAGTGGCGTTAGGTTGCAACAGCGCCTTTGAACGAAGAAAGCTGTGACAGCCATTTTGAGAAAAATAAAAAAGCGTGAAACAAGCGATATTCATGCGGATGTTTAAACCTCATAATATTATATTGTGTAAAAAGATGTCTTGTCTACGTTGACGTTCAATATTGGCTATGTTAAGGAGGCATCCTTTTTAAAGGAGAGGACCATTGTTTTCTCAGTATTTGCTCTTGTAGTAGTTGGCGAGGCTAAAGTCTAGTAATTTTTGTTTAAGGCAAATATTGTGTAGTGTAATTAAAGTTTAGCTTTGAGGGTCACAGGACAGTACGACATCGAGATACAGGTCCAGTCCCTGAAGAAAGTTTCTTTGCAAAATAGTTCACACAAGTGTCCCAACCCAGATGGCAAGAAAAATACCCACCAAGAATGTTGTGGGCGTCGACGACGTTAATCTTCTTTTAACAACGCATTAGGCAGCTTTCCACAGTGGATTTTTTATTTCTGGCTCTGAACAAAGCAGCTTCTTTTTTCTTGGTGTTTATTTTAATCCCTTTCACTGGATCCATACCGACAATTTTTCAAGCACAATATTACAGCTATAAGAATTTCATTTGGATCATTGCCAGGAACGAGCGCACTGCTTTTATCGGCATATATGGTGAATTGAACACTTCTTTCAAAATGAATTACGTCATTTATATACAAAGTGAGCTTTATTGTTAACACTTAAGGGGAGACGTAGCGGGTGACTTCGGCCACTTTTAGTTCAATTATTGTAACTAGTTTGTTACACTAAGACAACAAATCATTTATGAGAGCTAATCGGAAGGCAACGTTAGAATGCCTTCTAAGGCAGTGAAAAGGAGAAACGTTTCTAGGTGGACAAGGGGAAGATTTTAAGAGCTTTTTTATTTTCATGGAACATTTAACTACTGTCGATATATCCGTGGCCAACGTTCAACATCACCTTCTTTTAAGAACGGTTTAGCTACGTGTCCTGACTTAATTCACTTATTTATTCACAAGAATACTTATGTATTCAAAGACTTAGCTCTTTAAAACTACGAAAGGTGTGGTTTTAAACATCTCTTGCCATGACTTCGTTAGCTGTTATCCTTGTACTGTGTTTTAATATAAACTTTCACTTCATTGTAAATATGCTTTGTTCATTTCTTGAAAGTAAAGGTCAGCAAGTGGACTTTTATTTGTAAAAGGCTTGTTTTCAAAAGGTCATTGTCGAGAAATGGCTTTCACTGCTTTCACGCCTGGACGTCCACATTGGTAAATAACGTACGCACTTAACCAACATGCTCCTGAAATAGGACGTTGATTTCCTGGTGGTCTTCGCTTTTTCTTTCATTTGTACGATATTTTTGCGTGTCAGAACATGATCAATCCTACTGAAGACGTACATGTGAAGGATTTAGAAAAATGTATTTTTTATGTCTGCCATATATCGTTGCTTGAGTGAAGGCCTATCTAGAAAGCACATGGGTGGAACGCTTTGCTGTCCTTAACGAAACTTGAGCAATGGGTACGTCATGCTGCTCCAAGCAGCTCCTTCCGTGCCTTGTTATCTGCAATCTGGGCGCAAATAAATGAAACGAAAGAGAAATAGAAACGCATGAATTTAACTCTTGTTCTAGTAAGTAAGGAAAAGAGAGCGAAAAGGGGTTGCAATAAGATTCGCCACAAAGTACGCGATTGTTATTAAAGTATTTTTATTCGGAGGTGTTTCTGGCGCTTTCAACAAGGGGCTCCAAGTTCGAACCATCTGCTGCGCGAGTACATGCTTTGAACACATCCCACGCTTAATAGCGCCGACTTACAGCGCTCAACTCATTCGTCTAACAGCCAATTGATACTGCGCGAGAGGCACTTCTGCCGCAGTACTGGGTAAGAGACATTCAGCTTCTGTATATCCAAAAACTACCTACATAAAAATCGCGCTGCTGCGCATCTCCTTTAATGCACTACAATTTGCCACCTGAAACGAAGGCATACTTTCTTTTACGTGGAAGATCACTAGTTATGCTTAACTGAAGGGCAAAAATATTATCGCTTGCTCCACACGACCGCCAGCCATGCCGTTTATATCACGTGATGTCGTGATGTGACATCGTTATCTAAATCCTTACCTCATGTTGCGTAAAACACCCTGCACAACGAAAAGTACTCATTTACCTGAAGAAACAGTTGATCTACTGTGCTTTAAAAACTAAAGGCAGCACAAAGAGAATGTCTCTTTAGCAGCTGCTTACTCAGCCTAAATTGCATGAGTAGTAGAACACCATGTTGACTCCTCAGAGCGAAACTGCATGTGCAATCCCGGTATGCACCAGATCAGTTTCAGGATCGTTCTTCTTCCTTCATTGTATATTAATGCACCATAGCTACGATCACCTACGACCAGCATTTCTCACAAAACACTTCCATCGCTGATTCCGCCGACTGTAAATAGAGATCTCCTACTGAGCGGTGGGTAGAAATAGCTGTATCCCAGCACCAGCTGCCAGTTAGTACCGTTCAGCGAAGTGATCCACTTGTGTACATAAGTTTTCAAAAGAGAGTTTCCTAAATGCTGCACTCGCTGATGATCAACACCTGGTATATCTTCAAGGGAAAACACTCCATACCTCGTGATCCTCATGGACATTTCAACGCGATAGCGTTTATGGACCAGTGTCGCAGAAAAGCCGGCGTTGTCGTTGACGTCGGCGTCGTTGGCCGTAAGCGAAAACTACGCGAAAAATCACCAGAGGAGCAACCTAGGAGGCAGGTGGCCTCCTATGTGACGTGACCTTGTGAAATAATCACAACCTGCTCACCAGATTGTGAGTAAACTGCCCATTGTGGCAGATGGCAGTTACATTAATGACTGGTCGCGGAGGTTGCTCGGGAAGAGCAACCTGGTATCACAAGCCGCACCGGCAGCTCCAACTGCCACCGCAGGGTAGTGGCACATCGCTTAACCGCTGCGCTCCTGCGCCTCTATGAATGTAAAGCAGAGGATGACCAATTCCACATATATGAGCATTAACCCACTAACGCTTTCACGTCATACCCTTAAGGCGAAGCTTAGTGTCTCCTCCAACTTTTTGCACATCTGCTTCTAAGGAGCTACCCCGCCAGGGAAAGACGTTTGCAGAAACAACCAGTGTTTCGCCTCAAGCGAAACCACTTCTTCGAAATGTTCCCTTGTTCAAGGGTCGCCTAGACGAAAAAATGGCAAAAAATTGACGTAGAGTCAGCAGGCAGTTCTGGAGAGGTTAAGTCAATAAAAGATAAATGTACTCTTACTTGGGCCTGAAACTGGCGAAAGAGAAAAAAAAAGCCAGCTTGAACAAAGAAAAACTGGGGAACTACAAGACGGATTCGTAAGGCAGTGTCAAGGAGGGCAGAAGGCCTCAGCGAGAAGCTGTTATGAATACCATGGTGAAGAAACAAAGGATGAGGCGGAGTGCCTGGTAGCTTGATTGCGCCAAAAGAGCAAGAAAGACATAACATTGTCCAGGCACGGGTGTCGGGCCTGCAAAAAGACCCGTAAATATTTATAATTCGCCACAACACTTTATTATAAATACTTCTTATTGCAGTGCCGATAAGGCATGAGTGCTCGAAGTCACCGGAAGTGAAGCTTCACTAGCTTCACTAGCTTCACAAAAAACGGCGAAGAAGAACCGCTTGGCCCCAGGACTCGCCTTCGGGCGCAGTCGAAAACCGGTCCCCACTGAACTCAAATGGCATACTGGCCCGCTCTCCTACCTATTTGGTTGCACAAAAAAAGCGCATTCACGACAGTAGGGCCCTTTCAAAGCCCGGGAAACAGCTGAGAATAATCAATGTTAATGCCCGAAGCCTTGTAAATAAGGCGGACGAATTTGAAATTTTACTGCTCGAATACGATCCCCACATATGCGTCATAACAGAAACTTGGCTACATAATGATATAGGTGATGACGCCGTTTTTCCGCCCTCATACAAGGTATTCAGAAAGGACCGGCCCTCAAGGGGAGGCGGTGTAGCTGTTATTGTCAAAAACCAAATTTAATCCGCCTTAATCGAAGACGTCCCCGATCTTGAATGTCTGTGTCTGAAGTTGTCATGCTGGGGTCATGTTTTCATTTTTTATGCGCTTTATAGGCCCCCCGACGTCAACGATGATTACCTAGTCAAATTACAAATCCATATGTCAAAATACACTAAGAATAAAATACTGCTGATCGGCGATCTGAATCTTCCAGGTGTTGACTGGGACCGCCTTGAATGTATCGGCTCTAAGAAACCTGTGAATTCTGTCTATAATATTATGTTCACACATGACTTGGTCCAGATTGTACGCCAACCGACTCGTGAATCCCGCAGTCGTGATTCTATATTAGATTTGGCTTTTGTACCTCGTGCTCTCAGTGACTGTACTGTATCGGTTGAGCAAGGGCTTTCTGACCATCATCTTGTGAGCATTGCTGTATCTTTTCACGCGCGCAGCGTACGCAAACAGCAACAAGTAGGTACATTCAAAGATTACACGCGCGCTGATGATGCCCTCATAATACACCACTTGGAAACGTGCCTTATAGATTTTGATGGAACGGACGCATGCGCATTTTGGACCAAATTCAAGGAAATCTGCCATTATTGTCTAGATAATTTTGCGCCTACAAAGCGCAAAAATGTTCATAAGCAAACGCCTTGGATGAATCGGAACATTATTCACCTTAAGCGCAAAATAAAACGACTGAAAAAAAAACACGTGCAACCTGATCTGATCTCGGAGCTTAAAGAGGCACTCGCGGGCGCAGTACGCAGATCAAAAAATTACTACTTCAAAATATCTCTCCCAAACTTCATAAAAAATGACCCTAGCAAATTCTGGGGATTTATAAGTGACACAAAGAAACCGCTTTCTGAAGTATTAGTTGCTGATACGTTGGTAAATGATCAAAGGGCCATTGCTCACCATTTCAACGAATACTTCCACAGCGTGTTCACGGTGTCACAACCATACACACTTGATGCTGCACCTGCCTACCCCTCTGAAGCGAATTTTATTACTTATGAAGGTGTACTTTCAATGCTTCTAAATTTGAAAACTAAAACATCGTCCGGCCCCGACAATATTCCAAACATTTTTCTCCGTAAATATGCCGAATCTGTTGCCAAGTTTCTTGTTATTATGTTTCGCACCTCTTTGTTGTCAGCGAAAGTGCCAAGTGAATGGAAGACAGCCCGAATTGTGCCCATTTTTAAACAAGGTGACCGGCTCGTATTAAGAAACTACCGCCCTATATCATTACTTTCGTCTTGCTGCAAGATGATGGAGCATGTTATCGCCACCCGCATTAACGAATTTTTACAGTGTAATTCGGTGCTAACAAATCACCAACACGGTTTCCGGAAAGGTTACTCTACCGTGACGCAGCTAGTATCCGTAGTTCATTCCTTTGCCTCAGTATTAGATATTAATGGTCAGATTGATGCAATCTTTCTAGATTTTAGCAAAGCGTTTGACATAGTCCCCCACAGCAGCCTAATATTAAAACTACATTCCATTCGCCTGCCGCGTACTCTTATTTCTTGGATAAGTGATTATTTGAATAACCGAAAACAATACGTTGCACTTGGTGAACAACAATCCGGCTCTCTTTCTGTCACATCTGGTGTGCCCCAAGGAAGCGTCCTGGGGCCTTTACTGTTTTTACTGTACATTAACGATATTGTCAATGAAGTTTTGCCCGGTGTTCAGATTAGACTATATGCTGATGACTGTGTGTTATTTCGCGAAATCTCCAGTGTTCATCATCAAATAGACCTGAATAATAGCCTCACTAATATAGTGAACTGGTGCAGTCGTTGAGGAATGGCTTTAAATCCGGAGAAGACTGTTTCTCTCTGCATTACTCGTAAAAGAAATCCGATAAAACATGCATATATTCTTGGTTCATCCCCGCTTAAGGAAGTCACTTCGGTGAAGTACTTGGGTGTGACAATCACTCATGATCTGTCATGGAACGCCCACATTAACAACATCTGTTCATCTGCGTTCAGAAAACTATGTTTCCTGAGACATAAACTTCGGAATTCTCCTCCCAATGTAAAGCTTCTTAGTTATCTATCTTTGATCAGGCCAAAACTCGAATACGCGTGTGTAGTCTGTGATCCGCATACGGCATCCAACATAAAGAAGATTGAAAAAATACAAAGGAAGGCAGTTAGGTTTGTGTTCTCTAAATTTTCCAAATCTGATTCACCCTCCGAAATAATGCAATTTCATGGTATTCCCCGCCTTGAGTGTCGTCGACAAGGTACTCGTTTAGATTTTATTTCCCTCTTGCTCAACCGTAAGTTGGGACTTGACCCGTCATTATATCTTTTCCTTCAGCCCGCAAGAAGCACACGCCACTATCACACCAGCCTGTTAGCACCATATTTCGCACGCACAAATCTGTTCAAATTTTCTTTTTTTCCGCGCACAATAGCGGACTGGAACTCTCTGCCCCACACGGACCAACACTGACATATTTGACATCAGCCATGCTTTGTAATTGTATGCATGTTTCTTTTTCTTTTCTTTTTTTTCGCCATGTGACTTTTTGTTGCCATGTGATTTTTCTGATTTACTCAGTCTGTACAGTGCCCGTCCTGCTTGGACCTAACCATGGTCTGCAGTATGTACATAAATAAATAAAAATAAATAAATAATGAATAAATTTAGTTCAGTTTAGATTAGTTTAGTTTAGAATAGTTTAGTTTGGTTTGGTTTATGAGTGTTTTAACGTCCCAAAGCGACTCAAGCTATGAGAAACGCTGTAGTGGAAGGCTAAGAAAATTTCGATCACCTGGGGTTCTTTAACGTGCAATGACATCGCACAGTACACGTGCCTCAACAATTTCACCTCCATCTAAAATGGACCGTCGCTGCAGGGATGGAACCCGCGCCTTTTGGGTCAGCAGCCGAGCGCCATATCCACTGAGCCACCGCGGCGGCTATCACGAATTAACGTAACATGATACCGGTGCTCTCTGTTCACGAAGAGCAAACCTTTATCATGCCCCCCAAAATTGCATTGTAATTAAGATCACTAAGTGTGCGGTGCGCAGCTGCGTTCTGGATTATTTCCTCATTTACCGAACTGCGCAAACTAACGCCGCAGCGATGGTTAGTTACCCGTCCGTTGAAACGCTGGAGTTTGCAAAACAATAGTATTAACTACAGTGCACATGTCTCTTAAAAACAAACCGTTCATCCGGTTATGTACTGTGTGGTGCGATTCAGTGAGGCAGTTGCTCTGTGTCATAAATATAAAAAGTGACTCAGCTCATCTTTCTTTTACATTCTCACCGACTGGAAACGCTCGTGAGGAAACACTCCGTGGTTTTTCTTAAGGAAGTTGCGAACATTTTCCATTTCCTTACTGTGCGCTTTTCTTCAAAATGTTGCACGACTTCTCCATAAGGCAGATGACACAAGTTTTGACCTTGTCTTTATTCCGTGTACCATTGTACCGGCAGCCTTACCTTTTGTTTCTCGACAGTAGAACGTATTAAAGACAGTTAAGCGGATGTGTGTACAATGCCACAAAAACATTATTTCTTAAACTTCATATGTCGACCCTTCCTGCCAAGTCATGAGTTCGCGATTACGGAATGTGTGTGCCATTGTCCGGCAATTTGCACCTGTGTGGTCAGCTTGAAACCATTCGCGGTTTTTTTTTGTGTTCTGTGCCGCAATGTATCCTTTTCGGATATACTACAGTTAACACGTGAAAAGGACATTGCGATCACTGCATGCACTATAAGGTTTTTGTCTGCTGAGCAAAGCTCTACAATGACCTGCGGTGTTGTGTTGGTGGGGCTGTTGAACCCTTGGAAGAGCCATGCGATGGACGGATATGTCGAGCCAGCACTTTCAATAACACCCGTACCGTGAGCAGTGCACTTTAGTGCAGTGAGTTTACACGGCGCAGGAACAACCCCCTTACCAATTGCCGTTTCTTTACGCTTGTGTGTGCCTACCAGAATTTCGATATGCATGCTCGCAGTTGAGTTCGGTGGCTATGGCGGCATCGTAATATGCTAGTCGCTTATGTGAAGTGCGAGCCAGTTCATTTTTTTCTCACTAGCTTCTCGATGCAATAAAAAAAGATCTGAAGGTAGCGCGTCCTGCTCTCAACTAAGGGTCCAAGTACCCGCTTGCTCTCGAAGTAACAGATATTTTTTATCTTTTGCGCTACAGGGAGTACATCCACTACTACAGAGGGCGTGCACTTACAATAGCTTAACAGGAGTGCGGACATTTTTCAAAAAACAAAAAGTGTGAAATATGGCGCAAGTGAATAGTCTGTAAAAATTAATTCTTGGCACTCCCTAACTTCTTGGGGCATATTTTTTATTCCTGGCACCTGACAAGATGAGAAAGGATTGTTCACGCAGTGCATGCGAATAAATTTACAATGAAGGCATTACATGTGCTCGTTTTCCAAGTCTAAGTTCTTCTGGATCCAAAGTGTCGAATGTTTAATCGATACTTATAGGCTCAAAATGGGGTTTACCAAATTACTTTAACGTAAGGTTCGGTGCCTTAATAAGATTCATTGTCTGAACTGGCAGGTTATTGTGCACACACCAGGATAGTAAGTGATCCAGGATTAAAAAAAGAATGATGGCATACCGAATGCATCTTTAAAAACAAATAAATCAAGAAGCTCCTAAGTGAGCCATCAGCAACAAAGAACGCTGCATCTTTCACCATCAGCCCTTTAAATTTTCGCTACACTTGCGAAATTAATCACCGCACAATTTCAAGAGCTGAAGTTCAGCATATTTCGTGCAATCATTTTTGGCTTTTGTAGACTTGCGTTTAAGAGATGCAAGTTTTGATTAGTCAATCCGCAATGTTAGATAATCGCATTGCGCCAATATTTTTTTTCCAAGTAGCTACGTAAGCTTAATGTTGAGACTGCTTGTTTCAATAGGCATTCAGCTGGGTGATAGTCGCGTTAAATTAAATTGTTTCTGCATGCTTATTGTACACACAACATACACAGAAAACATTTAAACGAAGAATTGGTCGACCTATTCATGTTTTCGGGCTATTCCTTTCCTAATCGGCTCCTTGTTCTCAGTGAAATGCAATGCGGAAATTTTAATCTTCTGTGTATATCGTCGGCATCCCACGAGCACTGAGTCTAAATGCGGACTATATTTTAGTTAAGAAAATATTTACTGGTGCTTATTTAATTCGGCCTACAAATTAACCACCTACGAAGTCAACCGTATGACTGATTTTTTCTGGGAACCTCGTTTTAGCCGCTTGATATCGGACTTTTTTTTATTCTTGAGCTGATTTCTTCAGGCCGCAGATATTGTACTCGACCCTACGAGTCAATGACATTGCGGAGAGAGCAAAGCGCAGAACTAGCATCAACACGCTCACTGCATTAATAATTTGCCGTGACTGCCAATTTGCTCAAGCCCGCCTTAATTTCGGGCGTCAATGCGTCTCGCGAACCAACCGCAAAGAGGTATCATCGCGCGCTCCCGAAGAACGACAAAATAAATTTGGCTAAAGCTTCTCTCAGGTCGAGGAAGGGGCGACCCGACCCGTAAGGGCCAACTTTAACGGAGGACCAGTGAATCCGATCGGAAACGCGGAAATGACTAGCACTGAAGGCTTCTTTCTTTGGCCCCGCTTTCCAGTTCGCGTTTCTCCATGCAAACCATTCGAGTATTCGTTTTTGAGCTGCAGCGTCCCATATGCGGGCTCGTCAGACGCGCTGCTAAAACTAGTATAGTCAGGCAAAGGAAAGAATCACTCCAGCGTCAGCGGCGCTCCTCGGCTAAACCAGGCTCGCTCCGGCGCTCGAGCGAACGGGCCAGCGCAAGCAGCGCGTATGTCCAAAAGGGCGGTGCTCTGCGGCGTGTCCTACGCTTTTCCACGGCGCGGCCGCTCGAGGGCGCCGCGTTCGCTACGGAGGTGAGCGCTTTGTTCCCCCAGGAGTACTCGGTCGTGTACGATCTCCTCTGAGACGCCTGCTTCCTGAGATGCTATGGCAGCGAGAAAGCACCGAGGGATGGGCAAGAGACGCGGCGTATACTGTCGGCAGCAGACATCAAGGTGCACGGAGAAGAATGCCGCCGTAAGAAAGCCGTTTAGCAGTGCATCGCGTCGGTGCCGGTGTGTCGACCTCGAAACATGAATTTCGAGGTTCCTTAAGAAGAGCTGTGGGCGTAACCCCGAACATTCGCGCAGCACCTCTGCGTCGTAGAGGGGGGAGTGTGTTCGACTGGCGTATAGACCTCGTCGGCGCTGCCACTTCGGGAGTCAAATATTTGAGGCTATCATTTTTTTTTTTTGCGTAGTTCTCCGCACATTTCTTGGTTTATCCCTTTTGGAGCTCCTTCGCACCAGAGAGGGAAGTACTCTTGTACGGACAGTCACGGCATCGTCGTACCGGCGATAAGTGTTAAAAAAGAGAAAGAAACATCGAGCATTCAAGCGGAAAATAAAAAGCGTCTAATGTGAACGAGTGAAAAACGCCGCTCCATCCGACCCTGTATCTACCCCAATGTGTTGTTTGTTTTTCTTTCTCCCCGTGGCTGACACGGCTTTTGCCTCCTGACCTTTTGAGCGAAGAAAATAGTCCAGCTTGAGTGAAGAAGGAAGTACTGCTCACCGCGCCGGATTGATGTCACATTTCTCTGCTCGGTTGATTTTATTTTATTTCTTCTTTAGACTTCTCTTTACTTCGCGGTGTCCGCAGGTCGCTTGCTGGAGGTCAGCTCATTGTTCTTCCTTGACGCAGCCGCATAACCTTGTGACTAATTCTAGCTGCTCTATGTCTTAGAGCTCCCGTTGACTTGTAAACCATTGCCCGTGGGAGCGTCGGACGTCTTACTACAAAGTACATACGAACACCTTCCTCAGAAAGATACGGCCCTTATCAGTTTGATGCTCTTCTAAGCCGCAGCAGGGAGTTTTGTGGTTGCGTGTGCTGTACGGGCGTAAGGACTTTCTTTGTTTTTCTTTTTTTTTTAAGATGAGAGCGCACTTATAGGAGTCCTACGGAAGTCCTGGGTTAAACTTATGTTTTCAACCATTCGCTCGAGTCATAAGAGGTGGTTTCTTTTCGTTTATTACATTTAGCATATTATGTGCGTTAATTGACACGTCCAAAAAAGGGTTGATGGCTTAGGCAGCAGCTACTGCTACGAAATAAATACGTATCTTATTCTCTTTCCCTTTGGTTTCCATTCTCGGTCTGTTGACAAGATGGCCCCTTAATTAAACAGCCAGCTTTGAAGGACGAACACTCATTTATATTATTAGTTCTTCTTTCACTTCAGTATTTAACGAGTGCTTGGTGCCTGTTTGTGGTGCCAGCTACACCCTGTTCTAGAAGCGGGGCATAAGATACGAGAACTTGAATATATGTTGTGGAGAGCACACCATAGCGAACCTAATACAATACAATAACATCCAATGCGTGAGTGACAGCGAGGAGCGACGAAAACAGAGCAACTGAAAAAATATAATGCACCAAAGGCACGTCCAGAAATTAAATATAACAAGCCTTGCAAGTCCATCGAATATACTGAAACACTTTTTCCACTTACGGATATATAACTGAGCGCCGTTGCCTTAATGAGCGCAGGTATGTATTGAATCTGGTGCAATTAATGTTTTTTGAAGCGGAAGAAATTCTCTACAGCTCTTGTAGCGCCGGAGTCCGGCCTAATTTCGGTTACTAAAGTGCACGTATGCTCATATCGAAGTTAAACAGCATGTTTTTAATGATCGATTCCTTCAATAGACAAAGAGCCATTGTGAGGGGACGAGTTGTTTCGTCAACACTGAACGCAGTATGGTGCTGTAATCTAAAGAAACTAGTATCCGAAAAGTTGGAAAACCTGAGCCAGGGAACGCTGGCCTGCTGATACGGCACCGAAACACCCACAAACACGCACAGAACGCCTCCGAAGTTCCATGAGGCTGTGCGTCATTACATGAATTGCCTTCTATAACCACCAATAACAACCCAGCAAAATTTCGCTTCAAGAATTCAACGAGCGTGTAACAAAAGTCTTGAAGGCGCCTTTCTGTCAAGCGTTCAAACTAGACAGCAACGTGAATTTACAACGCTGGCACCGGGCAAAGATAATGAATTTTTTTTTTTTACACAGGAAATAGCCCACGACAAACCCGCCACCGTACTCGAGGCGTGCAACCACATGCTCGTGGATCTGGTTGCACGCCCCTCAGCTACTTGGCACTAGTTAGTTTGCACTAAGTGTGACAATAAGAACAACAGCTTTCCTAAAAACTGCCTGCAAGATTGTACACATCAAAGCAAGAGGACGAAAGCAAAGAATTTAAAAAAGACACCGTACCCGCAATAATTTTAAACGCCTAGGAATGCACGCGTACGGTCCCATTCGTGCTGTTGGCCTCAGGGGCGTAGGATGATATTGAACCTCGCAAGAGGAGAGGCGCCTGACTGGAAATGAGGGCCAGTCTCCGCCTGCGTTCCCGAACTGACTGCGATCAACCACGTGGCGGCCGTTACTGGGACCTTCTACAACTACAGACCCCATTGGCCGCTAATGCCATTCTGTTCTCGCTGATTAATTTTCGTACTTCTCCTGTTATCGCGTGATCTTTCATTCGTTCGTACTGCTCCTCGAAACATTGTTTTGCAGAAAAAGAAAGGCCCAGGATGTAACTGTCTCACTTCTCGGGTGGACACCTCAGCCACGCCATGAGATAAGTAGGAGCATGTGCCTAAGAGATGGCGCCAACTCGCGCTGCTGGGCCGAGGCCAAGGTCCTAGAATTCGGTATACTGAATTCTGGCGCTCCCCACCGAAAGGGGCGACGGAGGCCGAGGGCGATGCTTGGCTAAGAAAGGCAGCTGATGGCTCCTCAATACTCAAGTGCAGCTGCCACCATTTATGGACGTCCTCGAAAGCGGTACGCCTTTCCCTGCAGTGCATTTGATGCTTACATCTACTCTCCACGACGATATCCAGTGTCAATTTTTTTGTCCAGTTTGTGGTGCAGTTTCCGTTCTGACCTTAATTCCAGCGTAACTGCGTCAACACATGCCCAGCATTGTTGGATGGAAATTTTGAACATTGCAATATTGTAAGGTACTCTTATGGAAATATTAAAGAGAATGGTCCATTATTCTATTGCGTAGGAAAATCTCTCTTTTAAAGTTTTTCCGCACCTCGCATCGAGTATACAAAACCAAAAGAGAACGTTTTTGACGAAAGCAAAAACGTGAATAACAAGAAAATCCAAGCCTGCCGAGCAAGACTTACAATATACGAAAAAACTGCGCTCATAAAATCTTTCCCTTTGAAAAATGCTTCTATCCAGAATAGTTGGGTATGACTTCGCACATTATTAATATCTATGAGGTTATCGAAGAAAAACTATATTCTTCACAGGAGTTCCTGTGGGGCCAATGCCATTCAGCGATTTGTCCGTCGGCTCCAATGCAGTGGTTGGACAGCTGCGAAGCCGCCTGCGTTAATGCTGGCATGAACTCAAAAACAACGGTAGCTACTGACACTACGAGTGAACGGCCGACGTTCTACGCACTGGAGATTTTGCTCGGGGAAAGGCTGTGGAAGGGCGCTGATACACGTGTGGGCTGACAGAAACACTTGCGTATTACACGCCGCGGAGGCTTCGCAATACCGAACCCTGTGCTTGATGCTCAACGGCCTGTTTCGCTCTCTAGCGGTGGGAGCGCTAAGCTTGATTTTATGCCAACGCCGGACGATTATTGCGCAGAAGGCGACCACGACTCCGGGCCAACGTATGGGCGTAGCAATCCTCGCCACCTTTGACTGGTTCTAAATTACCGCCTCATCTGTGCCCGGCGTCAACGAAGAGAAAGTTCGCTTTCACATGGGCCCGTACCGATCAAACTTCCGCTTGTGTACTTCCGGCACGGGACAACGCATGCGATCGACTGTCAATAGAAAGGGGGCGTGTGAACCGATAGCGTGACCGCGTGGTCTTGTATCATTATGCCAGCGTGCTCCTTGCGTAAGCGGAAATACTCCGTAACGATTCACGCAGCGACCCACACAGGCAGGCTGAGCAATACGCGGCTCGAGCAATCAGCACCATCACGGAGCGACAACTATGGGGAGCGGCGGTGCGGGCTCTCGCTCTTCATAAGTAGGACGCAAAACTTCTCGAGCGCCTTCTTAGCTCGTGTTCCCCGTAAGGGTCCTTGTCAAGGCCGATATACCGTGGAATCCGCCGTGTCTGACCGTACCTACAACGGCTCCGAGCGCTGTCCGCTCAAGTGTTGCTTCACTGAATGTGCTTTGTTAGAGCTTTGCAACAAGTTATTTTACAGTGCTAGCCGTTAGTGAGACGTGTGGAGGCTTTGGTTTCTAAAGTAATCCCATGGCGCAAGGCTCGTGGCGTGTGGGAGCGATTCGTGAGCGCGTGGGACGCCTGGAGAAGTACTCATAAAAAATTCGGGAATATCGCCACGAACACGAGCGCTAGGGCTGACTACGTGGCCATCTGCAATTACCACCTCGTGAAGCGGAGGAAAGCGTTCGTTACGAGGAATTCGGGACAGCGGTCTAGTTCACTTCTTCCACTATAGGGGGCTGATGACAATAAAGTAAAGGCTGTATTTTTTGGTCTGCAAAGAAAGTGCATGGTAGCATCAAAGGTCCGATCTGAGAACCTTTTTATTTGTGAGGTGTAGCGTTACACCACTCGACAACGGCGCGACATATATTACGTGAGTGTGGACGCATTGACTACTAGCCGTACTGTGCCAGATGGGTTAGCCAGATTCAGGAAAGGTAGTTTTGGATAAATTTCCTCTTTGTTTCAAATACCACGGAAATTAAAAATGCAAGCCCACCTCCTTACCTATTTGGCGGCTCGAGAAAAACGTGATTTCAGTACTAGATTCTGCTAAAATCGAGTTTTGTTGCCAAAACAGGCTCTGAATATTGGTAGTTTCCATAGACAATCACTGTTCAAACTTTGAATGGTTTTGGAACAAATGTTAGGCCAGCCATGGTGACGCCGCGGCATTTGACGTGTGCGGGAGGTCACCTAGAATGTAAAATCTGTGTAAAAGATAATCGGTTATGTGTACCGTTAGTTATACGAAAAAACGTATCTTCTCCCATTAAAGAGCCATAGGCTGCAAGAACTACGATGTAGCGGCGCTACCTAGGAGCTCTCCAGCACCACCAATGGTCAGTCGCAGTGGAACACGCCGACACTGCGATCGAATTGCAACCAGCCGGAACTCCATTGCAAGCCCAAAATATATTTAAGAACGTTGCGCAAGCCATCTGCGGCTAGACAGACGGCCCTCCCCAGTAACAGAACAACAGAATTCGCAGCGTTGCAGGCGAAAATCGCAAGCATGCGAAACGGGCCGAAGCCGCTGGACGCAACGAACGAAACACAGAACGTCTTGAAAACGTCTTGAGCCGGGTTCAAATGCTACAGATGTCTTGCGCTAGATCAAAACTTCTCAGACATCTGCAGCAACACGTTTCCTCAGAAACATCTGTTAAAAGTCTTCAGTGAGACGTTTCCTAAGAAACGTTTCTTAACTGTCGCACTCAAGATCACGTCAAGAAGACGCACCTACGCGTTCAAGCAATTGGTAGAATGCTGCCCACATGAATTAGTGTTGAATATCATGGCAGGCGTTTTCAACCTTCACCTCTTTTATTCTAGCCATTGAATGAACACGAATTGGAAAATCATTCTGCGTTAGTCCGATGTTTTCACTTTACTTTTGCGAAAAGGAGCCGCACCGCTGCATGGACCGCTCTTTATATTCGAACTCTGAAAGCCCGTTAAGTCTTACTGTGCCCGAAATCAAGTTAGTCATAGTCCACACCGAGTACAGCTTACCCACCACTCGTAAGGCTGAACATAGGTAGTATGCGTGTCCTGAAAGCCGACGGTAGACACGCGAGTGGCTGGCCCGGCGCAGCGAATGCTGCCGATGCCGGCTTCGCCCGGTTGGCGTACTCAGTTCGCAGCAATTCTTCCATGCATCTAGCACGCCGCAGATTGCTGCTTGACGTCGCCCCGCTCGGTGGCTATAAAGTGTACAGTCCGTGACAACAAGGGTTTAACCATTTCATCCAAATCTGCACGCTGTAACTCCTTAGGTTTACACAAAAGTATGAGATCTAGTTTAGTGATTGCTTCTACGCTACTGCTTTGTTCTTAATTTTAAGAATTTCATACCTCATTTGGCTATTTGGCGTTACATTCGCTAGCAGTTGCTTGCTACGCACGCGAACTGAACGGCGTGAACACTTCTGTTCGCTCTTTGTTTTGCGCTGGTTGGCGCTTCAGGCTGGTAGCTTTTCCAAGATATTTCTTACTGCCAGCGCTGCGCTGAAATGTGAACCCTGTCTGCCGCAACAGTAAGTCACCTTACAATTGTCTTGCCCGGTGAAAGCATCGGCGTTACTGTGGAAAAGTCGCTAATGCGCCTGATTGAACTATTGGCTAGTGGATCACTCCTTTGGTTTGCAAATCCCAAATACCAGTCATGCTCGTGATTATTCGCTCGCAACGCCGACGCCGGATTTTCTGTACGACGAGGCTTTTAAGGGTGTCCCGTTAAAATAAACCCAATCCCCTGCCGCTGCACTCACGAAACTGCGTTTATGCCAGGAAGCTGTACCACTTTCAGTGTTTCACGAATAGAAGTGTAACGTTGGATATATTAAAACAGTGGGTTTTTCATGTGCTTCAGCTTTAGTTAAGTGGTTACAGATTGCTCTCACCCCGCCGCGGTGGCTCAGTGGTTACGGCGCTCGGCTGCTTACCCGAATGACGCGGGTTCGATCCTGGCTGCGGTGGCCGAATTTCTATGAAGGCGAAATTCTAGAGGCCTGTGTATTGTGCCCTGTCAGTGCACGTTAAAGAACCCCAGGTGGTCGAAATTTCCGGAGCCGTTCACTACCGCGTCGCTCACAGCCTGAGTTGGTTGGGACTTTAAACTCCAATAAACCAAACCAAAACGCTTGCTCTCGCATATATTTAGCGTACTCTATCACCTACTGCTTGATTTACGAAGTGTGTCAAGAAATTTGAGCCCTAGTAAAATCAAATGTCATCATTTGTGCCGGTAAACTGTCATATATCTTCAAAATGATCAAATTTGTTTAAAGATAGGTAGGAAAGGCGCGAATTTTTTTTACACATTGTTTGAAGTCTGTGCTCTATTGCACATAAAATGCTAGAATATTCTGGCAGGATTTATGTTTTCCAGCAACTCGCTTCCGGCCACGAGTGTGGTCCATCGCCTTGCTGTGATGTCATCAGTGACGATCGTGTTAAGAAGGCTTTGGTTATGCTATGGACTGCAGATTGGAATGTAACAATGTTCATTATCCTGAAGTGAAGATCAAACCTGACGAGGTGGCTGGTTGGCTTTAGCGTTAGACTGCTGATCCCAAGGTCGCGGATTGTTCGTGCCGGACGCGGCGGCCGTATGTTGATAAGCGCCGACATACAAAAATGCCAGTGTTCTGTGCGAATCAGCGCACGTTAAGCAACCCCTAGCGGTCGAAATCACAATTTGCAAGGGATCATGAACCGGAAGTTGTATTGGTTTAATGAAATTCCGTGACTGCACGCAAAAACCATGAAAACCAGGAACTCAAGCAATATATTGTTTATGACTTGTTTTGTCTCCGACCACGATTAAAAAAATTAAGGGGACACTTAGCTCCGGCCCAAGGGAATGACGACACAGCGTGAACGATTATTTGCTCCTTTCTTTCTAATTAGTTCCTTTTTCTATTTGCACACACTCATTAGTATGCATCAGTAGCCGCACTAGACCACACAAGGCACACACGGTTTCCCTTTAACCAAATCGAACAATCGTGTCGCAACGGCCTAATGAGGTCCAATAGGCTGTTGAGGCAAGTCATGTGGCTTTAGTTGCCGTTCCATTCAAACTAACCTGCATATTGGCCGGAGGGTCCTACCATTTTGTAACAACCCTCAGGAACAGAAGGCAATGCTTAAAATTGACCTTTCAAAGGTCTTTAACCGTGTCTGGCACAATTTTCTGTTCTTGCTTTTAGAACAAGTTAATGCTGGTTCTGTTGAGCACGAGGGATTACGTCTTTGCTAGAAAAATTTCTCTACCCGCTTGGCTGTTATTGGTTGTTTTCACAACCTGTTTCCATCTTTTCCTCTATCAAACAAGGGTGTCCATTATCGCCACTTCTGTTCGCACTCTTAGAGCCGCTATGCATGGGCATTTTGTAGAGTAGTGCCATTCGAGGTTTAGCATCCTAGATAGTTCAAAGTATTAGCTCTTGCAGATTATCTGGCTTTTTTTCTGCGCAGATAAGCGCAGCATGGATGAAGCTTTCCGCTTAACTGAGCAGTTTGGCGCAGTTTGGTCACCAGACGAACCGTTCCAAGAGTTGCGGTCTGTGGTTTGAATTGTGGGGATATACCTCAGCTGGATATGCTGGCGTGGCATGGACATGTGCACCTGCCAGGTACCTTGCCGTCCCATTAAGCGCGTACAGGCACACTGTAAGGTGTTGGAAAGATTGCGTATCAGCCGTACAGCGCTATGCTCAGACAATTGTACCACAAAGTGTGTCAATATTCCGCAAGGCTGCCGCCTGTAACTTGTTTCTGCCAACAAAAATTTATGTTTCGCAGATTATGCACTGCACCACGATTTGTGCTCACCGCTTCCTCGGCGTTTTTTGAACTTTTGATTGGGGTTCTTCCATGGAACCCACACAACGTGATTATCTTTTCCGACCTGTTAGCACGGGTGGGCTAGGTTTAGTCCATCTTTGTCTGTGGAACATTGTTGGTCGCTTTATGCTTTTCGCGACACTTCCGACCCGATACTCCGTGCGTTCTTACAGGCAAAGTTATTCAATGCTTTGTCCACACTTATTGTGTCCTCTAAATTTTCTGTCAGCCGCCGCGGTGGCTCAGTGGTTATGGTGCTCGGCTGCTGACCCGAAAGACGTGGGTTCGATCCCGGCCGCGGCGGTTCAATTTCTTTGGAGGAGAAATTCTAGAGGCCCGCGTGCTGTGCGATGTCAGTGCACGTTAAAGAACCCCAGGTGGTCGAAATTTCCGGAGCCCTCCACTACGGCGTCTCTCATAGCCTTAGTCGCTTTGGGACGTTAAACCCCATAAACCAACCAACCAAATTCTCTGTCCGCCCTTGTTCATGGGGGTTTATGCTTGAGGTATATTTTGCCGTGCGGGTTCTGACAGTCCGTTCTGCAAAAGTTTTTAGAGTACAAACACTAATCCGACGTGTACTAACCCCGAGCAGCTGGCCTAAAGCGAACGCTCCGTCAGGCGGCACTGCCCGCTCATCGTCGTCTTCTACGTAGCACAAATCCATGCTTTCGCACAGATTCGATTGTAGTAAACATTCCCTGTATTTTTTTTTAATTTTCATAGTCGCAAAAAGGTTTGCACAGACTTGATTTCGATGCTTTTTCCTCCTTCTATCAAGCATTCAGCGTAATTTGGTTTGCCGGAGCATAATGTACTTGCACGGGTGCGAAGAATGTTAGTTTCAGCATGCACTAAGACATTTTAAAAGCTACCTACGGAAATATTGTCCGTGAAGACCTGCCTCCAGAAAAAGGGCATTTTTGTGCCTTCTGTGAAATGCCGCCTCTGTGATCATCTTCAAACAGTTAAACATTCTTTCATCAATTGTAAGGCGCATTTCTGCTCTGGGATGTCTTACAAGTCCTTGAAAAAGCGAATTTATTTGACTTTTCATACCATACGATACCTCACCGGAGTGTAATACTGTGAAGAACCCCTGCATATGTTTTTTCTGTGTGCACTAAACAACTTATGGAAAACTATAATGATGAACAGGCGTTGCGAATCAGTTGTTTCGACGAAATCTCATTTTTGTCAAATGATGGTTCATCTGCTGAAAGTAATAAGCTTGGCGCCTCGATTAGCTGAGTTGGTACAGTAACTGCTCCGGTGATGCGGTGATCCCGGGTTCGAACACCGGACGAAGACGAATTTTTCTTCAATCGCGTAGTTTCCTAGAAAGCTGTTGCGTGGATGCCAACTCGATTATTACAAATCTACTCCACCTAGAGGGATTTTTCTAAAACATTTGACCAACACCTGCGCGAAGTGTATGAACAGAAAGACTTTAAACCGGAGTGGCTTTCCCTCTAGGTAGCGTGTTCAGCCTTACCTCTCGTCTAGAGCTCTGCTCCTTTGTCGTTTCTTTTTAGATGTCTTTCATGCCGTACCCTAAAAGCTTCGTAAATATTTTATGCTAACAGAACATAATTTCAATTTAACAGGTACCGTGCTTAAAGCAATAAATGAAAGTAAAATGGGTTTTCCTTCGAACGCCCGCTCTAACGCTGTCGCATTGATAAGGGCAAGGGCGTCCGCAGAATTTTTTGCAGGGGGGGGGGCCCCATTGGTTGTTGGCGCCGGAGGGGGGGGGGGGTATGTTCGTAGCAAAAAGGCACTATTTGCGGAGTAAATTTATTTATTTATATACAAATAAAATAAATAAGTAAAATACACACATGAAAGAAAAATTACAAACAGCAAATTAAAGCGAGGCTAGGAGAGATACATTGGAGTTTATCAACGAAGAAACAATTAAAATTAATAAAAATGCAAAAAGATACTATCACTTCGTGGAGAAGAGTGCTCAGTCTTGCTGCATACGGGTTCTCGACACACCCGGATTGATGACCAGCACACAGCACAATATGTTCACAAACACGCAACGACAGTCACTCAGTCAGTCTTCCTTGAACAGAAACTGTAGACGCCTCGGATTTTTCTGGGCGAATTGCGTGATGACACTGGTGATAAATTCATTTCTGTGCTTCATTACACGCTCTAGGTGCACACTCATCATACAAAGGCCGTCCAGTCTGTCGTTTGTCATCGTTGAGCGTAGCCACGTTTTCACTCTCCTCATTGTACTGAAGGAGCGTTCGACCGTACAGGTAGTAACTGGCAAAGCCAGAGCCACCTCAATGGCTTTTGCAACACCAGGGAAGAATGTCTTGGCCTGATGTAGAAGCTCGCAGTAAGTTATTTCTGATGGGTCCCCAGTTTTGTTGCACCACATCTCGTACCAAGAGATGGCCTCTTCCTTGAAGTTGTCGATGCCGTAAAAGCACTGGAGTTCTTCGGCGAGAACAGCGAACTCAACATGGCTCAAGTGCTTCATTTTTGATGGATGCAGCTGGAGAAGTTTGAAGCTCCTCTCATTGCTTTCAGAAAAGCGCCGAGCTAAAGAAGCAGTGAGGGAGTCCAAGTACGGCACATATATTGCCACACGGTAGTGTTCCTCTGGCGACTGAATCCCGTAGTTGTCTCGGTGGGCCTGACGAGAGACTTGTCTTGGTACAGATATCACCACATTTAAGTGATTGGCTGCCTCCCTTGCTGCATTCATGATGTTAGAGAACTCCTCTACAGCGTTTGTCCGGTGGCCGCGAAAAATACGTTGTAGCTCAGTGATGTGGCCATGCACAGAATGGAAGTCCATGGATACACCTTGCAGAATGTTCGTAGCTGGTTCGAGCCGAGCGCTGTACTTCGCTACAATATGCAAGCAGACGATGAAAGATGAGCTTGTTGTTGCGCAGTAGAGGATGTGAGCTCGTTGTCTAGTTGCAGCGTTCGAGCATGATTCCGTGGACGCGAGCTGCTCGAGTGCTTCGACTATGGCCACGTAATGCTGAGAGAAGATCCTAATAGACTTGTACTTTGCAGACCATCTTGTCTCACACAGCATCGGAATGTTGGGCACCAATTTTCTCCGGAGCACGCTCTCGCGGAAGAAGTTTATGGTTTGTTTGATTATCCCAATTGTGTTTCGAATTTCAGAGACGTCGTTCAAATCGTTGATGACGAGATTTAGTTTGTGACTTGCACAGTGGAAAAATAGTGCCTTCGGGAACTGTTTTTGTATAATTTTGTTCACTCCAGCTTCTTTTCCAGCCATTGTAGAGCATCCATCGTACCCCTGTCCAACGAGGTTCGAAAGAATCAGTCCGACATTCGTCAAAAGCTTCAAGATTGCCGCGGCGATGCAAGCGGAGTTTAATTGCTCCAGCTCTACAAATCCCAAAAACTGCTCTCGAACGCACACTTCGACTTCCGCCTTGTCAATAAAGCGAACGCCTATAGACATCTGCTCTTTTCCTGAAATATCTGCAGTTTCGTCAGCAAGAACGGAAAAAGCAAACGCTTTGTTAGTTTCGGTAACTATCTGCTCTCTCAGGATGTCGCCACAGATTGTGATGATCTCTTTCTGGACGCGGACAGAAGTGTACTTGGCATTGCCAGCAGAAGAAGCGAAGTGCTCCTGAAGTAGAGTATCTCCAGTTTCTACACGAAAGTCAAGCAGATCATTGAAGACTCCACTATCGGACTGCTTGCCGCGAATCGGCAAGTCATGCGTCGCGCAAAAGACAGTGGTGGAAACTATTGGAAATAGTTTCTCACGGTTCCTTTCAACTTGCGCGTGCAGTGCTCTGTTCAGCTGCTGTACAACGGGTAGCTGCTTGCCTTTCATCTCATCCATAAAGTTCTGTGAGGCCGTCATTGCCTCCTGGTGCCATTGGGATTTTACGTGATCCCTGCACGCCTCGTGCATTTTTCTGCAGTTACTGAAAGCGCGCACGATAAAACTACCTTGAGTACCCCGGTGAACACGCGGAGGAAAAATGACGCAAAAACGACAAAAGGCGCCTTTCGCTGTCGCTGAGTACGCAAGCCAGGGGGCGTAATCTCCCAGCCACTGATGTCGAAAAGGCCTCTTTCCAGGTGTTACATCCTTCTTAAAATCATATGTGACATTTGGCGACCATGGCTTAGTAAGAAGACGTAACTTCAAAAAGTCCGGTATGCCAGTGAGTTTAGCTTTGCCTAGAAACTCTCCTAAGTCATATTCTTGAGGCAAGTTATTTGTTTTCTTGATGTTGTCTCCGGACTTCGATCCCAAGCAAGGAGAAAGGGAATCGTTTCGGCTTACTGCGTGACCGGAGCTCGCTGGTGGAGTTCCTTCCATGGAGACGACGACGCCGGCTACTGTCCGGTGATGAAAGGTTGCATCGCTCTGGTCAAATCCGGACTTGAATCCCAAGAAAGGAGAAATGGAATCATCTCGGCCTGCTGCATCACCTGAACTCACTGTTGACAGAGTCCCTTCCATGGAGTCGACGACATCAGCTACTGTCCGGTGATAAAAGATTGCATCACTCTGTTCAAATGCTACACCGTTGTCACATGTCACACCAGAATCTGCAGGGGCGCATTTGGATAATGCTTCGTCAGACAACCGCTGACGCTTGAAGAAGCGTCGAATATCCATCATTCGGGACCGCGCGAGACAAAGCTGGCTATGGAGTTCCTCGGGGTTGGTAGTGTTAAAAATATATACACATTGATTGGAAAAACGGTTGAATGCGTACGTTGAAAACAAAAAATGACTATGTATGCAGCGAAAACTTATTTACAAGATAAATGCACGCTCGCAGCTTCATACACCTCGCTCCATCTTGCTCGCGCAACCGCACAGTCGAGTATTTGCACACACACTACTCGCCGCTCGTCGTTTTCTCGTCCGCTGTCTTGGTTGTTCTCAGCTTCGTTGACAACCGGCCACTAAAAACACCGAAGCACAAACAAAGAGGCGCGCACACGCAAGGAACGCCGCGCGACTTCCGAGGGGAAGGGACACTCGCCACTCCGGTCGGAAAATTTGTTTTGTGTGTTTTTATGAGGTTCAGAGCCCCAAAACGACTCAGGCTATGAGGGACGGACGGTCTCTTTACCATGCACTGACATCGCACAGTACATGGGCGCTGTTGGGATTTGAGGCCCAGCCAGAGGTGACAGGCGAGCCAGGCAGGCGCCATCGGGCTGCCTTGACCAAAGGCGCTGGTTTCCGGAGAAGACGCAAGGAACGCTGGTGTGGGGGCGCCTCTGGAGACTGCGTCGCCGTGAACAAAAGCAGCTAATCCCCTTTGCCGAAAATTCTGAAAGCGGCGCTTGTACCGAACTGCGCTCTCCCGTGGATCGGAGGAGACAGCGAGCGGCGGCGGCGCCAACTCATCGCCCGCTTGCCCCTGAGCAGTCCGACAAAGCGGGGATGGACACGGCTGATTTGTCCCTCCCTCCTGAAGAATTCATCGGTGGCCGGGGTGTGCACTGTCTGCCTCCGTGTCGCTATCTCTCTAGAGATCAAAGAAACAGGCACACATCTCAAGACGGCTCGAAACACATGCTCGCCGGTGCCGCTGTATGTCTGCAACGACGCGTCCCCGGACGCGGCACTTTGCAGATGTGACCCAAAGCGTGGAAGCAGGGCCGCTTTTACTCTTTTGGCTGAGCGCACCGCCGCCCCTGACGTGCGGCCATCACTCACGGTTCGAGTGAGTGATTTTCCAGGGGGGTGCAGCCGCCCCCCCTTGCCCCCCCCCCCTCCGGACGCCCATGGATAAGGGTGAACACTTTATCTGTTATCTACGCCTGCCTGCTTTCAGTTTGTGTGGGACTGCCCTGAGCTACTGCGTTGCCTTTTTATATGCCTAGTTGCTAAAGCTTATGCAAGTTGTTTGGTTTGGTTTGGTTTATGGGGTTTAACGTCCCAAAGCGGCTCAGGCTATGAGAGACGCCGTAGTGAAGGGCTCCGGAAATTTCGACCACCTGGGGTTCTTTAACGTGCACTGACATCGCACAGTACACGGGCCTCTAGAATTTCTCCTCCAAAGAAATTCTAGCCGCCGCGGCCGGGATCGAACCCGCGTCTTTTGGGTCAGCAGCAGAGCACCATAACCGCTGAGCCACCGCGGTGGCGTCTTATGCAAGTTGTGTGTTTTGCCCTAGATCTGCGCTCGAATGTTAACCTAAAGGCTGAATAAAGAAGCTGAAGCAATTGCGACAGTCCAGGTGGATTACAACATGGATTTGTCAAGCATTCGTTTCAATACGATTGAGAGCTCCGGCATTAAGGTAGTCCACTCAGTGGTGTTAGTCTGTATGTGTGCTGACTGCTTAACGATGTAATGAAGTGGCCTCTTCTCAGGCTGGGTTCCTTCAATTTTTAGTAAGCCACTGCACCATGCACAGCTTGCATTGTCCCGGCTACAATTTGTAATTTCTTTTTGGGCACAGGCTGCTCAAGAGTGGTTTTAAGAGAACTTCCTGGCCTGCTCATCTAAAGTTTTGGGAAGCACTCTTCTCTGCTGATACTGTTTTTCTTTCACTTCATGCTTTCTTGTACAGGTGAAAGCTGTTTGCTAATGTTTGTTCCACTAGTAGCATTCTCTCTTTTTTTTTACCTTTAGGACTGCTACTGCTCACCGGTAGATCCATGACTCTGGGCTAGTGTCATGCAAATTATCGTAGCGCATCCCACAGGATTGTTTAGAAAGCAATGAGAAGGGCACCTTAGGGTTTGGTTTGTAGTTTGTTCCACTTCTCAGGCGAGCATCTTGACTCATGCTTCTTCCGCAAAGATTTAAGTAATCTCTTGCCTGCAGTGCCCTCATTAGAACTGCATCATATAGATGAGAAATAACCTATTTCATGATGCACTGTGAGGAGCCTCATACACACACGCAGCTATATTGGTCGTATTTTTCAGATGTGCCCATGTGATGCTCTAACGGTAAGGTCGAAAAACTAAGCTACCTCTGGCATATGTCGAAGTGATGCAGGTATTACCAAGAAAGGAGCATCTATGCTATTGTCTTTATGCGCTAGTGCAGAATACCAGCCGTCAGCCACTTTTTTTGCGGCCACATCGGGCAGGTAAGAGTAAGCCTGTCTGTAAAACAGCTCGGGAGGTTATGTGAGTGAGTACATTTCTTTTGTCTAGTTTGGTCGCGGACTCTCGACAGGAACAGGTACTTCTTTCTCAAGGTAAGCCGCAAAAGCCAAAAGGCAAATGTTCACAACTTCAGTTTGTAGTAAGACAGTCCGCTTGTAATTGACTTCCCGGCTTTCTGAATCTATGCAGGCTGTTTTAGTTTTGCTTTTCAAGAACCTCCACGGTGGGCGTCTTTTTGAGTGAATGGGGATTCAGTGCGCTGTGCACAAATGCCACTGACCATGATATCATGTGGATCTATGGTTTTCGTTCGGAAATTTTTTGTCTCTGCTGTCACCCCCTAAGCAAGGAGCACATAACTGTGCTTTTGGGTTACATAATATTTTTTCACTTCTGCAGGTTGCTGAATATAGCTGGATTTGACTTCCCCAGGTTAGCTTCTAGTTTTCACCTTCCTTACAAGAGAAGTGATTTTGGTAACATCTAGCGATCTGCTCCCTGCAAATAACATCAGTGTAACTTGCTTATCAAAGCAACCAAATGCTTACTATTTTAATTTCAACCAAAACAATGAACTGACCTCCTCAGTTACTAACAGTAATTTCGTGCTCGGTTTCTTTTTTCGTGCGACTGAGAAGCATGGTTGTCTGCTGGGCTAGTTGGTGCTTAATAAATAACTTTGAAAGCGCAGGAAAATGTGCTTGGCCCGTCCTGCTCTTTTGTCCTTCGTCTTTATCTGCGCTTCCAAAATTCGGTATACTGAGATTCACGTTCTCTTTTCACAACTAGCATATGCACTTGCGGCTCCTCACTACAGCCGTATGTACACACTTCGTTACGTAAGCTCATTGTACTCGTGATCGCATATCAGCTTTGAACTAAGTTTCAAGCAGGCTCTTTTAGAAAAAGGAACTCTTTAAGATTTATTAAGCTTCTGAGCATACAAAGATAGCACTAATATCATTTTAAAATGCTTGTAATAATCCAGGCACGCATTTCTTAATAAAAAAGAACATTTAAAAAGTTCTTGAAAATGTCTACCTATAAGTTTTCAAGTCATCCACAAGTGCAGCGTTAGCACAGCTACAGCTACATGTAGACGTCTATGTCTAAGGAACTTCTTTGGTGAGACTTGTTTCAGACGTCGATTTTTTTTCCTAAAACGCTCTTGAGACGTCTCCTAGCTCTTTCTCTGTTTCATGCGAAGAGACAGGCTAACCACGATGGTGCTCCTCCGGCGCTTGAGCGCCAGTACAATGCCAGCTTGTTGGGCTCTGCATGTTTGGTAGACGGTACACTCACTAAGGTCCGGCGAATTGGCAGCTGCACACTCAAGCGTCATTGAGGAGTAGCATCGTAAGGAAGCAAGGTCAAGAACCACTAGAGCTGAAATTCAAAAATTTTGGCAATTTATTCAGGAATTAAACATCTTTATTTCGATACTTTTGGACCAAGACGCAAGCAGTCAATACTAAGACAATGTTCACGTATGTGTTGAAGCTGTTACTAAGCATGTGTTCACGCACGGTTACAAGTCAGTGAAACTTTGCTTTTTTGTGCACTACGCAAGAAATTCGCGCCACTGTCACCAATGCCTTCTGCTGCCTTTAAACTCATCGCGTCGGCGAACACGATGTTGCTGAGTTTACAATCGATGACCGTTAATAAACTTGCAAACATCTTATTTCACGCTGTTCAAACAAATGTCCTCGTGAAGCATGCTGAAGAATTCGGTAAACAGCTGGTAATTCTGAGATGTATTTTAAAACCTAAAGAGCTTTGAAGCACTTTTTGTTGACAATTCAGCTTCTTTCAGTGCCGGCCTTTCGTCGTCTCTACTGTGGGCACATATACTGGCTTACACGTTTGGCATGTTCGCCAATTGTTTGATCTTGTATAGAGTCTTCTTTAACCCTATTTTAGGACATATGTTTAGGAAACAGCTCCGTTCAGCTCCCGTAGATGGAAACCGTCCAAAAGAGCATCGTATCTTCTTTCGCACACCCCAGATTATCTTGACCAACAGGCGCCCCTTAGGATGACAGGCGAACGACACAAACGCAGCAATGGACTAGAAAGGAAGGTTCAGTGTTCCCTAGCTGAAGACAGTCAGACTGTTCTCATTCCTTCTTCCTTGGTTGTGCTAAGTCATTTCTTTGATAAACTTATCAATCAGCTGCATTTGTCAATCCGCTTTGTTAAAGCATATAGTAAAATTACAACGAGCAATATGGGAAAGTCGAGCGCATTACAATGTGGCTGCAGAAAAGTGGAGCGAAGACCTCAAAACGCTTCCCACAAAGCGCGCGCAATGCGGCCGCGAGGCGTTGTAGGCGAGTGCGTGCTAAATAGCCAGTGCGCCCAGATAGCGCTTTTCACGCCAATTTGACCCGCGCAGAAATGCCGGTGGCTTAGTTCAGCGTGGCCCAGTGCCTGGCACGGTAGCGCCGCTAATAGGCGCCACATTATCCGGCAATCTCGAAACTCGATAAGGACTAATGAAGACGCTCGAGCAGCTGCTCGCCGAATAATTTAGTGCCTCATTTGCATGTCAGAGAAGCGCTTGGGAAGTGAAGAAGCAGCGGCGGGAACGGTGGCGGGCACGCCGAATTGTTAGCGAGACCGTGCGAACTCCGCGGCGCCGAGAGCTGGTTAGCTCGTTTCCGCTTCCGCCTGACACGCTGAACTCTCGCTTTCAAAAGTTCAAGACCGATTCGCCCAGCAAGCCGGAGGAAAGATGTCGCCTTTCTTCACCCTCGGGGCAGCCGCCGCGAGCTGCGGTGCCGGCGGTATTCACTGGCTCCAGTCTGCACGCGGCTTCTGCGCTGCCGGCTTTTTTTTTAATAATTTACTCTCTCTGAGCAACCATTACATGTTCTATTTACTAAAATACCGACCACTTTAATAAACTTAATTTTCCAGAAAGAAGTAGCAAAAAAAAGTGTTGTCACATTCTTCTCATCGTGCTAAAAACTAGTAGAATAAATATAAGGAGTTATTTTCAAGCCACAAGCCTTCTTTATTGCTGTGCCATTTGTGTAGTGGTAGTAGTTATTTTCTTCTAACTATTTTAACAACCAGCTTCCTTTGCTACGGTTTCGAAAAGCTCATTGGTAGAATGAAGGTTAGAGTTCAAAAAAGCATGAGACTGCGTAGATCGCTTTGAGTAGGATAATTCACAACCTAGCTGTTTCCCTGTTGCCTGTTGTTTGAAACCTAATTTTACAAACTTTTTTTTCATGAGTCCATTAGGGATTGGTGCCGCGTCCAACTGCATTTTTGAGCTCACACTCTATGGCGACTAGTACAGAACGCTTCCTCATCGAGACGGATTGCGCACTGAATGCGACCTACAATGGAGCATTAAGAAGCTCGTACAGGCTACATAGGGCCGCCACTGGCGGTGATGGCAAAAAGAATGCTGGGCTGTGCAGAGGTCGCAAAATTTGTTTACTAGAAGTATATTTTTTAATGAAAATTCGCCTGTGATCGCCTCTCTAGACATGACACAAGACAAAATTTGTTACACCCTGAGCAGTGCAATCGGCCCACACGCTGGCCTGAAAAACATGGAAACACACTAAGGTTTAAATGAGCACTTGCGTTTAGAGAAGGAGCGGTGTACTGCAGGACGCGGTGGAGAGCTCGCGGCTCGAAACAAGTGTGCAATCAGAATACCTGCCGCGAGGCAGTGAAATTTTCCCCATATCGCAATGAACGATACATGCTCTTAGGCTGTTTTGCCTAACCTTACCCACGGTATAAAGTATCTCATGCCATTTCAGGACGGTGAGGCTCAGGCAGCACTCTTGTTGACCGTCGAATGCACAGAAGATTTTCACTTCGTTTACTTTTCTAATATGGCTTAAGTTAGTTTGGAAAGCTGTACATGTATGGAAGTTTTCATTCATATTGTTCATTCAAGAAAAACGCTAATAAGACGGCTCAAAATTCTAGAAAGGTAGCTCTATTCTCAACGCTTTCGAGTTCACCACGCAAAAAACCGGAGGCTCTAGAGTGTACAGCCGCTTGGGCACACTGCAGGGACTAGAGCTACGCTAACTAGAGAACAACGAAAGCGGCTTGCAAATGCGTGCTATTAGGCAGTTTAAAACCTGGTATTCGTGCTGCTCTTTGATTCGGACCTTTTACGCCTTGCTTCTTTTCCCCCTATCGACGATAAATGTACGGACTTTGCAAAGGCAACAAGGCTGCGTGGCTTGCTTCTAAGATGTGGAGTGGAACACTCAAGACCAGGGCTCTTTGGCAACAATTTTAAATGTGAGGCAGTTGTGGAATGTAGTCATGTACTGTTGTGGAAATATTGAAGGTAATTGTTTATTCTTCCGATGCGTAGGGAACCTTCTTTTAAAGTTTGTCCTTCGATAACATCGAATAGTTAAGGCGTTTCAGTTAAGACATTTTGGTTAAGACGTTTTTGATGTATTTGGGAGCGTTTTCGACGATTGCAAAAAGATAATAGTGACAAAAAAATTGCAGGCGACACTTAAGCTCCGCACTAAGGGTGTGACGCGCTAGCGTTATTAGGTTAATGCCCGTATATGCGGAATTTATCCTTCTCTACTTTACATTCATGAATAGCTGGGAGTCCTCGTACCACCACTGGCGCAGTGGTGCAGCGGTTAAGCGATGCGTCACTGCCCTGCGATGGCAGATGGTGCCACGGGTGGGGCTTGTGCGACCCAGATTGCTCTTCCCCACTAACATCTCGACACCAATTATTTCTTCAAGAACCGCCTGCCACGCTGTTTAATTTTCCCACAATCCGGTGGGCAGTTTAAAATGATGCTACAAGGTCACGTGACCTAGGTGGCCCGCCTACGTTGATTCTTCGAAGAATTTGCGCCAAGAACGACGAGAACGCCGGATTTTCTGCAGAATGGCAGCCTTAACGCTCTCGCGTTAAAATGCCAGCCTACCGAGGGGAGATCTGCGGATATATTGATTGTCATAGCGAAATGTTTCGATGTATGTGCAAACTGAGTTCATAAACAGCTTCCCGTTGAAAAAAAAATGGACTTGTCGAGGATTTCTAGGTATGTACGCCACGCTTGAAGTTCAAAATCAAGATCAAAGCTCAAAATTCAAGTTCAGGAGAATCCTTGTCCCCACATTTAAAGATATTTTCATCCTTAAAGAAGACGTAAGGGCTACACTATATAGGTGAGAACCAAACTACGCACCTGCTAGCTTTAGGTGAAGACGGTACAGACAGAACGACATGCCTAAAGAGGTAGACCTCCACCCGCCCGGCTGTTTCATCGCGGGTGCAAAGACGGTAGACTGGAAACAAACCTGGGCAGATGCTGATAGCGGTTGTTTAGTATACTGGCGATGTTCTACAAGAGTAACCTCTTCAACAGCCCATCCAGGGTCAGGCAGCGCCAAAAAGGCAGTGCCTGTTACGGCATGCTCCTAAACATCAGTGTCCTATAAAACCGCATCTAAGATCGTGAGCCGCCATGGAAGGCAACTCTCCCCATGCCTCTGCTTCATCTCCAAGGTAGAGCAGCAAGGTTTGGCGGTCGTCATAAAAGTCCGGTAATAGCTGAAGGAAATACTCCATTTCCCTCCAGGTCCCAGTTCGTGCGCGGAAGGGACAGGGCACGTTGATTCCTCTTCAATCAGGCAAATTTGTAGGCAAAGTCGATGATAAGGTGCCGCCGGAGAGAGGCTTTTTTTTTTTCTCGGGAGGGTCTCTGAGCTCTATGAAGCATTCTGCTTCGGTGCTACTTCTGACTCCTGTGTGAACGGAGATCCATCGGAAACGCGAGGTGAATTACTGAACGAGAGCTTATGGATTGTGAAATGTTTAGGAGAATTCCCCAAGGTGGAGTAGCCAGTTGAGATGAGTGCCAGTTGAGGGATCTTAAGCTACAGTTGCCCGATACTGACCGATTTTGGAGTCGCTCTAGGACCGTTTGAGATAAGGTAGGGTTAGAAAACATTAGGACTCAATCGCTCAAAGAAAGAAAGGCGTCCAAGCGTCTCTCCAGTGTCTACATAATGTGCCGCTGCAGAAGATGGCATTCTGCAAAGTTAGTCTGCCCAGTGCAGAATTGAAAGGCAAATATCACAAGAGCGGCAAAAAACAAATTGTTTGTTGCTGCACCCGATATCTGCAGCTGTAAGCGCTAGTCATCTCCGTTGGCTTTGTTCATACGCTCCGGCATCACAGATTTTGCTTCAGCCATTGTTGTATACTCTTTAAAGCAGAAGACTGAGACGACCAGAAGGCAATTTATGCCCGCATATTCTTGGAGACCCCCCCTCCTGAGGTTTTTCTAATGCAAAAAACAACCATGCAGCGCTAAAGGTTCAAAGGACCATTAAGAAGTTGACCTTTAAGTTCTGGCTCGAGGCGGCTTAAGTGCGGTTTGGCCCAGCCTGGTCTCGGCCGATAGAATGTAAAGTGCAGAAGCAACCTGTGAAAAGCCCACCCGCAGACAAAAAATGCCTTTCACATGGGTGACGTGTGATGGTCTAGAATTTTCCAACTCAGCCTTTCACGCCACTTCCATAGTTCGAAATTTACTCATAAAGGCCCTGCAACCCTTTCTGAGGATGGTAAATAAACCGTCCAATCGTAAAGTTTTTCTGTCAGAAACAGTTCAGCTAAATACTACGATTCCACATGCAGCAGAGAGCGTGGAATCACGCTCGAAAGTTAAAATTCGTTCCCTCTTCGTCTAACACCCCAACGTGCATAGGTTTCAAAACTTCCATTCGCCTGATACTTTCGGGCTCAGATGAATGCCAGGGAGCTACTTCAGCAAAAGAGAGCTAAAATAACGGTCAGCCGAGTAGTAGCCGCGCAGCGTCGGCAGTTCGGCTAATCACGCGCCTCATGACCGGCTAGGATCAAGTAGTTGCCTTGCCAGACAATTAACAGAAAAAGTGAAAAAAAAAACGCACTACTATGACAACAATGGCTTTTCACTGGAGTGGCGTCGTTGGAGAGGTGTCTAGCTTAAACACTACTATGAATCACGAGAGGTTACCAGACGCTACGGGACAAATTATATGCAAGCCACTAGAGCACTCGTCAAACCGCCGTTAGCACTCTGGAAAACATTATGGAGGAGTGGTCACGGTCGCTTTCCAAGTAGTCACGGTGATCCGCTATTAACACCTTGATTCTGATAACTAAGGCTGTGCATGCAAATATTCAGGTTGATCTTCAGCGGCTAGCTTCCTACCAAGAGCACAGCTTGTGATATGAAATAATTTAAATACAATACAGGCTAATATTGTGCGTGCCGGACTTACCTTCTATCACGTATACTGTATGCACTGGTGTACGGTAAAAATCGAACGTATGTAGAAAACCAGCGGAAAGGACGCATTCACAAGGAGGAGAAGTACACAGGACAACGCTGTCCTGTGTAGTTCCCCTCCTTGTGAACACGTCCTTTTCGCTGGTTTTCTACGTACCATGCACCAACTGTCCCAACAAGCTACGCTTCTTCAGTAAAAATCGAAGCAAACTCGTACTGAAAACTACACCGGTTAGATTACCTGTTCTAGAGGCTGTGGAGAATATTGCAGGGCGAATACAAAAATTGTAGATCACTTCCAGAGACGATTTATTTGAAATTCACACTGTATTTATTCTTCAGAATTTTAACAGCCTCTCTATAGTCAGTAATAAAAGACGACTACTCAATTTGAAAAAATACGGACGTGGTGACTAACGTTACATTACTTCATTAATGCATGGCTATTGGCTTTAATTGCTGCCTCAGCGCTCAGCACAAAACAACGGAAGAATGTTAACGCATAATGCGAAGAGCTGTTTAGGTTATGCTTCATCTTATCTGTGCTATTCATCCCAGCTTTCGCGCCCTCTCTTTTTTATTTTTTTTTGTACCCTCCGAAAATGCGCTTTCCGACAAAAATCAAACCGTTAAATATCCGTGCTCTATGGATTCATCTAGGACTCTAAGCGGCCTATCTTATTTGGGCACTAAAGGACGTGTAGTAGAAAAGGACAAGGATAGCGCTTTATCTTTGTGTGTTCTTTTTATTGCATAGTCCTTTTCCGCTACGCTTATCATGTTATCAAATGCATCAACCCACCTAACTATCTATTCTGGTATTATTAGTTCACTTGCATGTCCTACACGTTGAGGATTACCCTGACCACAGCATGCAAATGATGCGGCCTTGTATCTGATGCAGGCTGCTGCTGACGTACCGTACACACGCTGCTCGCATTGTTTGATCGGGTGAAGGTGGCCTGCATTCGTGCCTGCCATTAATCTGACCACCGGCTGATAGACTCTGCTTCACTGCCATGTAGTTATTTTACAATGCACTGTAGTTATGTTTTAAGCGCCTTCGTAGCGCTTAAACCAGCCGTGGGATGGCTACATCAGCTGCAGAATCCATGCGGAAGCACAAATTGGAGCAGTTTCTGTCGTGCTTACTGTGGACATCGACGTGTCGTTCACGAGTAAAGAAACAGACACAAGTGCGTTCGTAATTGTACAGCCTTACCTTACGTTTTCTCATTCTCAATGATGATGTGGAGCTATCGACGTAGTTTATGCTGCTCGGTTCTTTTCTGTGATGCGATCCTTTCACTGCACGGGGGCTCAAGGGTCGCAGTTTTCGTCCGATATGGGGATAGCATCGCCTAGTGTGAGCGCGAAGTCAACCAGCAGTTACTGGCATAGGTCTCACTTATATGACTATATCTGAAAATTGCTGCTACCGCCTAAGTGACTATTTCGGCAAGTCGGTGTATAGAACTTGAAGCAAACGCTCCTAAAGTAATGAAAATTTGGCTTTAAGATGGCTGCCATTGTAATCGCAAGTCATTATGTTCTTTGATCACGTCTGTAGCTTAGAGCGGTGACGACCGTTATTTTACTCATATCAATGACGTCCTTTGCTGAAGGAAAACATTTGCGTCACTGAATATTTCGCTAGCAAATGCGAGTGTCTCAATTGTTTCTTCAAGGCCTATATTTTTGGGTGAAAAACTTATGTGCGTTTAAAAAAAAACTAATGCTGGTTCACAGATTTGTTACGTGCCGAAGCGGGGGCTATTCACATGAGTCGCATTGTAGTGGAGGACTTCGGATTATAATTTCGATCCAATGAAGTTTTCAGCAAACGGGCGTAAGAGACGACATGAATCCAACTCATTTTGTTTATTACGAACAACACAAGGGGACGATGGGGTTGCAGAAACAGGCACACATGATTCACGCGATGTTTCTGGGAGAAGGTGGTACGCATGAAGTAAGCGAAGAGTGGAATGCATGGTTCGGGTATCGTTGTTGATGGCACAATCGAACACGAGGAAGAGGTATGTGGTCCGGCTGTTCTGTGGGACGTGGCTCGTCATCTGAAGGACAAAAACAAAGAATCAATGTTGACGCAAATTATATTCGTAAGAGCATACGCAGCCGTAGATTAAGTTATTTGGCTTAGTCCATTTGGGTACCATTTAGCGCGGATGCAGACCCCACTTAATTGAAAAACACGACCGGAAATTTTTCGTATAACACTGGAAATTCCCGGAGTGATTTCGGACAAAAGTATGTCTTCATTGATAACAATTACTTTTCAAGTTAAACCGTTCTCTGAGTGTTGCAGGATATCTTGCCATCCTGACAGAAGTCGACACAAACACGCGTAAACCTTGCGAAGGCCGATTCAAAGATTACAGCGCCCAACGTCAATGGCCGTCCTAACAGTGTTGCGCTCCTTCTGAAAAAAATTTCATGTCACCTACATCCGGCAACGAGATATAACGCGTTTTTTTTTTGTTACCAGAGTGCCCACTGCGGCTGCAAACAGCATCGCTGCTCGCAGGTAGCCAATGAAATAGAAGGCTGTGGTGACGACCCTGTTAGTAGAGGACCCTTGTGAGCGCAAAACCGGAACTCCCAGTGCTTTCTCTACCACAACGTTCCAGGTCCCCAGTTCCATAGCCTTGCGTTTCGGCCAGAGCTAGCGTATTCTGTAGAATGTTGAAGCCCGCTGTGCATACTCTACTTATACGTTATCGGATACTCTTTACATGCGGCGTCATATACACGGTGTTTCACCTAATACTTTACACAATTTATAAAAATACTCTTTTTGAGTAAGAAAAGAGCTTTTTCGGGATAGCATTTTCAGCGTTGTAGCACATCAGAATACACTTAGACGTGCTAACTAGCAAGCTGGTTAACTAATATTGAATAGTTACCTTTTTAACTACTACTGTTAGGCCCCTTAATTATTGAGAGGCGTGTAGCCCACCGTAAATAATATCCATATCACTTTTAAGAATTTCGAAAACGAGATTACCCTCCGCACCTGCCCAACAATTTTTGGCTACGACCCGCGAAAATGCATGCGGTTTCGAGAAGCTTGCACTCAAAGCAACCTCCCCAGAGTGCGTAACTTGTCTAAATAGCCAAAATTTGTCGGGCCACAGCGCCGAGGGTAACCGTGTTTTCGAAATTTTAAAAAGTTATATTGATATTACTTACGGTGGGCTACACGCCTCTCAATAATTAAAGAGTCTAACGGTAGTATTTAAAAAGTTAACTATTCAATATTAGTCAAACAGCCTTCTAGTTTGCATGTCTTGGCTGTATTGTGATGTACTATAGTGCTGACAATGCTATACCGTAAAAAGCGATTTTCTAGCTAAAAAAGCCTATATTTAAAAATTGTGAAAAGTGTTAGGTGAAACACTCTGTATATTGGTCAAACTGGAAGATGTGTTAACAAACAGCCGGTGAAGCATGAAAACAGCCCAAAAAAAACACTTTCGCACAGCTGCTCTGTGTTAGAAATGCGAATGCGGGCATGAAAAAGAGCACGGAAGGAAGGGAAAAGGTGATCCTCTTTTCCTCAGAATATTTCGTTGTAAAAAGTGTAAATGTGTGTGGGTTTACATGAACACACCCGTTTTATTTAGAAATAAAGATAGACTGACAAGCGAAGTCATGGAGGCTTTCTATACTCATAATAAGGACGCAGAATTCAACAGCAATTCTTTTGTGACTTTGTTTGACAAGGAAGTGGAGTATCTAACCTCCAGCATGTCATTGACGTAATCGTGTCGGCTGCGTTTCGTTTTTTTCTTTCGATTGTTTATAAATGCGAATTTTTTTTCTATGAACTAGTCAGCGCCGGTCTGTGTCTCCGTTAAGTCCGGTTTTTGATGCGGTGTTGACGCGCAGTAAATATCACGACATACGTTTCCTGTTTCTTTCCGAACGCATTTTCATTATTTAAGTTCGTTTGTTTATTCAGATTTAAAACAATATGCTGAATACGAAGTATACTGGGAACTAAGCCACTGGCCGGCATTCGTCATGTTTCTTGCTCCCATTACTGTGCAGCAAAAATGTTCGGCGTTATGGGTGGTGTTTAGTACTTCTAGTTAAATTTTTGACGCATGAACGCTATCGAGACTGTAATTCAATAAGTTCCTATCTGCATAACATATTCTCTTTAAAATGAGGTAGAAGGAAAGGTCCGCTAATTATGAGATGTAGATAACGAATTGTCTTGAAAAATTAGGTGAAAATAACGTGCATCACACCATGAGAAAAGTTTTCAGCACACAAGGGAATTGAAAGAGGGGCTGGTTATGGCATAAATGATGGAAGCCAACAGACACCGAAACCAAGGAGCATAGGCGATCTTTTTTTTTAATTTGTAGTTTTCTATCAATGGGAGATTAATAAACGGTGAAGAAAAAACAACCACATGCCGCCGACGGGATACGAAACCCATGACCTCTGCATTTCGCGTCCGGTGTTCTATCAACCGAGCTAGGGCAACTAGGGCAATGACTGTCCAATGTTCTGATTTTGGTTGTATTTATGTGTAGTGTAACCGAAAGTTCAGAGTGTACACCAGCGCCACCCTCGTACATAGCGACGGACGCAGTACGTCCTGTATCCGCGAGTGCTGCGTAGGAACGTGGTCGAACGGCGAGGGCGGAAGCTGTGCGAGACCCTCTTATGCTACCTATGGCATCAAGACTGCGAGATTCAAGACTATCGTTAAACTATTCAGCAGACAAGGGAATAGAAGAAGGCGCTTATTATGATATACAAGACAGAAGCCAACAGTCACCGAAAACCAAGGAGCATGTTAATGTAACGTCAGAAATGTTAATGTAACTTGACATGCTTCCCAGTGAAGAACCGTCTGGATTGAGTCACTGACTCCCCAACTTATTGTATTATAACTTTTGCCTTCTTACATCGCACTATCGCATCGCATGTTTTTCACATAACTGGTCCCATTTGGGTCTAAGGAAAAAACCAGGTGCGAGTAATAATTGTTGATTGCGGCGAATGCAAGAGCGTTACATAACATATGAACACACGACATGCCAAGAAATTTATGGTCCCATCTCTTCGCTAAATTGTCTATGTTTGATATGTATATTTCATATTTATCCCACTAAGTTGTGCCATAATAGAGAGGAAAACATTTCAAGTACACAGGCGGAATGCTCGGCATGCAACTGCTGCAGAAATTCATTACCCCCCCCCCCCCCCTTCAGTTTCATATCCACGGCCCTCTATTTTGTTGAGACTATCTGTTCATCGTCTCCTGCTTTTTCCCACTCCTTGCTCTTCCTCTTCATGAATGCTCAGTGAATTAACATGGGTAATCTGTCATTCCAGTTCCACGCCCATGAATGCTGTGCACAATACAATATTTAACAGTGTACGCTTTCAAAGACATGGGTGCCCTTTATTGTTATTGAGGTCAGCTCAGAGCTGCGTTTTTATACAAGTGAGCTGTACAGTGATGAGGCAAACGTACGTGTGCGAAAATGTAGCGCGCAAGCCCTAGTGTGCATTTCTGCATTAAACATCGCATTGACCAACGCTTTCTGCTCATTCGGGACCTCTCTATTCTGTATCTATTCAAAAGAACGCGAAGCTTTGCTGCAGCTTTTAACGACAAAATAATCAAATGTCACAGCCGTATATTTTGTTGATGTGTCAAACTGCGAGCTAAATTTCGTGAACTTATTCAAGACATCTGGAATGTGCTGGGATTAAATCCACTGTCAGCGACTCCTTCTTGAACAATCAGCGTTCATAATAAGCGCTCCAAAAGCAAGGTAACCGAAACTAAAGGAGCTCTTGACGTGTAATGGTCAAGCTGAATGGCCGCCCGAAAGCAAGAATTGCATTTTTCTTTAGTAACCGCCAACCGTTTGATGGTTTTGTGTGTCAGTAATAACGTTGTCCTTTCTATCTCAGTGTGAGCATGAAGTTACAGCACCCAATGTCCCAAAGCTCATGCCTGCCGTTGAAGTGAAAGGTTGACAACAATTCGGACTTTTGATCTTGTTTTCATTTTCGCGATACCGTCAAAGAGGTTTCGCAATGCACCTGCCACAACTGTGTCTAGGTAGAGGAGAAGAAATTTAAGCTCCGAAGTAGAACTTGCTTACTGCTAATTATCGCTCACCTGTAATGTTATACAAACACTCCTTGCACATCTCACAACAATCTATTAACATGCGATAGTAAGAACTCGCTTCAAGTACGTAACTGTGGCTCCTCGATGCCTGCGTGAAGCCTAAAGCCGCAGATGAAACCTACTTTCTCCGTACTGCTCTCTCATTGCACTCATTTAATGCTCGACGTCTATTTGGTGCAAAGCAGTTGACAAAATTTCTAAGTCTTTGTAGGTACCAAGTATAAATTTAGAACAACCACCTTCGCAAGTATAAATTTGGAACAACTACCTACCATGAGCCAAAGGCCAAAAATTAAAACACATTGCATGCGAAGAAAATGAAGCTGAAAGAGTGTGGTTGCCCGTCCTCTAAACCAAGTAAGTAACTTTGAAAATATACTAATCTAGACACTACTTTCATAAGCAAGGTTAATCGCTTCTCAATGTACTGTAGACCGACAGAAAGTTTGAAATACAAAACCGCAGACAGCGAAGAGAACAAGAAGCCTAGACATTGGGAAACTGCTAAATAATAACACGTATACCCAAAACTATTATTTGGCGCTCAGAAGTGAAGCATGCCATTACCTTTAGAAACACACTGTGGCTCTTGAAGCGCTATCTGAGCTTGAAGCGGACCACAGGACAGCGCTATCAAGCGCATGTTGTTTAGTACACGCACAGTCCGAATTTCACATGATCTGTCAGGGGCATGAAAATTGCTTTCACGGTATTGTTACCGCTTTGAATTCCATACTACTGGGCATCTGCTTTCACATTCTCCAACTTTCTAATAAATTTTCATGTTCTTTTTTTCCTGAACTTTTACAATAGAACGACACACCCGATAACAGTATGCAAACTGAATATGAGAGAAGCAAATATTTCACATAGCTAGCAATACTTAGCAACCAATCGACTTTTTTTCTTATTTTGCTTATATTTCATCTGTACATTTTTTCATCTGTACTTTTTCTGCCGATGCACGCTTTGGATTTCTTCTACGACGGCCTTTGGTGATGTTGCATTATGCATACTGTTTATTTTTGTTTTCCCTATCTGTATACTCTTCCTCCTTAGGCCCAGGCCTGCAGTATTTCACAACTAAATATGACAAATTAAACACCTCTAAAAATGAGCAATGCGAAGGTTGCTAATTTCAGCGCATTCAATAATTAGCATAAAATTCAAAATATTCATGATTGATTTAGGGGACCTCCAACACTGCAGTTAAGTGAGATTTCCGTCAAAGACTGTTCTATTTTTTTCAGTCATTAGCAAACGTGCCCCGATTCAAATGTGCCACGATTCCAGGATCTCACCATGGGGTTGATGCATGTTTCAGGCTGGGATGTCTACCACCAACCCGCACCGCCTCCTCCTCCGGCCGCCCCGCCTGCGGGTTGCCAGCCGCCTCCGACATCCCCACCAGAGGGCTGCCAGCCACCACCGCCGCCGCCGCCGCCGCCGCCTCCCGACTGCCAGCCGCCAGACGAACCTCCGGACTGCCAGCCAGCTCCAGCGCCGTCACTGACTGCTGCAGGCCAGCCTGCGCCTGCTCCGCCCCCGCCAAGAGTGGCTCGCCATACAGCTCCAGCTGCAGCGCTGGCGACGGTACCGTGGCTGACCGCAGCTGCTCCTCCGAAGCTGCTCACGCCGCCGTGGCCGCCTCCGTGGCCTCCGTGGCCGCCACCAGCCCCACCTCCGTCAGTGCGGATGACAATTATGCTCTCGGGAGCGCCACCTCCAGAAGCGCCGTGCTGTCCCCCACCGTGTCCGCCGTGGCCGCCTGCTCCACCGTGAGCGCCGGCGCCTCCGTGACCATTGGCTCCTCCGTGACCGCCGCCACCATGCGCCCCACTGCCGCCATGGCCCCCATGACCACCGGCACCGCCGTGGCCGCCACCTCCATGGCCGCCACCTCCGTGGCCGCCACCTCCAGAGCTAGAGCTCAGTGTCTTGATTATGTACACGTGTTTGGTCACGCCACCAGGAGCTCCGCCACCGCCCTTGCCACCGTGGCCGCCTCCGCCGCCAGCTTGCCATCCCCCACTTCCACCACTCTGCCATCCGCCCGCACCGCCACCGCTTGGCCATCCACCAGCGCCGGCGCCGCCACCACCGCTGGGCCAACCACCAGAGCCAGCGCCGCCGCCACCGCCGCTAGGCCAGCCTCCGGAGCCGCCACCAACTTGCCAGCCAGAAGCACCGCTGCCTCCGCCAGCTTGCCAACCCCCAGCGCCAGAAGCACCGCTGCCTCCGCCGGCTTGCCAACCCCCAGCGCCCCCGCCAGCTTGCCAGCCGGAGCCGCCAGAGCCACCACCAGCCTGCCAGCCTCCTCCATCACTTCCACCATGGCCGGACTTTCCAGCACCGCCGTGTCCACCACCGCCATGTCCGCCTCCACCGCCGCCGCCGCCGCCGCCGCCGCCAGTGGTGGTTACAGTACGAATAATGTAGATGTGCTTCACACCGTCACCACCACTTCCGCCGTGACCTGATGGAGTGAAATTTAGTTGGTTGGAAAGCATAGGCAGCTTGTAGTTAACAATGTTGTATCCGTGTTACAAATGTACTCTCTGGACTTCAACCCATGTCTCGTGTAACGAATTTCAATGCTCTGAGCCGCATTTTTTCAATAAAACATAGCTAAAGCCCTGAAAACATATTCTAATTCTACCCACTCAACGAAAATGGAGATGAGATATGAGAAAATTCAGCACGACACGTCTGGATCTCACCGGAAAAAAAAATAAAAAGAACCTTCAGAGCACGCGTCTTGAATTGCTTTGACACTAGCTTATCTAGTGAAGCACCTTCACAAGGTTTCTAGTTCGTCTCTTACTGCTACTGTATTATAGCATGTCAAAGCTGGTATATAATGGTATTGAGAGAAATTCGCTTGAAATTTCTTAAGCCTCCTGAATACCCAATGCAACTCACCGCTTCCGGCTCCGGCTGCGGCACCGAGCCCTCCACCCTGCCATCCACCTGCTGCACCTCCGCCAGCAGGCTGCCAGCCAGCACCACCAGAACCTCCTCCACCCTGGGGCTGCCATCCGCTTCCTCCGGCGCCACCACCACCACCGGTGCCACCTGACGCCTGCCAGCCGCCGCCACCACTGCCACCGCCGCCGCCACCAGCTCCAGAGTCACCACCTTGCGGCTGCCAGCCGGCCCCGGATGAACCACCCTTGCCGCCACCGCCGGCTTCTGGTTGCCATCCAGAGCCTCCTCCGCCAGAGTCTCCTGCTGCATCGCCGCTGCTGGGACCTCCGTAGCCTCCGAGGCTACCGGCTACCGTAAGCCCGATTAGGCATGCTATCACTATCTGCAAGCAAGGAGAACGGAACAGTCAAGCATTGCTGCCATGCAGTGTGACTCCATCGTTTATACTCTTTAGCGCTGCCGATTTTAAAATTTATATCGCTGCCCTTCCGCCCGCATTCTAATGACTAGTGTTTGACAGTGTGAAATAAATAAATGGACACGTGCACATCTTCCTCGGACAGTGCCAAACGATTTTCGATCCGCTGGTTCTTCATGACAAGACCAATTTTTGTCCCGAGCACATATTTGACGTCTATAACAGTTCGCGGTGATTCTGGTGGGATTGCGTGCATTTTCACTGAAAATGAATATATACTCGGGAGATATTGGTCGATAGTTCCCTCTCAGTTTAGACATAAAGCTATTTTATTAGCCTTAAAACTTCAGTCACTCTATGGTGGTGATGATTTATCTATTGACCACATCTTAATCTCTATATCAAAGCATTTCACTTGCCACCTTCCATTATTACATCTAACGACTAAAACCAGCGCTTGCAATTCCAGCAGCTGCTTTTCGCATCATCGCGCGTGTTTTTTTTTCTTGTTGGGCCGAAACCAAGCTTTAGGGCTAAAATTAAACTTCCATCGTGTTATTGCAAACGTGCAATATGATTATGGAAACAGCCTTACCACTGTGTGATGAAGTTTCGGTAATGCAGTGCAAAAACGGACGGTTATGCTCATTGCAAGTTCCTTTCCCGAATGCTGAACAGCGAGGAGTTTCGTAGAGAAAGGGTCGTTTCGGTGGTCATTCAGTGCGGTAGTCTTCACGTCGCGCCACATATTTACGTGGATTTTTTGCTCAACGAGTGCGTTGAGTAACTGACATTAAAATATCCGTTAAGGATTTTAGGTTGTGCTTAAATCATTTCAAATGTCTCATTTCTAGATGATCCAGGAAGGATGTGGTGTGGACAAGGTTTTTTCAAGTCCATTGTGTTGAGGAAGGTATTAGTTCCTTGTACGATTCGGAAGAAGGCATTTATCACTGCTCTTCAACCAACGCTATACCAGGATTTATCTGTAATGTCTGGTCTAACCAACCTCACGTTTTGCATATGCGTATTGCATACCAGGTACGATTCAGACAGATTGACCTTCCAGAAGCGCGTGCGATCCGAATCATTGGGAAGGGGGAGTGTGATGGTGTCGCCCCTTACCTGTTTAATGTGGTGACTTGGGATCCAGTAAGTGCAGGTACTAATTACTAATTATGTTGATGTCACCACGTTTTCTGTTCATGTGGCGAGAGTATTCTCAACATCTTCCTGAAAGTTAGCTTGGTCTGCCCGGCACAGCATTATGTCCCTAAGCTTCACTATTTAAGGCCAAACTGGGCGAGATTATTTCAATAAAAAAAACTAAAAATGCCGTTTTATTACTTACATTTTCAGTTTCACTGAATCTGTTAAGACCACAGCTTCACCTCGAGCATGAGGCTTCCTGAACTGTTGCGGAAATACTAGATAAAACGCATACGTCGGCGTCTATTCATGCACACAATCAAGTCATGGGTTATTTCTAGATGTCTAGAGGAGCTCCTCACAAAGCACTTTCGATTCGCAGCAGGCATCGCTGGCAACACACGGTCAGGTCGCAGAGGCAGTAGCTGCCAAACGAGGACCGCACAGTTCTGACCCGGATAAGGTGAACTCTGACATCGCTTTGAGCGCATCTTGTTTTTGACTGCACGTCACTGATGGCCTACTGTCTGACGACGCGTGCGCGTCCCATCGTTCGAGACCGGGGCCGGTCGCAGAGCGTCATTACTGAAGATGGAAACGGAAATCGCGTACGACCACTACTGCGTACGTCCATGCCCTGCATGCTGCCGAAAGACTTTGTTCAAAAATGTGGTTTCCCCTGCCTCGTGCAGCACTTCCATTGTGCTGTGATCGCCATGAAATCTTAGCAATTTGAAGTTGAAACTTTTATCGCGCAGGAAAGAAAGTGCTGCTTCATTTCTAAAGCCTTTCTCCTACAAGCTTAAGTGCAAAGCGCGTGTTCTTTTAAATTAATGCATGAATTCCGGGCACCAAAACAATGCGCATTACACATTCGCTTTCAACAAACCTTTAGAATGCGATTGTTCAGTTTCCTTCACGTAACCAAGTATTCCTTCAGCCCTTTGGAGCGTAGCTGCGTTTATTGTGCCGAAAGGTTTTCCTAGGCTTTCTGCTCATAGAGTTCATTTTATTCGTGGAGTGGAAGATTGAGTGGAATATTATGTGAAAGCAAGGTAACGAAGTCATATCAGGGAGCGTGTGGCAACAGACACAAGGGTAAAGTTCGAGTGGCACAAATAAAATCGCGTTCCAGTGCAATTTTTTCCGCTTGCTCGCAATGTCGATAGGTTCCATGTCTTTTTGCGATCTACGGCTCAGTTATGACTTCTAATATCCAGCCGGTTATCAGCACATCACTATTCTGACAATTGTCCGCAGCGCGGCGCAAAGGGTCAGAGCTTGCGTCGTACTACGAACAACGAGCCGCTCGCCTGTTTCCTAAATTACTGTCGTTAAATAGATGAATCACCGGAGATTTACACAAACGTACGAGCGAGCTTAGAGTGAACCAACGCAGGTTCTTCCACGTCAAGGGACAGACCTTCGCGCTGGGCATTAGAGAGATAATACACCGCAGAACTTGATAGCTACTAATTGGAAACTTGCTGACTATAAAGATTTGGAGCTGATGACAGCAGCAGGACTCAATGCCGATCAATGACAACTTTCTTACAATATTTACAGCTTGCCGTTTTCCTTGTAACTCACTGCGAACATCGAAATACTAAACTAGGCCACTGTGCAGCGGCTTCAACTCACGAACGATTGCGTTCATCGTCAGAGAGAGCGCGCACTGAAAAACGACAACCGGGGCAGAAGCGCTGGGGCCCTAATAGCAACTGCCAGCGGATAAATTATGGGTCAGTCCCGGTGTTCCTTAACGATCGCTCTCGCCGATAGGAGTGTACGCGGGCGGCCTGAGCAAGCGCGGGGCCGCTCCGCCCGGGGGCCCGGTCTGAGCTAGCTCCACGGCGGGGGCAGGAGGGCCCCGCGCTGGGCGGCCCGAGTCCGTTCACGTGCGCCGTCACTTACCAGAAACCTCATGGCTGCTGCTTGAAATCGGCGAGCTGTGCGCTCAGGAGCTCCTTGGCGTTCCTTGTGCGCGGCCCTCGACTCAACGTTGTCCTGGTCCGGGGGGGTCCCGCACTTTTATACGAGTGGCCCGGAGGAGGGACAAACAGTGCACCTTAGCGGGCCCCCCGTACCCCCGCGCGGAACTCTCACACCTGCGCTTCGTTTTGCTTTCCCCGCTTGGAAAATAATAAAGAGACGGCGAGGACGACGGAAGGAAAGGAAGCGGCGGGAAGGAAGAAAGAGAAAAGTAAAAATGTGGCACGCTCCAGAAGCGCTTGTCGTCCGTTCGGGCCAAGAGGCGCGAGGGGCCTTTGCTAAAGGTGAAGTCCCCGTGGGGTCACACACACACAACAAGTGTCAAGCAGGAGCACTTCGATCGAAAGGGAAACGGCTGGGAGAGCGGAAGAGCCATGGGCGTCCCTCGCGGCCAGGGGAGGCGCGCGCAGGCGAGGGCATCCTTCAAGATAGCAACGTGGCCGGCCCGCGTGCGCCGCCGCGGCGTGCAGGCAAACTGCGCTTCCTTTGTTGCCCGGTTTGCGCTCGGAGCGTGCGGCGAGTCGGCGCGACTTCCCCGGCACTCAGCTTGGTGCTCACCGTCCACTTGGCTGCTTTATCTGATCCTTTATTTTATTCGTTTCATTTATATAGGCTCTCTAATACGTGCTTCGTTTAACGCACCAAGAACAATGTTCTCCATCAAAGACGACTCGCGGTCACTCATCACAGATAAAATGAACCCATGACAAGAATATTGGAGAAATTCCTGTTCCCTCATTTTTCTTTTTAAGTATATTTCTCTCTTGTTACATCACTGGCAGCTTACGAGTTGTCCGTTCCCAGCACGAGTGCGAGCATACTCCAGAGTTGGTCGAAGTTTTGATTCAGACTTCAAAATGGTTCTCCCGTTTTGATTCTTATTGTTGCTTCATAATTCAGTAACGAGCTTAAAACAGCCGAGTGTATTGGCATTTAGTGGAAGGCGTCCTGTCACACGAAGCATTCGCATAAAAAAAGAGAATTTCTTTTAAAAGAAAGCTCCTCCAAGCCACTACTAAGTACAAGGCACTTGTTGGCGTATGCTCCGTTTGTTGAGCATACTTTTGCTGTTTGCTCCCTGTTTACATACGAAACAAACTCCTCATAGAAATCTATTATATCTGCATTATATAAAGAAGCAGGCGAAAGTAAACAAATGTGCTTCGTTTTCTTTTAGAAATTCTGATATCCTTGGAGGCCTCGCTTTAATTTTTTCATTCGTTGTTTTCGTGTGCGATGTACTTCAGGTGAGACTTCGGTACACGAAAGATAGACCTGAAATGCTTACGAAGTGGTCCCTCCTTTCTAAAGCAAATATGAGGCACTGGTTTGAGTATCGGCCTGCGCGTCACCACTTAAACTATGAAAAGGATCCTACTCAAGTTGGGCACTCTACAATATAGGGCAGAAATATTCAGTGTGTTGAGAACCTTTTTGAGCTAATTCTCGTACGGCAGTTTTCGTTGCAGTAACCCGAAAGCTCTCCCTTTGTTATAACCGTAAGGTTCAGTTCTGTTGTCTGTTCTTCATCCCTGGAAACTATTGCCGCCAGGTGCTTGTGCGCCTTTTCTTTCGCAGTGATTTGGCTATTTAGGATTAACTGACTGGTCTCTTTGATGTATTTCTTTAGTGAAAATTGCATACACCCAATAATTTCTATTTGTAACTACGGTATTGCTCTCTCATCATATTTCCATCTAGATGAGGTCCTTCGCAAACTTCTTGCAGTATTCGTGCATACACAATTTTAGCTTATGTTATGTTAAGCTTGCGTTGTCCTTTTGTTTTCTTTGACAGATTCTGAAGTTTTAGGGTGCATTTTGTGGGAAACAAGGAGAAAACACGACTAGAATTGTCCCATGGCTTGTAGCCACTGAGTGGGAGCACGGTTATCCGTCGTAGGGCGTACTCCGAAATATTTATCTGCCCAGAAACCTCGATTACTGGCGATCAGGGTCACAGGCTCAGGTCGCAGGTGAACAAGCCACGCACGTAAGGTCGTCCTAGTTGAGCGGTTCGCGCGGCCAACAAGACAGGCCGTGATTATTTATTATGCTTCCGCGTGGCTAATATGGCGTGGTTCGCGGCAGAAAATCTCGCTAGATTGCAGATAATTCAGTGTCATTAGGCACGCAGTGAACCTTCTACCGAACCTCCCATACGCAGTGAGGTTTTGGCTTATGCGTCTCCCATACTCCGCCTCATAACTTGTTCGCAGTGGAGGGAAAGCTACGAGCGTGGAGTAAAGGCTTTCACCAGTGGAGTTCCCACGCGCTCCCGAGGAAGCGCAAGGGTCTGGAAGCCGCCACATCGCGCGCACAGCTTCCGCTGCAGTGTCAACAAGTTCTGAGACGGAGTATATTAGAAGCATGGGCCACATTTTATTTTGCGCCGTTTGAGCTGTCAGTCGCCTCTTATACCGAGGTCTTGCGCCGGTATCACCGGGCCGAGGGACCTGCATGCACTACAAGTCTGCTAGGATTGTTTGCCCTTGAGTTATTCCGTGCATCAGTAGCCGCAAAAGATACCGATACGGCTCAGGAGGCTTTATGTTGGCGGTGCTGGTGGTGGCAAAAAGCTGCAACCGTTACGTAGGTGCACACTTTTTTCTTTATAAGACACTGTGCGTGCAAATTTGCTCAACGATGGGCGCGAATTTGCCCACATTTTCTGAAGGATTGCCAAAATGGGGCAGAACGGGAGGAAAAAAAGATGTGCGCTTTCAAAATGATAGGATCGAGCAAGTCATACCTGCTGTCAAAAACCATGAAACTGGTGCTGCGAACGCACTGTCTGCAAGTCCGGCATTGTATTAGAACAGAATCGAAAGTGGTTTCCAAGCACGACTAACTGCAGACTGGGCATAGTCAGTACTTTATTTATTTTATTTTATTATGTTTCCCATACAGCAGCCTCGCAGCGGCTATGGCTTCGCAAGTCAGCTGGCTCCGCTCGAATGCTTTTGTATTGTGTAGCTTGTTGCTGTACCTTGGCTCTTTAGCTTCAGCAGAGTTTTTCTCTTGAGTTGCTTATTTTATTTCGCCACTGTGAAATTTACCCTTTAGCAACCTTAGATGACGGCACCTTGGCAAGAAATTCCTTTAGGTTCCTTAGCAACCTCAGGCAAACATCATCTGTAAACTGCGGAGAACCTGAGACCGAACCTTCCAAATCATTCCAAAATCCGCCCCCCCCCCCCCCACACACACACACACATTGCATCCAGCAGAAGAAAATAGTTTCAATATCACAGCTCCGAGAGAGCTTGGAACTTGCGCAGCGGCAAAATAAAGAAGCTGCGTTTTCCGATGCCTCAGATCCCTCAACCATCACAGTAGAGTTTTGCGCTACACGCTATACGGCGTAACTGCTGCAATAGCCCTTGTTATCGGTTAAATTGTCTACTACGTCATCTGTTATCAGTTCGTTTTGCAATTTCAAAAGCTCGGTGACAGTAACGGTATGCCATGGCCATGCAACAGGAGATGCAAAAGTTCAAGTAGTATGTTGGCGATAGCACACGAAACTGAGAAAGCGGCCAAAGTGACCGAACGCATCGCTAACTAGCGAGCGAGTGCTATGGCGCTCAAGCAGCTAAAGCATATTCAAGAAAACTTTGTGCAGAATAACACAAGACGGAGGGAGAAACACGTACACACACACGAGCGCAAAGTCTGCGCAAAGTTTTCTTGAGTATGTCGCTACACCAACTGGCCCAACGTTCTGCTCTACTCAGCTAAAGCAGCCGGGAGCGCTGAGCGCGGCTCTCATCACACACACAAAAAAAGTGGCTGAACGTGGTGACACCTGAAGTGCTGAAAGCGACGAGGGACACTGGGCGCGATGCCCAGTTAAGCATAGCGGTAAATGGTGACGGCTCCTCAAGCCGTGAAAGCTGCCAGGGGGGCCATGAAGGCTACCTAACAAGAAGAACAGAAGGGTGCAAAGGCGAGGGCACGTTCAACAAGCAGCCGAGATACCTCGACTATACCCGAGTGCGACTACTGTCATCTGTGAGCCGTCCTAGAATCTGTTAAGCTTTTCATGCGATGCATTTCATACTTTATGTACTCTCTGCGATGAGGCAGACTAAATGCATTTTAAATGGGTCTTTAGGAAATGTTGGCATTCTTTATTGGAGCAGGCTAACCTTTCTGCCGTAACATTATGATTGCATAGCAAAGAAAAAGCTTTTTAAGATTGGTTTATTGGTTTATTGGTTTATTGCGGTTTAACGTCCCGAAGCAACTCAGGCTATGAGGGACGCCGTAGTGAAGGTCTCCGGAAATTTCGACCACCTGGGATTCTTTAACGTGCACTGACATCGCACAGTATACGGGCCTCTAGAATTTCGCCTTCATTGAAATTCGGCCGCTTGGCCGGGATCAAACCCGCGTCCTTCAGGTCAGCAGCCGAGTGCCATAACTGAGGCACCACGGCGGACTCCTAAACTTTCATCGTTCCAACACTGTAACTGATTAAGGGCAAACTTCTTTGAAAAAGTGTCGTGTCCGGTCGCTGTGTTGAATGCAGCGAAAGACGCACACGGTACTTTAAGACTTCGTTTATTTAAAGCCGATGAGGGTGCGACCAGCGTCGACCGAGGCAGGAGCCGAACTGGCCGCCCGAAGAAAGGAGGGAGCGGAGAAGCGTCCACGGCAGGGAGTGGCTTCCCAGAACAGGAGGAGGGTGCGGGGGCGCACCGTGGGGGGGCATCCGGCGACAGCGTGCGACGAGGGGCAAGCGGTCGTTAGGAGGAGGATTGAGTGGTCGTTAGGAGGAGGATGCGAGTGGTCGTTAGGAGGAGGATGCGAACTGTCGTTAGGAGGAGGACGCGGGGGCGCACACACACAAAAGCAATAAGGGGACACAACACTTCCTTCCCCCTTAGAAAGTTGCCTGGTATCGTGCAGGGGGTCGGCGCTCACGCGTGGAGGCGCGCTGGCTTTGTGCGCTCGGGGGAGAAACACTTGTAGGCTGGCTGTTGTTCGCTGTGTCTCCTAGGTCTGTCCTGGGCGAAGTCTCTTCTTCCGGGAAGAGATGCCAGGCTATGTGGGAAGATGGTGCACGTGTTCTCTCCGCTGGCGGACAGCTCTCAGACGGCGTCGCAAATCTACGCAGCTGGTTGAGATGTCGGCGTGCTACTGTGCCATGTATGTTGACGAGCCAAGAGCGCAGGCCTATGCGTCTGACAATTGTAGCTTCCTCCCAGCGTGGCTTTTTCAGAAACTGTCGGGCGAGGACGCGCTGCCCCTCATTAAGCGTGCCGCAGCGCGGAATTGCTTTTTCTTCCCGGAACGTCTCTGCCTTTGGCTCGGGGAGGATGGCTGTGAGCTGGGTTCGCATTTCACGCTCGAACATCATTTTCGAGGGGGTCTCGCCTGTTGTGCTCTGAACCGTCGTGTGCTGCTTGAAGAGAAAGCGCGCAAGGCGGCGCTGCAGCGAGCCTGTCTGATCTCTTTCAAGGGCGCGTTTTAGCTCGGCTACGTAGCGCTCGGCTTGTCCGTTTGTCGCTGGGTGGTAGGGGGCCGATGTAACTGATGAGATCCCGTTGTCGCGATAAAACTTGAGGATCTCCGCAGACACAAACGGTGTTCCGTTGTCCGACACTACCTTGCGCGGCAGGCCGAACGTTGCAAATAGTGATCGGAGGTTGTCAATGACTGCTGCCGAAGTCGTCTGTCCCATTTGCCTTATCTCAAGCCACTTTGTGTAGGCATCTACGACCACAAGGAAAGTGCAGCCCTCAATTGGTCCTGCAAAATCAATGTGCAGTGTGTGCCATGGTGTGTCTGGCTTTTCCCATTCTGGGACAGGAGCTTTCGGCGGGGCGCTCCGGCTGCTCTGGCAAGGCTTGCATTCTCGCACCACTGTTTCGATGTCGTTGTCAATGCCAGGCCACCACATGTAGCTTCTGGCACACTTTTTCATTGCAACGATGCCCCGATGTCCGGCGTGGATGAGAGACATAGCTTGTGCGCGTAGTTCTCTCGGCATCACAACTCGGGACCCAAATATGATGCAGCCGCGATGGGTGCTCAACTCTGTAGCTCGCCTGCGGTAAGCGTCGAAGTTGTCCCCTTTGAGTTTATGCACGTTGCCTTGTTGAACAGCTGTGTAAACTAGCCGGAGAGCTGCGCACTTCTGCGTAGATGCTGCAACTGTGCCTGCTGTAAGCGGAGGTTCTGGCAGTGCTTCGAACATCAGAACGTCTCCTGGTGGAAATGGTTCGTCAACAGTTGCGTCTAGTGGCAGACGGCTTAGCGCATCGGCGTTTTGATGTTTACCGCATATCATCACGCCTAGTGGAGAAAACCAGTTTCTCCCTAGAAGGCTTGATCCTGTGCCCTTCACAACAAGCAGAGGTAGCGTATGGGTCTGGCCGTTGTAGTTAACCTGCACGTTGGCAGAGCCCAATAGTGGCAGATTCTGTCCTGACCACGTTCGCAGGTGCGTGTCGTCTTGTTGCAGGGCGGGTGCGTCAGATGGCCATGAAGTTCGGAACGTGTCCTCACTGATCAGAGTACAGGCTGCGCCGGAGTCCACCTCGAACTTAATCAGCTGGTGATGTACGCTTACTTCTGTAAAAATCTTCGGTCGCGTGCCGAGATTCATGGTGTTCAGGTCGTACAACACAGATGGTGTTGCTGATGTTGTTCCATGGAGATCAGATAGCGGCGTATTCTCTGAGGCGTTGACGCTGTGATTAGGCTGGGAAGGTGACTTTATCTTGGCAAGTCTCCGTTTCGTAATGCATGCTCTTTCGATATGCCCTCGCTTGTGGTAAAAATTACACGTGGCTGACTGGAATCGACATCCCTGGGGGTTGTGTTGGTCGTCACACCGCCAGCAGCGTTGTGCCTTTTTGACCGATTTTACAACAACAGAAGGCTTGCGCACCTGGTTGCTTGTCTGGTGTACCGGCTCGGTGTTCCGGCGAATCCCTCTCTGCTGGTGACCGGCGCTCTCCGCTCGAACGGCGATGTCGTAAGCTTTGCTGAATGTGAGGTCCTTCTCAGCGAACAGGCGCTGCTGCAGTGACTCGTCACTCAGTCCGCACACAAATCTGTCGCGTAACATCACGTCCAAGGGAAGCATGGTGGTGTTAGCAGAAGAAGCTGCGTCTCCCTCCTGCCCGGTAGCTGTTGTCGACAGCGTTCCAAAATTGCAGTCGGCAGCGAGCTTCTTGAGCGCGGCTACGTAGGCGCTCACAGTTTCTCCTCCCAGTTGATCTCGTCGTTGGAAGCGAGCCCGGCTGTAGACCTCGGATGGCCTTGGGTCGTAGTGCTTTTGCAGCGCTTTTACGATGTCGTCGTAAGACACTGCCGCTGGTGTGCTTGGCTGAATAAGGGCGCAGACAGTATCGCAGGTCTGCTCCCCGCACAGCGTCAGCAGGTTGGCCCTCTTCAAGGCTGGGTCTGTGATGTTGTTAGCTTCAAAGTAGAACTGAAGGCGTCCAACCCACGATGACCACGATGAGCCGTTGAATTCTGGTATCTGATTGGGAAACCCTCGCGTAGCCATGGCTTGTCAATAGCGTTGCGTAGCGCGGGTCGAATCCACTTTCTCGTCGCCACTGTCGTGTCCGGTCGCTGTGTTGAATGCAGCGAAAGACGCACACGGTACTTTAAGACTTCGTTTATTTAAAGCCGATGAGGGTGCGACCAGCGTCGACCGAGGCAGGAGCCGAACTGGCCGCCCGAAGAAAGGAGGGAGCGGAGAAGCGTCCACGGCAGGGAGTGGCTTCCCAGAACAGGAGGAGGGTGCGGGGGCGCACCGTGGGGGGGGCATCCGGCGACAGCGTGCGACGAGGGGCAAGCGGTCGTTAGGAGGAGGATTGAGTGGTCGTTAGGAGGAGGATGCGAGTGGTCGTTAGGAGGAGGATGCGAACTGTCGTTAGGAGGAGGACGCGGGGGCGCACACACACAAAAGCAATAAGGGGACACAACAAAAAGATAAATACTAACAGCATCGCTTGAACTAACTAGGCCAATGTACAGTCACTTTCATAAAAAGAAAATCATGTGATCGTAATTTTGTTCTACTATCTGAAGTAAGCCTTTGAAACGGTTTTTTTTTCTCCTCTGATATAAACTAGGACAGTATGCATTTAATTAGACCCCTTTGTATTCTTCTCGTCAGCAGTCAGCCGCCGAGGGCCTTAACCACTGAGCCACCGCGGCGGGTACTTTTTAAGAAAATTTTACCACAACTGCGAATAGAATAAAGCGGTCTCCGCCCAATTCTTGCGCATAGCTGAAGTCCCCCGGAACAGTCCACACTCCACAGATTTTCCATGCAAAACACACAGTTATGACGCACAGATGTGCTGGCCATGCCTGCTTGGAGGTCATAGCCTAACACACACACACACCAAAGTTGGAGTATGATCACAGAGTTCGCATTAAGGTGTACAGATCACACTTAGCTGATGCATTTCAGAACATTTCAGCGTAAAGACGCACATAAAAAGCCCACTTATGTATTCCGTGAAAGAAAAAAATTATCTATACCAAATAACTGGCGCTTTTTAGAAGTCCACTAGGCCCGTATTGTGCGTCCTTGCAAAGGAGCTGTTGGCAAAGTTCCCACGATTTTTATCGTAAACAGCGCCCGTCTATGTAATGCTCTCAGAACGTCAACAGTTTTTGCCCACGTTTCAAAATCAAAAGAAGGAATTTTTGAAGAACACGGGCCCAAAAAACAGAGACGTCAAAATCAGTGCCGTTAATTTCATGCTCTCCTAACGGTGCTGCAAAGCTCCCAGCAAACTGAAATGCTATATTTGGCGCCATATGGTTGCGCGTTTAGACACATTCCGGCACAGGTCGTTTGTCTTCTCTGGTTTGGTTCCAATCGATCGAAACATTTTTTAGTTCAAATTGAGGAGACTACGAGGCATAGAATCAAATACTAGTCTGCTGCGCCTTGCGCAATGAAGGACGAGTGAGTCGCCAAAGCGTTCCACTATAAGTTGAGCTCTTGGCATGAGGTGTAATCTTCTCGTGCTCTTGTACCCTGTCTTCCTTCAGATTATACCTGAAAGTGGAGAAATTGAGAAGAACGCAGTCAGTGAGTAAGTCAATTTGGTGTCAGACGGAGCAGTGGTTCGATTCGCTGCGAGTGAGTTCAGCGTGAAGGTTGAGAACTGATCACAAAGTAGAGCAACTCAAGCAAAGAAAACGTTCTGTGGTCTGCGTTTTCATTGAAGAGCTTCCTTGCAGAGCACTGCCTCATGGACGCGGCGGTATTTTACATCTCAAACGCACTTCTTTTCTCAGCGTCTCGTCTGCACCTTTCAGTGGGTCTTGAGAATGGTCTCTGAAAACAAAGCATGTTCTCGAAATAACAATGCCAGGTACTGTTGAAGAACACCAAAAATGTTTTGCTCTTTCCTTGGAAGCTTCCGTCCTATCTTCAACAAGGAGGTTATCGTCTGCCAACGACAACTCTTGGGCACTGAAACGGAAACTGTGGCGAGAGTGTCCTTTTCTGGGTGACCGAAAGAACAATGAGCACTGTGCGCTGAGCTCTTTTGTGGAAAATGGTCCGTGTGAGGAGTGCAAACGCTTTGACAATGCCTGGACGTTACACAGTGCGTCTATTTTGCAGCTGTATCGCAGAGTTCTTTGAAGACGTGCATGCGAAGCAGGTCAGCCGGCTCTGGATGGAGATCAGAAGGCGTACTTCACCGAACATGGCTACAGGTTATGTTCAGAAAACATTCGGTACCTCTCACAAAGCACCTGTGCAGCAAGGGTTCCTATCGACATGCACTTTTCATGGTTTGATGCTCGCACAGTTTTTAGGTGCGACATGTGTTTCGAACAAACCACCGTGTTTTCAGGTTCAGGGTTCTACCCCTTCTTCCATGTGGGCGTAGCGCAGGGGCAGACGTTTATTTCGGACAAAAGTTTAATTTACTTTGTTTTCGATAAATAGACTAAAGGGCAGCAGTCAGAAAAGTTTGTTGTGAAATTTGAGAATTTTGGGCGCTACAATTGTCAACCACGCATTTATAACGGGATGGGAGAGCTGCATTTCAGAAAATGTTGTGTTCAGGTCAGGTTTGTTTTGGGGGAAGTTTTAGGGGATGGGAGGACAGTTTCTGTAAATAAGGGGCTGAGAAAATACGGCGATTTCCTATTCTGAACACTGCACCTTTGATAGCTCGGCTTTCAAAGTAGTGGGCGCCAATTCTAAAACTCTAATGGAAGGGTGGGAGGGTGGGGAAGGGGTGGGATAGATGTTTTTATAAAAAAGTGGTGTCTATTTCTACGGAACATCGTTGAGCATACGGCATGAAAACAATCAATCCTTTGAGAATGCCTTGTTCCCGCAGCGTCATTTTTGTAAAATCAAGGAACTAAAAGGCATTGTGCGGCACTGTTAAATCATTAGTTCTGCTTTCGTAACTCCATTCCTACACAGAGACATACAAATCCTCAATCACAACGTGTGTCACTACTCAAACACTACAACGCTAACTTTTGTAGTTTTAGGGAAACTTATAGTGAAGCATACGGAAGCAAATATGACCAGGGGAAGGTAATTTCTTGAGTAGTTTTTAAAACATATATATACAGTGCACAATAAATTCAGGATTTTCCACATGCTGAGCTCAGGTTTAGAGCTCTTAGGTAAAAATGGGCCTCGCTGGTTTTGCCTGCCAGCAACGGTGAATAACAATTTATTCAGTGGTGCACCACCACATTGTCTTTTTTTTTATTTTCAGACCTTAACACAGTTTTCACAAGGATGCAAGTTTTCTTCACTCTTCTTCAGGTTACATTTACGCGTTTCCTCTGGCGAAAGCAGTGGAGATCACTTTTCTCATGAATGGCGTGTGCGGTAAAGCTCGCATGATGGCATCTAGCTCATTTGTCCGTGACGTAATTCACAAGCTTGTAAAAGGCACAGCAACTAAATACTCATGTGAGTTTCGTTGCTTCAGCTTATGAAAATTGCTTGATAAACCGTGTGCAGTTTCTCCCGAATAATATTATTCTCCGAAACTGTTACTCTACGGTTATATTTTCAATTCTACATTTATTACCAATACCTGCACCCTAGGGTCTAAGGATGACCAAGCTCGTAACAGATTGAACATTTAGCGAGGCGTCGCTTTGATATCAATGGGCTTCCTAAAAAAAACTGATGGTATGCAAGTAGTAAAAAGATGGGTTACGCTCACTGTTGGAGACAATAAGAGCGCCCGAATGTCCTGCTCTGTGGACGTAATTCTGTCCTTACTCTTCGCTGGACACCTGAGCGGGGATGACGCAGAGGTAACCGCCCAACGTGCCGTCAGTCAGCTATAAATGGCGCAGGAGCGGCGACTATTGACAGCACGAGTTTGGTTGCAGTTTTTTCGTCCAGGAAGTCTTCCATCACAGCTCGCCTTGGCGTATGCATTACACGGCTTCGATCAGTTATGCGTCGTTATCTCATCACGAAGAGCAACCGGCTGAGGCCAGGAAACACTGTCACACTTGTCGACATCCGACCTCCGCACGCACTGCCGCCGCTAGCTATACACTCGCGCACGCTTCGCAACCGTGAGCCATTCTTCTTCCCTACCGGAACACGACGACAGGTCTTGTTTGCACGCTGACACTTTCCTTTGAAGACTTTGGAAGCAAGACGCGTGGCCACGTTTACCTTCTTCCTGCTCTCTATCCTTCATCGTCCTCCTTGCGTGGCTCAGGCGACCCATGCCGCGAATTTCAGTAATCTGGGTTTTCATGTCTTCTTCGCCATTGAGCAATTCCTAGCAACCGATGAACCTGCCTCTTGCAGCCTTTGATCAGCAGTTCTGTCTTCAGCGTGCCCTCATGGTAAGCTCTTACACGAACTTATTCTACCTTTGCGAGTAATATCGGGCACACAGACATATCTCGTTTCTCTCTTTGTCCATCAAGAACCAATGAATTGTGAATGCAACCATATTCCCTTTCACATGAATGCTTTCCTATTACTATTGGCAGCGTTATGTGACGTTTTACTTGGATCAGCCTGGGCTTCTTGCCAACGGCGCTGCTCGTATTGGTCTCGGAGCTTGGTTATTCAACTTTCAAAAGATTCGATTTTTCTTGTATTGTGTAGCTTGTTCTCTTCCTTCAGTTTTAGTTCAGCATGTGAGAAGTATTTGCCTTATTTCATTCGAAAACCTCTTGTCTGAATGCTTTCAGTGCACAGTTCTGCATTATTGATGCCATTCACGACCATATGGGTTAGATGAAATATTCCTTTAAAAGTTTTTCGGATGGCTTGCGACAGAACTTGATGAAGCGCCGACGCGTTGCAATAAGGTGCTCCAATACGACTTTTCCGCACCCGCTCTGTAAATGACCAGAATGCAATAGGCTCAGCCTGTGTTTCATCGAATTTACTAGCACTCGGTTTCAGCACAAAATAAAAAATATGAGCGAATAGTTTTCTGCTGTGCAAGTTCACGAGCCACCCACTATAACACCTTCGCTTATGTGTTGGTCTGGAAGACAATGCGCGCCGTAAAGCGTCAGTCGGAACAATGGGAGTCAAAGTTCCAAACCTACAAGCAGAGAAACAAAACAAAAAAGGCTTAAAAGCAGAAACCAACAAATCCACATGGACACATAAAAACAAGAACAAAGAGGACGAATATTCCAACAAAAGACATTAAGCCTTGAACGTGAAAAAGAGCTCTATGTCAGAGTAGAGCCGCGACGTTTCGAGTGGGCAAAAGATACGGGGATGACAAACGATAGACTTACGTTTCGCCACACATGTGCGTTTCTTTCGAGCTGCAGAAACAGAGCACACAAATTAACCAACCTGCCCAACAAGTTTTAGTAGATGACTTCGCAAAAGTGAAAAGGCCAAGCGGCTTGCGTCTCCGCCATGCTGAATGGATCGCTATTCATCATTAGCGTTCTGAGTACCTTGAGGTTGATAGAAACTCTCCTTCTCAACCCTCCAGAAGTTGCGACTCACATGAGTGCTACAAGCACCTCACGGCGCTACTTAGAATGAAATACCCTTGGCTCTATAGTTTCGACAAAAGCTGGGCATCGTACTAGCTCATCTAACACGAGATTTTTCAGATGCACAGCACAGAGGAATGTGTGGAAAGATAAATTCTCCCTCATGTTTCCGTAATAGCTTCGAAAATGAGCGAAAGGATGAAATGGTTTATGGTTTATGGGGGTTTACCGTCAAAGAGCGACTCAGCCTGACGGACGCCGTAATGAAGGGCTCCGGAAATTTCGTCCTCCTGGGGTTTTTTAACATGCACTGGCATTGCACAATACACGGGCCTCATCGGAATTCGACCGCCGCGGCCGGGTTCGAACCCGCGTCTTTCGGGCCAGCAGTCGAGCGCCATAACCACTCAGCCACCGCGGCGGCACGAAAGGCTGAAATGCGCTAGCATTTAAATAAATGCCCCATTGGATTGACATACAAGCATTGGTCTCGTTTGTCGCTGGATTCAAGAAGTCAAATTTTTATTGGTGGACAGATATCTTTTTCTCTACAAACATATTCTTTAATGATTTCACGCAGAAGCGTCTCAAGTATTTCACACAGTAATTTTTTGCAAGCAGTTAAGTTAATCCGTAATTAGTGGCACTGAGCGAAAAAATTTCAATGAAAAATAAGCAAATTTAATGGGTCCTTTCTGAAAACATGAGATTAACACTCACCTAACTTGTATTTGAAGTTTACATTTCGAAAGGAGCATCTGCACAACTCTAAGAATATGAATGAAAAAACATGCTGAGCAGCACTGAGTGGTAGCGTGACTCTTTTGGAGTGTTTCAAAAGAGCTTCCAAAAAAACCTCTTATTCGTGATAACATATTTATTTTGTTCATTTTGCTTTTGTTTCCTTTTTTTACCTGTCAGCACTTAGACCTATGGAGTACGCGCAATGCTTGACAGTCGCAGAATTCTTTCCTTTCATTCATTTCATGAGTTCAACAGCCTCAAATCCATCTGTGCTTTGTGGATTTGAGCAGACCCCTCGCCCTAAATGGTATAAATGTCATGTACTTTTTCCGGAATAAAACAGTTGAATGTTTGCGCTCCGTCCTGTCTACCTTGTCTTATTGTGTCGTCTTTCTGTGCACATAAAAGAAATCTGAGTATGAACCAACTAGCCCCACAGCGTATATTACTAAATATATTTAGAGCAGTAAAGTTGTGAAGAGTCATAGATTGGATCGCAGGCCCAAATACGGCTCTGTAGTGGCGCTTGTGTTTGTCGTTTTCTTTTCATTTTTTTTTCGGATTAATTTCGAAGAATGTCTGTGCGAAGACCAGCGATTGTGTTTAATACTTCAGCAGAGAAAGAAAGGCGCAGCAGTTCCGGTGTTGAGGGGGCTGCCGAACAAGTCCCTCGCTACCCCAGAAAACCTCGAAACCATATATTTACAGTGGGTACCAACACCTCCAGAAGACGTCTATACTAGTCTAATTTACCAAGAATCTACAGAACTACAGCACTAATATTAGTGGCCATTCCAAGGTATAGTACGTACTTTAAATATTACAGGTAGACGCACACAAGATATTTATGGATTTTCAGCACATTGTAGACACGAGCAGCCTCTTTGGCTTAGATACTTATAACGTGAAACAGATGTGAATAAATGAGCGTGATACCAAAAGATGAGATGGCAGTTTAGTACAGTTGGTTATTTATGACATCAGGCTTGCAAAAAGCGCGCAGAGCTGCTGAAACTCTTTCATGCACGAACACTTTGGTTATACTTTGGAGCAATTTTTATAAGCATAATATAGCTGCGAAAGATATTTTCTGGATTCTCAAGGACGTACGTAAAGTGCAGCATATTTATGTATTTTTTTCGTTACCCTCACAGCTCGAGGGCCTTAAAGAGGAGATTGAGGTGCATAAAATAAAAGATCCCTGAAGAGAAAAACTATAAATGCCATCACTGCTCAGAAAAATTTTAGTAGGTTACACCAGCAAACAATAAATGACCAGAAGTGCAAACTGCAAAAATTTTTTGGCGCTAAGAAACGACAGACAGCAGACGAAAGGCACAGCGAAGTGACTCCCTTCTCTCTTGTCCTCTTAGCGCTGTTTCCCGTCTGTATCATGAAAAAGGACCAAGCAGCCTGTCCGAGCCCTCTTGCGCAAAAATATCACAGAGCAGCCAGGAAAATACAAGAGAGGAAGGAGCAAAGAATAAATTGACAAGCAGCTCTAAAGAAAAAAATAGCTACAGCAGAAATAAATCGACACTCACAAAAATCACAGTACGATATGACAGCTATTGGCCACAAAAGATAGAGGAAAAAATAATAAATTGAGAAACTGCAAATTGGATGGGTTACTCCTGCAAAGGAACTAAAGAAGCAACGGCATAGTATAAAAACACCAAAAAGGCGCCTGCTTATAACGACGGGAGGTCAGTTACACCAGAGTTAAACCCGGTATGATCAGATATTTCACCGACAGATCGGGAAAGGTGATTCCAACTTGCAGCAGCAGAAAGAGGACATCTTCCTTCTGGCACCACTTCCGCACTGACCGGTGGTACGGCATGCCCAAGTCGCTGCAAGCGAGTGCAAGCGTGCGGGATCGAGTGCTTGTCTAGTGTTTCATCCGATTCTTCCTGAATGTGCTGGAAGCGTTCGGAGTAAACCTAACTTTAGATAGACTACTCTATTGGTAGTTTCTTGCAACGCCCTGACTTTCCCAATACAACCTTTCTGCGTGCCCTCAGTCATTTCAAAGTTGTCCGCGTAAACCAGGGAGTATCCACGTTTGCTCTGGCTGCCGGGCCACAATGTTACGCAAGTTTCATTCCGATAGCTTACTGCTGCCGCTTCTTTTTTTATTCATGCGCCACCAACCAGACAACATTAACGTAATCTGCTGTCTGGAAAATCACGTGAACGCTTGCGTTCTATGCAATAGCTTTAGTTGAGTATAACTTCTAACCACTGCATTTCCCCCCCCCCCCCCCCCCAAAAAAAAAAGACAGCACACAGTAAGAGATACGGGACAAGTGCTTGTCCCGTCTCTGTTATATGAGCTGTCTTTTTAGCGCTAAGTCCTTTTACAAAAATATGCACCAATGCCCCCCCCCCCCCCCCCCCCGCCCCACAAGTGTTACTGCATTATATATTTTTGCTAACCCTATAAAATATAAAAAGGACATGCACCATGCTATATTATCGCTGAAAGCTTTCTGTAAACAATATTCGAAAACAGAAGAAATAAGAAGTACGCAACGTATACTCGCACCTGTTTTTTTCGTCTTGACTCCAATCCTTCATCACTGTAGTGTAATGAGGTATACATGTCTTACCAACCAGCCCAACTCGAAGCTTTGCTAAGTACGCAAAAATAATATCCGAAAACTTAGGGAAACGGTATGCACAATGCAGCCCGGCTTACAGCTGCGCTCGATGTCATTTAGCATCGTACGCCTTATTTAAATGTTTTTGATGCAAGCACAGTTACTGATGTGTTGAATCAGCGATTCTCTCTCTTTACTTTATGTCCCACCTCTCTGACCAAGAGAGCAGGGTCATTTTATTGCCTTCTTCCCTCGATCAGTTACGCAAGGCCAGCAACCGTTCGTAACCCCGATGGTAAACAAGGAAGCAACGAAACCGGCTGGTGCTTATACTTTGGAAACTTCCGCAGTGCTTTTTTCTTAAAAACCTGTCGGTCTTGGTGCCTCCGGTCGGGCCTCCGAAACAAGCTGGATAGGCCGCACTTCCTCTAGCGAAGCACCACAACTTGGGCAGAACGACCCTGATTGCTCAGGCGCCCTCTGGGGTCGCCGAGCCTTTCTTCTTCGCCAACGTAAATGTGCGCCTGTGCGCTCACAGAGTCGCGCATTTTTGTCGGCATGCGATCTGTCATTCGCCAGAAGCAAAATAATAGCGCAGTTTCATTTAGGTGAATGCAACATATAGGTGAATGCAACGTCTATACAAAAGGTTTTTGCGTGACTGCATGCCAGGCGTCGTTTTCTTGAGACGCCTTTACCGATCCGCAGCTGGAAGCCTCCACTAGCATCTTCAGAGTTGTGATTCACTATAAAATTATTTTTAAGCACTTAGAAGCATAGAATTGCTTTTGGGCATTGCTTGACAGCTACATAGCGAACATAGCTGCCTTTTTCCACTTTTGAGTATGTCTCAGTTGGCACTTGCAGTGTAACAGGGCGTGAAATTTTCTCCGATACGGTTGGATGTTCAACTAGTGAGCACTCTTCAGATTACGCTGTGCATAAATTAATATGATCAAATTCAAAAGTAGAAGGGGCTGCCATCGTCATACTGCCCTCACTCAATCAATCAGTCTTTTATTATTTTCTAAAATAGAGAAGGAAACAGGACTAAACGTTCGCAAGCTTCACAGAGGTCCTATCCCCCTTTAAAACTCGGCAGTACAGCAGAGAAACGGTAAACAAAATAGAATTTCTTTGAACAAACAAAAAGTAGAGAAACCAGAGAATAGGAAATATTGGGTAAAAAGCAGCGCTATTAATTACAGCACAAAATAAAACAGCAACACTGTAGGGGGAATACACATTGTAAAATTGCGTGCAATATCATCATGTCAACTTCTTTAGAAAAATATTGTTCTGCAGTATGACTTGAATGCGGAAAAGGGTCGAACATTTCTTGATTTAATTCATTTAGTAAAACAGGCAAAAAAGCTTCGATTAAAGAGAGCAGTGACTGCTCGTGTTAGAACCGTTGGAGCGCAGGCCACAACCGATGGTCGAAAGAAAATACATTTACAATGCATGGGAAACTGCGGAAGCGCATGGTTTATTGTAGGAGTCCGCTGCTCAAGAAAAGCAGGACCGTTGTGCATCAGGTACAACAAAAATGCTTTCGTCTTCTGGTGTGCGTCATCGAGCAGCGTCGCGTAGCGAGTCACAAAAAGCGGCAGTCGTTAGCACGACCTCGAACACTCCTCAGTCGACAGGAACGCAAAAGGTCCGCCGGAGTCGACCCAGTTGTACGGCGAGCAGTGCGGGTATTATTCGGCGAGTAACGGCGGTTGTTGACTGACAATGACTGTGACGATGAAGACAGTCTTTTTTTTTCTTTTTCGGGCAGTTATGAGTTCAGGGGTTTCAACCAAAGGAAGTGAATGACGCGGAGCCCCTGCATGACAAGGGCTCTTAAGTCACTGTCTACGTCAGTCGTACGCCCATGCGCGAAGAGATGGTGAATTCGGGCTGCATTTAGCTACGATCATGTTTGTTCCGGCTTGCGATGCAGGCTTGTGAAATCGTTCACTGCACACGAGCAGCAGTGATGGAGTGTGTAGCCACTGCAGGTGCAGCTGAAGGTAGGCTGTCTTATCAGCGGCGGCATAATATGTATTGGTCTAAAACGCTTGCCTTCTGAGAATAAGTGGTCCACTGTAGGCGGTGGACACGCGGGTAGCGGAACAAGCCCTCTTGAAAAGTCATCCATCTCTGACCAAGTGGCGCAGACGAGCCGGATTGGGCGCTCTGTTGGTGAGGTGGGATATGCTTCCCCTTCCGTTGTGTGCTCTCGGCCTCGAGGGCGGAGAAAAGACTCGGTGCTTTTTACCGTTGCTGACGTCCGCAGTGCGGTGGCCGGGGGGGGGGGGGGGGGGGGGGAACGCCTATGCGTGTTGCTGGACACGATGCGCGAGCTTAACATGCAAGCGCTCCTGTGCTCTCCCGTGCATACTTATTATCTCAGGGGTGCGTTCACGCCAGCATGGAGTACTGATTTCTTTTCTCTACAACTTCCGGTCGTTTTTTATGTGAAGCATACTACTTTAGCTACCACTTCAGCCCTTCACCGTGGTTATGCGCCTCCAAATCACGTGACACGATGATGCCACACCACGTGACACGATGACGCCACGGCAGTGGAGAAACGGGGGCCCACCTCGCGCCGTCGCTGTGGTTGTGCGCCTCCAAATCACGTGATACATGACGTCACACCACGTGACACGGTGACGTCACGACAGTGGAGAAACGGGGGCCCACCTCGCGCCGTCGCTGTGGTTGTGTGCCTCCAAATCACGTGATACATGACGTCACACCACGTGACACGATGACGTCACGACAGTGGAGAAACGGGGCCCCACCTCGCGCCGTCGCTGTGGTTGTGCGCCTCCAAATTACGCGACACGATGATGCTTCGCATTCTCCAGGCTTAACCAAGTTAAGCCTCAGCCGTTTTTTTTTTAGTTCGCGTCTCTAAAATCAACTTGCTAGTGCTACCGTGTTGTCATATGTATCCGTAGCCAACCTACTAAAACAATCCAATTTTTTGCCAGCCCAAAGTGAACCCAGCAGGAGCAAGCCTGAAGGTGCTTTCCCAGTTTCTACAAGAGCACTTGTCTTCGTCGAAACGTTGGCAAGCACCCTGAGGCATCCCCCCTCCCTTGTTCGCTTTATCTTGTGAAGAAACCTATTTACCTCCCCCCCCCCCTCTATCATGGACTCCGATTTCCTCCTAATATTTGTAATTTTTTTCCTACACCTCGAAATATATCGTCTGCTTCATAGCACTCATGCCCGGCCATACTTGAACGCTCTGAAGCCTGTGGCTTCTTTTATTCTGGCTTCAGAATTCAAGATTCGCTAATTCGGTAACTTCCACGCGCGTGAGTGATAAAATTGTTATTCAGAAGTCGCAGAAATATTTTGTCCTCTCAGACATGAATCTTTGCAACATTTACAAATCAAAATGCACCACAGGAAGTATTTAGAACTCAAACTGAAGGAAATAGGTGCAAAATCTAGTCTTGTAACTTTATTTTCGCTGGTCAGTTTAGGTATCTTTCATTTGTGTCGTTTTCTTTTTGTTTTTACAGTGTTTTGAAACAGCTACATTGTACCCAGTTGACGAGACGGCGGAATCAAAGGCGCACGAAACGACGTTGTTGGAGGCGAGAGTTAAGTGATCGTGTGATGCGGAAAAAGATTCCCTTGTGGATTCTTGCTGGCGATGCTTTTTGAGGGCGAGTGTCGTGGAGTCAGCAAATATTTCAAGTCTAAAAAGGGAGACTAGTGCAGTCATGACATCATCATACATGTCACGGGATGACATTGCGTTTGATGCAACCCTGCACGTTTAGTATGCGATACAATAGAAGGTTTGAAGCTGTAGGACGGTGGCTGTTTGTA